>NC_138308.1:24275000-24785000 GCF_965601325.2 Salmo salar
GCTGTGTCTGTCAGCGTAGTGTCCAGAACATGGAGGCCCTACCAGGAGACAGGCCAGTACATCAGGAGACGTGGAGGAGGCCGTAGGAGGGCAACAACCCAGCAGCAGGACCGCAACCTCAGCCTTTGTACAAGGATGAGCAGGAGGAGCACTGCCAGAGCCCTGCAAAATGACCTCCAGCAGGCCACAAATGTGCATGTGTCTGCTCAAACGGTCAGAAACAGACTCCATGAGGGTGGTATGAGGGCCCGACATCCACAGGTGAGGGTTGTGCTTACAGCCCAACACCGTGCAGGACGTTTGGCATTTGCCAGAGAACACCAAGATTGGCAAATTCGCCACTGGCGCCCTGAGCTCTTCACAGATGAAAGCAGGTTCACACTGAGCACATGTGACAGACGTGACAGAGTCTGGAGACGCCGTGGAGAACGTTCTGCTGCCTGCAACATCCTCCAGCATGACCGGTTTGGCGGTGGGTCAGTCATGGTTTGGGGTGGCATCTCTTTGGGGGGCCGCACAGCCCTCCATGTGCTCGCCAGAGGTAGCCTGACTGCCATTCGGTACCGAGATGAGATCCTCAGACCCCTTGTGAGACCATATGCTGGTGCGGTTGGCCCTGGGTTCCTCCTAATGCAAGACAATGCTAGACCTCATGTGGCTGGAGTGTGTCAGCAGTTCCTGCAAGAGGAAGGCATTGATGCTATGGACTGGCCCGCCCGTTCCCCAGACCTGAATCCAATTGAGCAAATCTGGGACATCATGTCTCGCTCCATCCACCAACGCCACGTTGCACCACAGACTGTCCAGGAGTTGGCGGATGCTTTAGTCCTGGTCTGGGAGGAGATCCCTCAGGAGACCATCCGCCACCTCATCAGGAGCATGCCCAGGCATTGTAGGGAGGTCATACAGGCACGCGGAGGCCACACACACTACTGAGCCTCATTTTGACTTGTTTTAAGGATATTACATCAAAGTTCGATCAGCCCGTAGTGTGGTTTTCCACTTTAATTTTGAGTGTGACTCCAAATCCAGACCTCCATGGGTTGATAAATTGGATTTCCATTGATTATTTTTGTGTGATTTTGTTGTCAGCACATTCAACTATGTAAAGAAAAAAGTATTTAATAAGATTATTTCATTCATTCAGATCTAGGATGTGTTATTTTAGTGTTCCCTTTATTTTTTTGAGCAGTATACATTGTGTGCAAATGGCGTGAGGAGGTAAGGCAATAAATAGGCCATAGTAGCAAAGTAATTACAATTTAGCAAATTAACACCGGAGTGATAGATGAGCAGATGGGGTGATGTGCAAGTAGAAATACTGGTGAGCAAAAGAGCAGAAAAGTAAATAAAAACAATATGGGGATGAGGTAGGTAGATTGGGTGGGCTATTTACAGATTGGCTATATACAGCTGCAGCGATCGGTTAGCTGATCAGATAGCTGATGTTTAAAGTTAGTGAGGGAAATATAAGTCTCCAGCTTCAGCGATTTTTGCAATTCATTCCAGTCATTGGCAGCAGAGAACTGGAAGGAAAGGCGGCCAAAGGAGGTGTTGGCTTTGGGGATGACCAGTGAGATATACCTGCTGGAGCACGTGTTACGAGTGGGTGTTGTTATCGTGAGCTGAGATAAGGCGGAGCTTTACCTAGCATAGACATATAGATGACCTGGAGCCAGTGGGTCTGGTGACGAATATGTAGCGAAGGCCAGCCGACTAGAGCATACAGGTCGCAGTGGTGGGTGGTATAAGGGGCTTTGGTGACAAAATGGATGGCACTATGATAGACTGCATCCAGTTTGCTGAGTAGAGTATTGGAAGCTATTTTGTAAATGACATCGCCGAAGTCGAGGATCAGTAGGATAGTCAGTTTTACGAGGGTATGTTTGGCGGCGTGAGTGGAGGAGGCTTTGTTGCGAAATACGAAGCCGATTCTAGATTTAATTTTGGATTGGAGATGTTTAATATGAGTCTGGAAGGAGAGTTTACAGTCTAGCCAGACACCTAGGTATTTGTAGTTGTCCACATATTCTAAGTCAGAACTGTCCAGAGTAGTGATGCTAGTCGGGCAGGCGGGTGCAGGCAGCGAATGGTTGAAAAGCATGCATTTGGTTTTACTAGTGTTTAAGAGCAGTTGAAGGCCACGGAAGGAGTGTTGTATGGCATTGAAGGTCCTTTGGAGGTTAGTTAACACAGTGTCCAAAGAAGGGCCAGATGTATACAGAATAGTGTCGTCGGCGTAGAGGTGAATCAGGGAATCACTCGCAGCAAGAGCGACATCGTTGATATATACAGAGAAGAGAGTCGGCCTGAGAATTGAACCCTGTGGTACCCCCATAGAGACTGCCAGAGGTCCGGACAACAGGCCCTCCGATTTGACACATTGAACTCTGTCTGAGAAGTAGTTGGTGAACCAGGCGAGGCAGTAATTTGAGAAACCAAGGCTGTTGAGTCTGCCGATAAGAACATGGTGATTGACAGAGTCGAAAGCCTTGGCCAGGTCGATGAAGACGGCTGCACAGTACTGTCTTTTATCGATGGCGGCTATGATGTCGTTTAGTACCTTGAGCTGGTTGAGGTGCACCCGTGACCAGCTCGAAAACCATTTTGCACAGCGGAGAAGGTATGGTGGGATTCGAAATGGTCAGTGATCTGTTTATTAACTTGGCTTTTGAAGACTTTAGAAAGGCAGGGCAGGATGGATATAGGTCTATAACAGTTTGGGTCTAGAGTGTCACCCCCTTTGAAGAGGGGGATGACCGCGGCAGCTTTCCGATCTTTAGGGATCTCGGACGATACGAAAGAGAGGTTGAACAGACTGGTAATAGGGGTTGCAACAATGGTGGCGGATAATTGTAGAAAGAGAGGGTCCAGATTCTCTAGCCCAGCTGATTTGTACGGGTCCAGGTTTTGCAGCTCTTTCAGAACATCTGCTATCTGGATTTGGGTGAAGGAGCTGGGGAGGCTTGGGCAAGTAGCTGCAGGGGTTACGGATCTGTTGACCGGGGTTGGTGTAGCCAGGAGGAAAGCATGGCCAGCCGTAGAGAAATGCTTATTGAAATTCTCGATTATCGTGGATTTATCGGTGGTGACCTAGCCTCAGTGCAGTGGGCAGCTGGGAGGAGGTGGTCTTATTCTCCATGGACTTTACCGTGTCCAAACACTTTTTGGAGTTAGAGCAACAGGATGCAAATTTCTGTTTTAAAAAGCTAGCCTTTGCTTTTGTCTGCACACTACAAGAAAATACTAATACTAAATATTGCTAGGTTCTGCAGATTGACTGATTGTATTGATATATTTATTGATTGATTTTCATCTCATCCCAGAGAGGCACTGCCATATTGCTGGAGCACCTGGCGGGCAGCCTGGCCAGTGCCATCTCAGTCAGTACCCACCTGGACATCGCCCCCCAGCACCACCTCTTCATGATGGGCCGCAACGGCAGCAACATCAAGCACATCACCCAGAGGACAGGAGCCCAGATCCACTTCCCCGACCCCAACAGCCCTCAGAAGAAATCTACTGTCTACATCCAGGGAATCATCGAGTCTGTCTGCGTGGCGCGCCAGTACCTCATGGTATGTGTCCATGCTTGGTTTGTATAGATTAGGTAATTGCCTTGTTTCTGTTGGAGAATGACCCTGCATATAGGTTTCTGTTGAATTACAGTTTTATTGTGTTCTGACCCTGACCAAGACACTTTCAGCTATGTGGGTGTCTTGATAAAATGTTATTCATTTAATTGTCTTTGGGTAAAAACAATTGCTGAGCAAGATGTCAAAGACATTACATTGAAAGATTTTGGCATCCTGCTTAATGTAACATTAATCATAATATAAGGCAGCTATGCTAGTGTTGATGTCCTTTGTCTGTGGCAGTTTTGCCCAAAGACTCCTGAAGAATGCAGAAGTCCTTTTGTAAACATAACTTTTTCTGTCTGGACGTGGGACACACAAGAAGAGGCCCCTCTGGTCTGCCTTGGGAGAACCGAGTCATTTGACGAGGAGATGAGCCTCCCCCACAGAGAGCCATGTTTAGACCATCGGACTGTAAATTACAGCTCAAGCCCCGGCCTGTCACCACCAGCTTGGCCCAACTGGTTTAATTACACACAATGGGAAGGCCTCTATCGCTCAGCTGAATATAACGTAGGAATGAGGTTGTGGTGGGATCATGCAAAACAGGCTTTTTTGGTCAATTGTTTAGAAATTTCTCAAGTAGTGGTTTTTCAACTGAGCCTTCGCTCTTAATTGAAATGTCTGGTCAGGAAAAACTGTCCCTGTTGTATTCTATGAGTGTTAGTTCTGTAACAAGGGTCTGTTTCATGGAACGTGATGATGATGATGTGTGTGTTCCACAGGGCTGTCTACCGCTGGTGCTGATGTTTGACATTAAAGAGGACATCGAGGTGGAGCCCCAGTGTATCACCGCTCTGATGGAGCAGCTGGATGTCTTCATCAGCATCAAGCCCAAACCGAAGCAGCCCAGCAAGGTACCACACTAAAACATGGACATCTAGTATGTTATACAGTGGCCTTAACACAAATCCAGGAAGCTACTTTACCAGGGTAATGCTTACAGCTAAGATCCAAGGTTTTTCTCCTGGCCCTGACTATAGTGCTGGAAAAAATCGATACAGTTACATAGAGCGATATCATTTTTGGACAATATATTGATATTTGACTCTAAGACTCCGGTATTTTTCATCGTATAGCTTGTTCTCCATCTTTTTAAATAGTGAGCCAACATGTTTTCAGCACTTCTATTTCCCTGACTGATCAAAACTCGTTTTCTCATGCTCTCTCATCTCTCTGCAGCAGACATATGGTGAGCAATATGTTTGGAACATCAAATCACCGTATCAAATCACAATACATATAGAAGCGTGAGAATCACAATACGTATAGAAGCGTGAGAATCACAATACATATCCTATCGGCACCTAAGTATTGTGATAATATCGTATCGTGAGGTCCCTGGCAATTCCCAGCCCTACCTAACTACAAAGCACCTTGCATCATAAGCCAAATCCAAACAATATAGTAGGCACATCAAATTTTCTGGGCCCCAGCCTAACCACCTTCGCCAGGTGCCCTTTCCTCAGTGTGCCCGGCATGATGCCCAAACCCAGACAGGCCAGTGGGAAACGGTGGTGTGGTGCCAGTGTAAACGCAGCCCTACCCAGACCTCTCTTCTTTAACGAGGTGACACTACTAATCCAAACGGCCTTCCAAACACCGCTCTGCTTCTGGCTATTTGGCTACTCCATAAAGAAGGGTGTGGAGACAGAAAAATCGTGACTGGACTCGATTTGGCAGGACCAACTTTGGCAAGTTTAGGACCACAGAAATGATTTGTGTGCATGTTCATTCTTTATTCCTCACTGTTTTCTAAGCACTCTTGATGGTAATGCTGGAACTGGAGAAAGTTGAATATCCTTTCCAAACTCCCTTAAGCTTTCTCACGCGTGAATTGAAATGAACCACTTTATAAAAAATGATGTTTTGACATTTTACTAATCCCTTTTTGATTCCACTGTTCATTAAAGAAAAACGAATTACGTTGCTGAAGTGCATTTCATGCTGACAACAACCTGTCATTTCATTTTCTCTTTTTTCCTCCGTCTCTCTTTCTTCCACTCTCTCTTCCCCAGTCTGTGATCGTAAAGAGTGTGGAGCGGAATGCAGTGAACATGTACGAGGCCCGGAAGTTTCTGCTAGGTCTGGAGAGCAATGGGGTGTCATCAGCCCTGTCCCCCTCAACCAACGGCCCCTCCCCCACTCTCATCTGTCCCGTTGGCCTGGACATCCTGGCCTCAGCTGGCCTGGGGCTGAGCAGTCTGGGTAATGGAGTTCTCTTTACATCAGCCTCTTACACCATTATGAGAATTCTTTAAGAAAATCGATGGTGCCTTTCTACAAATGTACAAGGTCAACCCAAGGCCCTTTTCCACACACGTTTATAGATCAGTGATTGAAAAAGAGGCTTAAGTGTCATATGTAATCCAACTTTATTGTTATCTTGTGAAAGGAAACAAAATTACAATAATAAATAAGAGACAAACCCCTTTACAACAGAATGAATCATGAGTTCTGTGTCATGGGATAAACTGTTGTGTGTAGGAGGTTTATGTCTGGAAACTGACCACATTGACAGTGCGAATGATTGTCCTGCTCAAGCCATCTCTTCCTGGGGTGTACAGTATGAACCCAAAGGCCCATGGGTAAGATATGGGCCTCCACAGCTCAGCCTGTACTTAATTACTATATCCCTCTCCATCAGATTACAGCTCAGCCTGCCAGAGAAATCCAAGCCTTATTTCTGGAGTCAAATGAGCCGTTTGTCAAACCCACAAACCTGTTTCAGCCTGCTTTGATATGTTTGGGTTGAAAGTAGCATAGTTTAGCATTAAGTTATTGACTGTGTTGAGTTATATTTGTCAAAGGCCCAGTTCTCTCAAATGTCTCTCTCTTATTTCAATCCTGACCACTGATATGAAAGGATTTGATGAGTGATGGTGGTAGTGTGCAATAATATCTATTACTGGTGTGGGAAGAAATGATTTGTAGAGTGATACTGTGATGAGACACAGTCTTATACTGTGTTTTTCTCTCCTCCAGGCCTCCTGGGGCCGTCAGCGCCCCATTCCCTCAGTAGCTCCCCGGCTCCAAACTCTGTCCTCAACAGTCTGAACTCTTCCATGAGCCCCTTGCAGAACCCCCCGTCTCCCTCCCCCTCACTGTGGCCCAGCTCTCTCACCAGCACCCAAGGTGAGTTACAGTTGGCTGGTGCACAATCGCTCACGGTCTCTCACCTTCAGGTCTCTCACCTTGATCACAAATAGCTAGAAGGGATTGATATGATGAAAGTGTTATGATAACACCGAAGGATTTCCTCCCTCATGTGTCCAGGCTTCTCGTCTCAGTTGATGATGCACCCTGTAGCCCAGGCCACTCTGAGCAGTATCCTGCTCTCTGGGGTCAAGGGGTACACCCAGAACACCCCCTCCCCTCCCCCCGGCCTCGTCCCCATCGACAAGCAGACCAACGGAGTCCCTGACTGCTCCAAAGGCCCCTGTACCCTGAATGGACATGTCAAGGTGGCGGATTTTTATAGACACATATTCACTAACTGTTACATTGAATGTATGTATATATGTATAGGGCTACATAATGTGTGTGTGTGTGTGCGCGTGTGTGTGTGTGTGTGTGTGTGTGCAGCACCCTGGCTCAGTCTATGGAAGGATGTCCAGTGCATCTCTGGCAGACACGGTTCTGAACCCCAACCAGTGTGACTCAGTTCAGGAGGCCATCGTACACAACCAGTCAGAACCCCGCTCCAGCAAGTCCAACCAAGACGAAGGTAACACATACACACCGCACCTACAGACAACAAGGAAATGTGTAACTCTTGTAGCTATACTTTAAAAAGTTTTATAATACTCAAAAGAAAGCCTTGGTATTTGGCCTTATTACCTGTAAGTGAATTTTTACCACAATATATTTGTCTTGTTCTTATACTTAGATCAATATGCGGTCCAGTCCCTATTCTCAAACCACTTTTCTAAGGGTGCAGCAGGGTGACATTGATGGCTGGTATTCCAGTGGTTGAGGTCCCTAATTTCCTAATTAAACCACACTCTAACATGTGTGGTTTGAGTGTAGCCTGACTCTCACGCTCCTCACATTCCCGTGTTGTTGGAACTGGAGCTCCTTGGGCTCCCCAGCCTCCACCTCCAGCCTGGCTGGTCACAGTAGTAACTGTTTCCTCTCCCTGACCTCCTCCTGTGTTCTCCATCCTGTTCCAACTGGCTCTGCTCCCCATAACCATCAAGCCCAGAGAGAAACAACCAAATAAAAGCATATCGAGGAGGCCTACACTCTCACACACACAGATCCTATTCTGCAGGCCGGGTTACTGCCTGGAAGAGTGGGAAAAGAAGAGAAAAGCTCCTTCATTAGACTGCTTCTGTTTTTTATTAACACCGGGGCCAACTGTTCGTTTTAGCAGCTACATTTAGTCACGCTCAAGCCATCATGCAGAGTGACTTACAGGCGCAAACAATGTACTGTAATGTATACATGACAGACGATGGAAAGCTGAGCAACAAGGCACTCGAAAGACAAGGTTGCTTTGGAAGAACAAAAACTTGGTTGTCAAGCACAGGGATTCTACAAGAATGTAAAGAGTATAATAGCACATACAGTCAGATATATAGCCTATTGACTAACTTCATTCACTCACGAAGAAAGGAATATAATATCCCACATTACTGTTTCCTCGCAAATGCTCTTTTACTTTCTCTCCACCAGGCTCTGACACCTTTGTGGAAGTGGGCATGCCCAGAAGCCCATCTCACTCAGCCAATGGGAACGAGCTAAAACAGATGCTGGCTTCCTGTAAGACGTCAGGGAAACGGCATGCGGTGGAGCTCCTCCAGGGGACCAAGAACTCCCATCTCCAGTATGTCTGTCCAGAGCTACAGTAAGACTATAGATGTCCTCACTCTTTCATTCCTATGCCTAAAGGGTATGACAATATGACTAGAACTCATTCTAGTTCACTGGGTATGACTCCCATACATTCATAGAATAGAAAATTCAAGAACTTTGTGACAACTGCTGATATAAAAAGGGCTTTATAAAATATATTTGATTTGTTGGTACGAAAAGAATAGTAAATAGACTGTCTTGTCTGTGCTGAAGGCTTCTCTGTTGTGACGGGGTTTGTACCTTGTTGTCTTTCTAATATGATCGTAGCTCTCTGTTGTCCCTCCCCCACAGCTCAGACTGCCTCCTGTCAGACCCAGAGTCGAGTGCTTCAGACGGCCCTGTGACGGATAAGAGGGCGCCGGGCAGTGAGCGGGCAGCAGAGAGGGCAGCACAGCAGAACGAAAGGGACAGGATCCGCTTGGCTCCACATTCCTCCTTTGCCAACATGCAGGTACAACTAGAGGTATTCCAACTCCACTTCTCTCTCTCACATACACGCGCTCAAACATCAGCAGATGGCTCAAGTGAATTTGACAGGTAGAAAAACTGACACTGACCTTCCTCTCCGTTTCAGGCGCTTGAATATGAACAGAAAAAGCTGTTAGCAACCAAAGGTAAGTGTCAATCTTTCGGGCAGTTCCTGTCCAGTCTCAAGGGATACTGTGTTAATGTTTTTCAGACCTTTCTGGTAACAGAGGTTTTATCTGTGTCTGTGTCCAGCCATGTTGAAGAAGCCTGTTGTGACTGAGGTACGGACCCCAACTAACACGTGGAGCGGTCTGGGTTTTTCCAAGTCCATGCCAGCAGAGACCATCAAGGAGCTGCGCAGGGCCAACCACGTTTCTTACAAACCCACAATGAGTACCACCTACGAGGTAAACTCTGACTATGAGGTAAACACAAATGGACCACTTAACTGTTGAAGAGAATGTGTTTTTACTAACATACCTGATAGGAAAGCTTATGTGAAGACTAATATGAATAATGAATACAAATAAAAAAAGATAAATATGTAAAGCAAAAAAGTTAACTGAATTGAACCATTACTGAGAGCTTTTAACTGCAGCCCATGTATCTATCAGTAGGATCTGATATCCCCCTTCTTTCCTCCAGGGCTCCCCCCTGTCCCTGTCCCGCTCCGGCAGCAGAGAGGGCGTGGGCAACGGCAGTGACTCTGACAACTGGAGGGACAGGAACGGGGTTGGGAACGGTCTTGCCAACCACGCCGAATTCCCAGCGTCTGTTAGCAGTCCCAAGAGGAAGCAGAACAAATCTGGTGAGCTACCCAGCAGATATTTGTCTGAACTTTTTTTTTTTTTGTTATGAAATCAAAAGGAGAAGAAAGAGAAAGGGAAGAAAATCAACACACCCACTCAGTCAACTCTCTCAAAAGTGTTAATGAGAAAGTTATGATGATGACGATAGAAAGAAATAGAACAAAGTGTAACCTTGAACAGCAGATGCTGTTCATTAAAATGTGTATAAGTGTGTGGGAGTGGATGTGTTTAAGTGTTTCTTCCTCCTACACACCTGCACTCAGCAAAGTTCAAGAGACCAGATACGTCTGTTCATTTCCAACTCATGTTCTTACCCTTGTATCAAATGATTTGTTATCATCAAAGCCAATCACTACCAGTAATGCTGTAGAGAACCACACATTTATTCTACAGTATCTTGGCTTGTATTGCACACATTAAAGACAATCAAATGGCATACTTTTGCTTTAATAGATGCAAATGTCTAAGTCACAACAACGTTTCAGCAGCAAGATGCATAAGGGTTTATTTTATGTTGAATTAATCTTTTTTTTTTTACAATGATAACTGTCTATGAAAATCTTCTTTAATATTGACTGTCTGGGGCTCCCGAGTGGTGCAGTGGTCTAAGGCACTGCATCGCAGTGTTAGCTGTGCCACTAGAGAACCTGGTTCGAGTCCAGGCTCTGTCGCAGCCGGCCGCGACCGGGAGACCCATTGGCCCGGCGTCATCCAGGTTAGGGGAGGGTTTGGCTGGCAGGTATGTCCTGGTCCCATCGCGCTCTAATGACTCCTGTGGCGGGTCGGGTGCAGTGCACGCTGACACGGTCGCCAGGTGTACGGTGTTTCCTCCGACACATTGGTGTTAACCGTGATGTGTTTCCGCTTAACGCGAAACACATCCGGGTTAAGTGGGCATTGTGTCAAGAAACAGTGCGGCTTGGTTGGGTTGTGTTTCGGAGGACGCATGGCTCTCAACCTCTCGACCTCTCGCCTCTCCCAAGTCTGTTCGGGAGTTGCAGCGATGAGACAAGACTGTAACTACCAATTGGATACCACGAAATTGGGGAGAAAAAGGGGTAAAAATAAAAACTTGTCATTGACTTGTCTCATCTTCCTGTGACTGCTTTTGATTGACAGCTGCGGAGCACTATCTGAGCAGCAGTAACTACATGGACTGTATCTCTTCGGTCAGCGGGAGCAATGGCTGCAGTCTCCAGTCCTCTCTCAAAGGGTCGGACCTGCCGGAGCTGTTCAGCAAGCTGGGCCTGGGGAAATACACTGATGTGTTCCAACAACAGGAGGTACTGGCCTATAGCCGCCGTAGCAAAAAATTATACAAAATAAAATGCCTTTCGTGAACTAACATTCGCACTTAATCTTTTTTTTTTTTTTTTTTTTACTAGCTGTGACTTTGCTGATAGCTATTGAGGAAACATGTACTTACTATGACTGTGATGTTGTTGACCCACCTAGCTATTTTAAGATTAACGCACTAACTGTGAGTCGCTGTGGATAAGAGCGTCTGCTAAATGACTAAAATGTGAATGTAAAATGCAGCATGGGTTAACCACATTAACATAGGCGCAGGAGCCTTCATCCATCCCTGCTTGGCTGACTACAGTATAATAGACTGTTGGCTAGAATTTATGGATGGATGGGTCAGTCCTTTTTATGGTGGTATTCAACATTTTAGCTGCCTATTGCAGCTAGGCTAAGCTTTTTAGCAACATATTATGCAGTGGACTTCATGGGCTAGTGACTAGACGTATTTATATCCAACTAATAGCTTTATTGATATTAGAGCACATGGCACATATTGGCTAAGGGATGGGTATTAGGTATTTTATGTTGCAATGGGGGATTTTATTGTAAAAAAAATCAATAGATTTAGTGTATAGCAGGGATCATCAACTAGATTTCTTCTGGAGTGGATGATTTTCTGGTGTTTTTAGTATTCTTTTTTTGCTCAGAAAACTTGGGTGGGCCAAATAAAATCCAAAATGTTTGTAATAGCGCCAGTTGGGGAACCCTGGTGTATAGTGTGAAGTGGCATAATGAAGATATTGACTGTGAACATGCACTCTTTTCAGATCGATCTCCAGACCTTCCTCACTCTGACAGACCAGGACCTGAAAGAGCTGGGCATCACCACATTTGGAGCACGCAGGAAAATGCTGCTTGCCATCTCAGGTGTGAATGACTATGGTAATGTACAAACGTGTGTGTGTGTGTGTGTGTGTGTGTGTGTGAACCCAGTTCCAATGACGTGTGAGATCAGGCTGGTCCTGCTGGGCTGTATGCGGTGATAATAGCTCCTGTCAGAAGTCTGTCAGAAGTGTCGAGGGGGGGTGTCGGGCCGTGCCAGAACCTCTCCTGATGGCGGCGGTGTGAAATTGACTTCTATTTTCATTAGGCCTCTATTGTTTGGCCCTGCCACTTGTCTGACAGCCAGCGAGCTGATGGACCGTGGTATAACTATAGCCAGGCCCCATAGCTGAACATTCATTGCAATCAATCTCTACTGCCATCCATTGGTTTCAGTAGTCAGTGGTGCAAGTGGTGTTTCTCTTTTTGGCTGACAGAGAGGAGCTCTGATCCTCTCATACTGTTCCAAGGCAACGAATGCCCCACATGTTTGTTGTGACATGAACTAATCCTTGTTTATAAATGCAGAACTACAGGAGTAATAACTTTCCTCCACCGGGAGTGAACATGATTCAGTGAAGTGGCATTTTGATTGAATATATATGTATTCCTATAGAATAGGACTTAGAACATGTTTTGTCCTTCATCGCAGGTATGATCATTTCATGGTTTTGTGGTATTGTATTAGAGAGAAGGGGTCATATCTCTGTCGAGGTTTGCTGCTCATTTTTGGAGTGTGTCTTACTGATGCAGTAGGGGGTCATGTTGAGGTTGGTAGAGGGAGGTAGTCTGTCTTACTGATGCAGTAGGGGGTCATGTTGAGGTTGGTAGAGGGAGGTAGTCTGTCTTACTGATGCAGTAGGGGGTCATGTTGAGGTTGGTAGAGGGAGGTAGTCTGTCTTACTGATGCAGTAGGGGGTCACGTTGAGGTTGGATGAGGGAGGTAGTCTGTCTTACTGATGCAGTAGGGGGTCATGTTGAGGTTGGTAGAGGGAGGTAGTCTGTCTTACTGATGCAGTAGGGGGTCATGTTGAGGTTGGTAGAGGGAGGTAGTCTGTCTTACTGATGCAGTAGGGGGTCATGTTGAGGTTGGTAGAGGGAGGTAGTCTGTCTTACTGATGCAGTAGGGGGTCATGTTGAGGTTGGTAGAGGGAGGTAGTCTGTCTTACTGATGCAGTAGGGGGTCACGTTGAGGTTGGATGAGGGAGGTAGTCTGTCTTACTGATGCAGTAGGGGGTCATGTTGAGGTTGGTAGAGGGAGGTAGTCTGTCTTACTGATGCAGTAGGGGGTCATGTTGAGGTTGGTAGAGGGAGGTAGTCTGTCTTACTGATGCAGTAGGGGGTCACGTTGAGGTTGGTAGAGGGAGGTAGTCTGTCTTACTGATGCAGTAGGGGGTCATGTTGAGGTTGGTAGAGGGAGGTAGTCTGTCTTACTGATGCAGTAGGGGGTCATGTTGAGGTTGGTAGAGGGAGGTAGTCTGTCTTACTGATGCAGTAGGGGGTCACGTTGAGGTAGGTAGAGGGAGGTAGTCTGTCTTACTGATGCAGTTGTGGCTGCTTTGCGTGATGTATTGTTGTCTCTACCTTCTTGCCCTTTGTGCTGTTGTCTGTGCCCAATAAAGTTTGTACCATGTTTTGTGCTGCTACCATGTTGTGTTGCTACCATGTTGTTGTCATGTTGTATTGTTACCATGCTGTGTTGGCATGTGTTGCTGCCTTGCTATGTTGTTGTCTTTAGGTCTCTCTTTATGTAGTGTTGTGTTGTCTCTCTTGTCGTGATGTGTGTTTTGTCCTGTATTTATTTTTTATTTTTAATCCCAGCCCCCGTCCCCGCAGGAGGCCTTTTGCCTTTTGGTAGGCCGTCATTGTAAATAAGAATTTGCTCTTAACTGATTTGCCTAGTTAAATAAAGGTTAAATAAATAAAAAAAATGTAAAAGTAGGTGGTCACAGGGTTGGGCGGTGTCTGTGTGGAGTCTGAAGTTGCTAGGGCAACAGGCCTGCCTGCTCTGCTTGGAGAAGAGGGGCGGAGGAGCAGACAGCAGGCAGAAAGCTAACACAATATGATGCCCCGTCACCTTATTAATTCAGCCACTTACCTAGATGGCAAGTTAAACTTAGGGGTCATGTAAATGCAGAATTCTCAGTTTTTCAAGCAGGAAAAAAAGATTAACGCGTAAGAAATCTCTTGCTGCGTTTTGTAAACGCAGCTCTAAAATGCTTCTTATTGTGATTTCTGCTCGGCATCAGACTCATTTTGTGCTTCAGTTGCACTTCGAAACTCTGAGAATTCACCAACGGGCAGCAGACAGCGCTCTGACTGATGTGTAGCTACTTTTCTCCAGTACTTTTCTCTGTGTAGCCAGACTACTTTTCTCCAGTACTTTTCTCTGTGTAGCCAGACTACTTTTCTCAAGTACTTTTCTCTGTGTAGCCAGACTACTTTTCTCCAGTACTTTTCTCTGTGTAGCCAGACTACTTTTCTCCAGTACTTTTCTCTGTGTAGCCAAACAATTTTTCTCAGGTAAAATGCAATATTAACTTTAAAGCAAGACATTAGGAAATGTAGCTGGCTACATTCTTTCTATGATAGGCCTAAACATTAGAAATATGATGGACATGTATCGTTTTTGCAAATACCCCGGTCACGAAGAGAAGTCTTGTTGATGTTCAAAGAGAGGTCTTATTGACATTTTCCTGTCATTGTTGATTTAGTCTTGACTGCATCGAAACACTAATAATCTGTACTTTCCCTCCAATTTTGTTTACAGTTTGAATTGACTTGTCAGACTCTTGATTAAAAAAACATAGTATGTTATTGAACATATCTGTAACAATTGCAATTATACAGTATAATGTTATTTTGTCTTTTCTAGAACTGAACAAGAACCGAAGGAAGCTGTTTGAGCCTCCTATCAGGTCCTCCTTCCTGGAAGGGGGAGCCAGCGGGCGTCTGTCTCGTCAGTTCCACGCTGACATGGCCAGTGTCAGCGGCCGGTGGTAGAGCTCCACTCCCCCAGGACCTAACTCGACAGAGACCCAGCCTTCAGTGCCTCTCTCTGGGCTTCTGTCGCCCAGTCTCCAGCCTCTCTGGGTCTCAGTGGTCCACCCTCCATCTTATGCTTAACAATGACTGTTAAACTCTATTTTTTTGGTTGGGGGGGGGGGGGGCATAACAAAAAGCCATAGTTTAACCAGAAGTGCCAAAAAAGACATTGCAGTGGTATAGAAAGTCCAGTGTTCACTCCACATAGTGCTAAAATGTTTTTGTGGAGTATCTACACATGAAGGGTATTTGACAAGTTATGAAGGACAGGTACTGTCTAATAGTTGTAATTTTTTGTTGAAGGGAACAGGCCAAATGATTAGTACGAAATAATTACATTGATACCGTCTGCATTCGTAGTATGCTGTTGTATCAATGACATGCACTTTAACAATACTAGAATTTTGCCTGTGAAAGCCTGATTCCTCTTATTGGAATACCTATGCATTTTGTATTAACTCAAAGCACAGATGTATTTGTACCAAGCCAAATGTAAGCACTTAGTGAGATGGGGTAATGAAGTTAATTAAGTTCAAAGGTCAAAGTGCCCAAGTGACATCATCAACTTAATACAGAACCTAGAGAAATGACCTTTGACCCCTCACTGTTTTGATTGATTGACATTCCACAAAGGTCAGTGTTGTATCCACCAGCAGTTGGGCAGCAGTCTGTCAAGGTCATATGTATTTAGACAAATATGATTTTGTATTTGCATTATGATTATTTTTTTTAATCATCATTTTTGGGGGGAGGTTTTAATGATAATCAGTGTACATGTATTTTTTTTAATGTTTTCATTATTTTATACATTCATGAATGAGTTCCTATGGTTTGTAATTTGTTTATTATTAGTCTCTTTGATCATTTCTTTTGCCCCATAATCTGTGGAGCGGTCAGGCTGTGCCATGAGACGGCAGCAGAGAGAGAGAGCGCAATCTGTCAGAAGTGACTCTGTTTGTTGGCCTCCTATGGTTTTCTTAGTCCTTGTCATTATGTCACCTGTTAACCTTTCTGTGGTCTCTACTCTATGTTGAATCCCACTGTGTTCCTCTATCGATTCAGGAGACTAGTCACTATTCCCAGACTGTGTGCTTTTATCTTTCCATTCACTTTGGCTGCCTTTAGAGCTGCGGACAGAGCAAGAACCTACTACAATGTAGAATGCCTCCACACTACTACAGTATAGAATGCCTTTACTTCTCTCTCTACAGTAAGTTGCTCAGCAGGGAATCGTTTCTGTTAGAATATTGGCATTTCTCTGAACAGGACTGACACTACTGCTCACCTAGGGGGTACACCACACCGTCGGTGGAAACTCAACCTTGTTTCATCTGACAGCCCCTAGCCTAGACACGTTTCTCGACATTTACCAAGATTGTGTCCTCATGGAAGAGTCTAAAGTCTTCATAACATTTATTCTAGATTAAATGAACTATAGTGGAAATATACAATTTTCAGTATCAGTTGTGAAATCAGATATCCGGGAGTCTTGTAAAGCTATATTTGATGAAGTAACAGGATTATGTGCGCAGTGGTGCTGCTTATCAAAGGATGGGCTCACTCTGAGCTCTGTGTTATGTTCGGGTTCATATAATGGCACAGTATACTCATACCCTTTTGTTAATGTTGGCTGACTCTGGAATGTGTATTTGCTATAACTGCTTCAGATTGAACCCCCAGATTAAGCCTGGAAGTTGAGTCTTTTTGCATTCAATCATATACATAGTGTTCGTGTGAAGTACTCACCATCTTCATGTGCAGAATGTTTGTTGGTAGATGGTACAGCATTTGACTGACAATGCAGTGGCCTCTCAATCTTCAAACTAGATTCTAGGTTCAGAATGTTGAAGTAGATGGAGAGAACATTTCAAAGCAACTTGCATAACAAAATTGTTCTTAAATGTTGTGTGTTTCTGCACAGCAGCAACATCACTCTTAGCATCAACCGTTCTGTAATCACGCACAGAGAGAAGTCATTTATTTTTCTTGTTGCATGCTTCCTCTCTTGACCATCTGTTGTATCATGTGTTTACACTATACCACTTTCCTAACTGATTTGAGCCATTCTCAATGTCGTTGTTGTATTAATATAACATATTCTGACATGGTTGTCATTTCCGACCAGTAGTACAGTGGTTCATTTTCTTAGACATTTTAAAAAGAGACAGGATATAAAAAGGGATTTGTTACTCCACAAAGAAATATGGGGTATGTTTAACCCTTTATAATGGTACTATATTGAAGCTGTTCAGCATTGATTTATGTCAGTGCAGTTATGTCGACCCATGTACCTACAGTGCAGACGACAGTGTTTGTTTTCGCTTCTGTAAAGCCTCTGGTCATTTGTCTGTTTGGAGGGCAATAGAGATTGTTGTCTGTCAAGTGAATGTTAGAGTGAGAATTATTGATGCCTTTTATCTAGTTTAATGAAGGGAGTCATTTGCAATCAGTTTACCACCAACCTCCTTTCCCCACACCCTTTACAGAACCGTTATGCAATTGTCTTCCATTTTTGTGTTTAGTCCTTGTTATTCCTAAAGGGATACATTTGAAGGGGTCTACTTTGTACTGAGATAGATCAAATGGTACAACATGTATAATGAATGTAAACCACTAAGGAATTTATGTATGTATTGCTTTGCGTTTCTATCCTGTGCAGCCATGCTTGTTTTTTAGCAGTATAACACCAGTTTCCTGTGAGAAAAGGTACAGTTCCAAAAATATTCCACGAAGAATTTAAGGAGTGATATTGCCTTTTGCCATAGTTATTTTCCTTTTGTTGATAGGATTGTTGAGCAGGACATTGTTTTAGCTCTGTTGTTAAATCTGTAAATATAGTACAGATAAAAAGTGTTTGAGGAGTTATCAAATGTTATTACAAAGGAAATAAATGTATGCAGTAAAATGTTTCCTTTTGTTTTTGTTCATAGCACATACATTTTGACTGTTAAAGTGAAGAATGATATTCAATGTGTGAAGAGAGTGAATTTGATACAATACTACGGTAACCATAGCTGAGGAAAGCCTGTGTGAGGCCCACACTCTCATAATCTGGAATATAATCCAACTCTTGGTATGTCCGATTTGGTGCCAAAGCTGACATGTCCACTAATCCCGAGGCAGGATCTATCTAATCCCAGAGAATGAATCGACAGAGCACTAGGAAACACTAACCCATACCAACCATCCTGCCTGAATCACCACCGTACTAAATAAGGAATGTATTGTCTCACCAATGTAACGTTCCGCCCCCTTCTCTCTCTTTCCCTCTTCCCTCAGATTCACTGTAGAGAGGAGGGAGCAGGAGTAGCAGCAGCTGGCAAATGTAATCCATTCCCATGTAATTAAGTGGCCCTAGGGTCAATGGTGGGTGCACTGTTCTACTCTCTACTGAATGCATCACCCTTCCAGTCAGGTCACAGCTACATTCTCAGCTGTATTGTGTTTTGGCTGTATACCTACCCTTTACCACTTTGACAATCTATTGTATCGCTCTTTCTGTCTTGCTCCAAATGATGTGTGATGAGCTCTCTGGAGCAAAATGGCTGCCATGGCATTGCCCAGGTGGGTGCTACACATTAGTGGTGGATGCAGGGAGTTTCTGCTGCATGTAATGTAAAGCCCTTTGGGCACCTGGTGGGAAAAAAACACTATGTAAATCCCATCTGTTATTGACTGAATATTTAGATGTGTTTATCTCCTCCAGGGGGCACTACAGTAACAAAACTCCTCCAATAGGCCTACCGGTGTATTGAGCTAAATTACAGAAAAACATTTATTTGAATCATTCAGCTTTACTTAGTGGCTATTATTAGAACATGCTCCTTGAATTTGTTAGGCTTTTACAGAAAATTGCTTCTAAGAGGAAATAGTGGCTCAACCTTTTATTGGTGTGAGCATTTCAAATTCTTGGATGTAGACATATTTATGGTACATCTCATTTAGCTTACAGTCTATTGAATTATTTCATTTTAATTTGAGGCTGTAAAACAGTCTGAGGCATATTCATTGCCCTCCTCTTTCCCCATAGCAGATGTATGCGCTCTGATGTAGAAATCTTTCATCCAATGCAATGCAAATGGACCCTCTCCATTCACAGCAGAAACAGCTGGCCTCATTGAAATGTTTTCTGAACAAGCATAGCGTGTAGACTGATTCCCCTCGTTATCTCATAAAGCATCATTATCTGAATAGGAGCCCTGCTGGGGAGAGAAAGCTGAACAATATATCCCAGCCTTTCATGTAAATCTATATGTAAAGTTAATGTCCAATGGTTGTTCTGTGAGGATGTGTTGTGAGGAAGAAATTTCTCCTGGAATTGTTACTCTTTTGAAATAAGTTATTTCATTAACATTAGAAACCAGTTTTCTCTGTCCTGTAAACAGTGCTGCCATTTAGACATCAATGAAGATGGTGTGATGGCATCTAAAAATAAGAGTAAAAAAAGATGCCATCCAAAAATACTTTCTCCCTCGCAAAATGTCACTGAGGATGGTTACAGACCGAAGGCTTTCCAGACAGTGTTGTCACCTCACCTCTTGTCACCTGAGTAGCTTCACTGTCAGAATATCTGACTATTGTAGAAATGCTCTGCATGTTCTACGCAACGTCTATGAGGATACATTGTTTGAAATTGAAATGGTATTGACTTACACCCTGGTCTCGACAGTATATTGCGTTTGAGAGCTACATTTTTTTTGGAACAGTAATATGTTCTTTTGGGCAGCTGCCACATGAATGAAATGTAATATCTAATCCTAACTCTGGTCAGTATTACATAATGGAGCAGTCGGACTACGGGAGTTATTACATTGTTGTACTAAAAGTCTCTCGCACTCGCTTCAGGTAATTGCCTTGCTGCAGGCAGAACAATAACATTTTCTTTGTGTGAAAATGTCCATTTGAAATGCTGTTCCAAAGAGAGAAGCTGCTTCTGCTAGTCCTACAGTAGCATCACAGAAGAAATCATAGATTGTAATTAAAAGACCTTTAAGTCTCTAACTATGCGTTCAATGAACCCCCAGGCTCTTACTATTTAAAGAACAGCAGCATACCCACACCAGACCACTACTCTGACAGACAGAAAGGAGATTGGTGTTTGGGTGGTGTTCATTTCAAGTACAATATAATCTGTATACTAGGCTATGCAGTGCATTTAGATACTATAGTTACAGTACTCCTTTTCCTTTGATGTAATTCCCAGAATTCTTAGAGCAGATAATCAGACTTGGCCATGAGATTGTTTAGTCAGAAGATCACAAACACACTTGGCTTCACAGAGCTCTGAACACTGTTAAATCACTGTATGTTGTGCAACAGTGCTCTTTAATTCTGTCCTCATCAGCTCTGGCTCACAAAGTCGTCCTGTCAGTGTCTATGCCAGTGTTTCCCTGGACAAGCACACCTGATTTAACTTGGCAACTAATCATCAAGCCCTCAATGAGTTGACTCAGGTGAGTTTGTCCAGGGCTACAACACAAATGTGTTCTGTTGGGGGGTACTGGTGGACTGAAGTTGGGTAACATTGGTCTAAGACAAGGTCACGTACATTTAATTTAAACCAAGACCTAATTCATAGTCATGTTTGAAATGCTGTCATTTCAATTTACTCCCACATTCAATCCTAGGTAGTGAATGACTCATACCCTCATTGTGATAAAAGCATTTATTCGCAGGGAATCTTCCTTGCATCTGTCTTTCTCTGCTTATTTATAGCTGCTTATTACTAGATGTCCACTCATAACTTGGATGGAATGACCACTGTCAACTCACTTTGTGCATGGCCATTAATCCAACAGCACAGACCGAGCTCACTGCAAATCGATGACAAGCTCCATTTCACTCACCAAGACACCCGCACACATTACCACCCTTTGGACGGACTGTGTTGGTAAACCGTTAGGCCCTGTCACAACACAGCGTCCTATGACGACTGTGACCCCATTGCATGTCCGGTGTTCACCCCCAGGGGAGGTAGTTAAGTGTTACACCCTTAGAGTACTGTTGCTGGGCTCCTGCCAGTCTCCGTAGTGTGTGTGAAAGGACCAGATTAGCTCTCTGGTCCAGATGAGACCAAGATGAAATCAAATTTATTTATATAGCCCTTCTTAGATCAGCTGATATCTCAAAGTGCTGTACAGAAACCCAGCCTAAAACCCCAAACAGCAAGCAATGCAGGTGTAGAAGCACGGTGGCTAGGAAAAACTCCCTAGAAAGGCCGAAACCTAGAGAGGAACCAAGCTGTGAGGGGTGGCCAGTCCTCTTCTGGCTGTGCCGGGTGGAGATTATAACAGAACATGGCCAAGATGTTCAAATGTTCATAAATGACCAGCATGGTCAAATAATAATAATCACAGTAGTTGTCGAGGGTGCAACAGGTCAGCACCTCATGAGTAAATGTCAGTTGGCTTTTCATAGCCGATCATTGAGAGTATCTCTACCGCTCCTGCTGTCTCTAGAGAGTTTAAAACAGCAGGTCTGGGACAGGTAGCACGTCCGGTGAACAGGTCAGGGTTCCATAGCCGCAGGCAGTACAGTTGAAACTGGAGCAGCAGCACGGCCAGGTGGACTGGGGACAGCAAGGAGTCATCATGCCAGGTAGTCCTGAGGCATGGTCCTAGGGCTCAGGTCCTCCGAGAGAGAGAAAGAGAGAATTAGAGAGAGCATACTTAGATTCACACAGGACACCGGATAAGACAGGAGAAATATTCCAGATATAACAGACTGACCCTAAGCCCCCCGACACATAAACTACTGCAGCATAAATACTGGAGGCTGAGACAGGAGGGGTCAGGAGACACTGTGGCCCCAACCGATGATACCCCCGGACAGGGCCAAACAGGCAGGATATAACCCCACCCACTTTGCCAAAGCACAGCCCCCACACCACTAGAGGGATTCTTCAACCACCAACTTACCATCCTGAGACAAGGCCGAGTATAGCCCACAAAGATCCCCGCCACGGCACAACACAAGGGGGGGTGCCAACCCAGACAGGAAGACCACGTCAGTGACTCAACCCACTCAAGTGACACACCCCTCCTAGGGATGGCATGGAAGAGCACCAGTAAGCCAGTGACTCAGCCCCTGTAATAGGGTTAGAGGCAGAGAATCCCAGTGGAGAGAGGGGAACCGGCCAGGCAGAGACAGCAAGGGCGGTTCGTTGCTCCAGTGCCTTTCCGTTCACCTTCACACTCCTGGGCCAGACTACACTCAATCATAGGACCTACTGAAGAGATGAGTCTTCAATAAAGACTTAAATGTTGAGACCGAGTCTGCGTCTCGCACATGGGTAGGCAGACCATTCCATAAAAATTGAGCTCTATAGGAGAAAGCCCTACCTCCAGCTGTTTGCTTAGAAATTCTAGGGACAATTAGGGGGCCTGCGTCTTGTGACCGTAGCGTACGTGTAGGTATGTACGGCAGGACCAAATCGGAAAGATAGATAGGAGCAAGCCCATGTAATGCTTTGTAGGTTAGAAGTAAAACTTTGAAATCAGCCCTTGCCTTAACAGGAAGCCAGTGTAGGGAGGCTAGCACTGGAGTAATATGATCAAATTTTGGGGTTCTAGTCAGGATTCTAGCAGCTGTATTTAGCACTAACTGAAGTTTATTTAGTGCTTTAGCCAGGTAGCTGGAAATTAGAGCATTGCGGTAGTCTAACCTAGAAGTAACAAAAGCATGGATTAATTTTTCTGCATCAATTTTGGACAGAACATTTCTGATCTTTGCAATGTTACACAGATGGAAAAAAATCTGTCCTTGAAACAACCTTGATATGTTCGTCAAAAGAGAGATCAGGGTCCAGAGTAACGCCGAGGTCCTTCACAGTTTTATTTGAGACGGCTGTACAACCATCAAGATTAATTGTCAGATTCAACAGAAGATCTCTTTGTTTATTGGGACCTAGAACAAGCATCTCTGTTTTGGGGCTTCACCATGTTTCATTGAAATGTACAGCTGTGTGTCATCCGCATAGCAGTGAAAGTTAACATTATGTTTTCGAATGACATCCCCAAGAGGTAAAATATATAGTGAAAACAATAGTGGTCCTAAAACGGAACCTTGAGGAACACCGAAATGTACAGTTGATTTGTCAGAGGACAAACCATTCACAGAGACAAACTGATATCTTTCCGACAGATAAGATCTAAACCAGGCCAGATCTTGTCCGTGTAGACCAATTTTGGTTTCCAATCTCTCAAAAAGAATGTGGTGATCGATGGTATCAAAAGCAGCACTAAGGTCTAGGAGCACGAGGACAGATGCAGAGCCTCGGTCTGACGCCATTAAAAGGTAATTTACCACCGTCACAAGTGCAGTCTCAGTGCTATGATGGGGTCTAAAACCAGACTGAAGCATTTTGTATACATTGTTTGTCTTCAGGAAGGCAGTGAGTTGCTGCGCAATTTTTGAGAGAAATGGGAGATTCGATATAGGCCGATAGTTTTTTATATTTTCTGGGTCAAGGTTTGGCTTTTTCAAGAGAGGCTTTATTACTGCCACTTTTAGTGAGTTTGGTACACATCCGGTGGATAGAGAGCCATTTATTATGTTCAACATAAGAGGGCCAAGCACAGGAAGCAGCTCTTTCAGTAGCTTAGTTGGAATAGGGTCCAGTATGCAGCTTGAAGGTTTAGAGGCCATGATTATTTTCATCATTGTGTCAAGAGATATAGTACTAAAACACTTGAGTGTCTCCCTTGATCCTAGGTCCTGGCAGAGTTGTGCAGACTCAGGACAACTGAGCTTTGGAGGAATACGTAGATTTAAAGAGGAGTCCATAATTTGCTTTCTAATGATCATGATCTTTTCCTTAAAGAAGTTCATGAATTTATTACTGCTGAAGTGAAAGCCATCCTCTCTTGGGGAATGCTGCTTTTTAGTTAGCTTTGCGACCGTATCAAAAATAAATTTTTGATTGTTCTTATTTTCCTCAATTAAGTTGGAAAAATAGGATGATCGAGCAACAGTGAGGGCTCTTCGATACTGCAGGGTACTGTCTTTCCAAGCTAGTCGGAAGACTTCCAGTTTGGTGTGGCGCCATTTCCGTTCCAATTTTCTGGAAGCTTGCTTCAGAGCTCGGGTATTTTCTGTATACCAGGGAGCTAGTTCCTTATGACAAATGTTTTTAGTTTTTAGAGGTGTGACTGCATCTAGGGTATTGCGCAAGGTTAAATTGAGTTTCTCAGTTAGGTGGTTAACTGATTATTGTCCTCTGACGTCCTTGGGTAGGCAGACGGAGTCTGGAAGGGCATCAAGGAATCTTTGGGTTGTCTGAGAATTTATAGCACGACTTTTGATGATCCTTGGTTGGGGTCTGAGCAGATTATTTGTTGCGATTGCAAATGTAATAAAATGGTGGTCCGATACTCCAGGATTATGAGGAAAAACATTAAGATCAACAACATTTATTCCATAGGACAAAACTAGGTCCAGAGTATGACTGTGGCAGTGAGTAGGTCCGGAGACGTTGGACAAAACTCACTGAGTCGATGATGGCGTCGAAAGCCTTTTTGAATGGGTCTGTGGAATTTTCCATGTGAATATTAAAGTCACCAAAAATGTGAATATTATCTGCTATGACTACAAGGTCCGATAGGAATTCAGGGAACTCCGTGAGGAATGCTGTATATGGCCCAGGAGGCCTGTAAACAGTAGCTATAAAAAGTGATGGGCACTAAAGCCGTCCATAGAAACATACATGTTTAGATACACATGCCAACACTGGTCTACACAGGCCCCAATCCCTCTTTAAACCAACCATGTCAGGCTGCCTAAAGCCAACACACATAGCCTTCAATCTCTAGCAAATATATTTTACTATTTTTATTTAACCTTTATTTAACCCACCTGTAGCACGCGTTCCAGCAGGTATATCTCACTTGTCACCCCCAAAGCCAATTCCTCCTTTGGCCACCTCTCCTTCCAGTTCTCTGCTGCCAATGACTGGAACGAACTACAAAAATCTCTGAAACTGGCAACACTTATCTCCCTCACTAGCTTTAAGCACCAGCTGTCAGAGCAGCTCACAGATCACTGCACCTGTACATAGCCCATCTATAAATAGCCCAAACAACTACCACTTCCCCTACTGTATTTATTTATTTATTATGCTCCTTTCCACCCCAGTATTTCTACTTTGCACACTCCTCTACTGTCAAATCTACCATTCCAGTGTTTTAATTGCTATATTGTATTTACTTCGCCACCATGGCCTATTTATTGCCTGTACCTCCCTTATCTCACCTCATTTGCTCACATTGTATATAGACTTATTTTTCTACTGTATTATTGACTGTATGTTTGTTTTACTCCATGTGTAACTGTGTTGTTATATATGTCGAACTGCTTTGCTTTATCTTGGCCAGGTCGCAGTTGTAAATGAGAACTTGTTCTCAACTTGCCTACCTGGTTAAATAAAGATGAAATAAATAAAAATAAATAAATAAAACTAGGCAAGTCAGTTAAGAACAAATTATTGTTTACAATGACAGCCTAGGAACAGTGGGTTAACAGAACAACAGATCTTTACCTTGGCAGCTCGGGGATTCAATCTAGCAACCTTTCTGTTACTGGCCCAGCACTCTAACCACTAGGCTACCTGCCACCCCACTATGGCTTGGTGAGTCTCTCCTTTTTCCCCTTGTGTTCCTCTCCTCTCTCTGTCACCATGGTCTCACGTGGGTTCTGATCTAAGTGCCACAGAGTGAGCAATATGACAATACAGTATGACGATATGACACACAAACACACGGGCTGTGTTACGCAAGCGTGCATTTAGTAAGAGCCTCTGCAATGAGAAGAAAGGGGGAGGGAGAGGGGATGGATGGACTGGTGTGGCCACAGATCAGTGTGGAAGGCTCAGCGGAATCCCTTCCTGCATAAGGCTCTGATGTTAACGCAGGGTGACTCCCCCTAGGGGTTAGCATGGGAAGGGGGCTGCAGGGAGGAAGGAGCAGGGGTGGGAGGGCTGCAGAATCACTCATCCTCATCTCCCTCCTCTCTAGAAGCAGATGAGTGAGAGAGCGAGAGAATCCTGTTAGTTAGTTTAGCTAGTAGAGGCTATAATGGCTGTTTGGCTGTAGATGACTTAACTGTTAGTTAATTACATGGAATTGTTATGTAAACAGACAAATCCGAAACAGATGCTGTCTTAATCTGTTTTCTCTGTTAATTAAAGCACTGCAATTAAACAACATGGGGTCATTACCAATTGTCTCACAAACACTGGCCTGATATAAACTAACACTGTGGACAAACACATAGAAACTACTTGTCTTGTCATATGCGTCGTAAAAAGTGGACCAAAACGCAGCGGGTATATGAATAGTCCTCTTCTTTTATTAGAAGGAAACCGAAACAAAGACGAAAAACAGTCCTGTAAGGTACTGACTATACATGGAACAACTACCCACAAAAATAGTGACTAAACCCCCTACTTAAATATGGCCTCCAATTAGAAGCAACGAAGAACAGCTGCTTCCAATTGAAGGCCAAACCAAACCTGAACATAGAAATAGACTAAATAGACATTCAAACATAGAAATAGACAACATAGAACATTACCCAAAAACCCAAGACACATAAATCAAACACACCCCTGCCACGTCCTGACCATACTATAATAACAAAATGACCCCTTACTGGTCAGGACGTGACATGTCTAGACTACACTCAAGAGGCTAGTGTAGTAGGACTCCAGTTGATTTGATGTGCCAGTTTACACACGTCATAACGCACACTGTATGTATTGGTTATATTTGGATTAATAGCTTGGTTTGAGAGTAATATTGTCCAAGCAACTTTTCTCATACAAATAGCTGTAGAGAGAGCAATAAAACACATTCACCTTCAATTTTAATGAGATATATTTTTGGCCAGGGCCGGCATTAGGGGGCTTGGCCCAACCTACCGTACCTCCTTGCCAGTCCAAATAATATATTTGACCGAGACACGCACCAACAGAAAGACGCATCAATCTTAGTTAAAGCATCCGAGCAAGAGAAACAGTGCTCCTCTGTCTCAGTATGTGTACACCATGTGTCTGATGTCCGGGCCAAAAGAGTATGGCATGTCATACTATTTCTGGCCAGACAGCATCAGACACGGGCTACATATAGAGAGAGGGTCGCTGTTTCGCTCGTGCGGATGCTTTCTCCGGTGATATAGTTTCAGCAGAGAGGAAGAGGCGAAAGGAGAGAGCCCACTCTTGCCAGAATATGTCCAGTGTAAGCCCAATGCGTTTCTATGGGAACATGCAGACCTAAGCCTGTCGCCTGCTTTCCCGCCTTTGGGACAAAGACTCCCATTGTTAGAGCGGAGACATGAGCATCTCATCATTGTATACAGATCTCTGATTTCAGACTTGCGAATTGGAAAGGAAAGTTGGCGAGTGCACAGTGCACTGTTAGGATGCTGGATTGCTGTAAAGTAAATTGATGTTTCACCAGAATTATATAATTGCTCCTGTCTAAATAAAATCATTAAAAATACTTCACCAGGGAGCATGACTTAGCCAACGAGGATCATTAGCTTCTTTAAAAAAAAAATGCTATGGATTGTTTCAAATCACAAGTGTGTTTGGGAACCCCACAATTTAGGTAGTGCACGTGGCAATAGGTCTAGCTCAGGTATTCCCAGACTGGGGTATGCGTAATGCCGTCAGGGGTACGCAAAATAAAAATAAAATAAATACTAATAATATTCTTCACATTTATAAAACAGTCCATTGATATTTTCCAACGGGGCTATACATTTGGGTGAGGTTTTTTTCTCGCCTGAGTAGCCTCGTTTCACTGTCAGAAATAAAATGAAACCATCTAGTGTTCAGTGAAATAACAACACAATGTCAAATTACAGGTAGCCTAGTCAAATAATTAACATCCAATCACATTAACCATTACTCTCTAGCGGGAATTCCACTAACGGTCCGTATGTAGCCAAACATAGCTGCTGCTCATGTTGGTATCTGTACTGATGGTGCAAAAGCCATGACAGGGAGACATAGTGGATTGGTAACGTGTACACAGCTGCATCCACCGAGAGGCTCTTGCTGCCAAAGGAATGCCTGACTGCTTGAAAGACATTTTGGACACTACAGTGAAAATGGTTAACTTTGTTAAAGCAAGACCCCTGAACTCTTGTGTATTTTCTGCACTATGCAATGATACGGGCAGTGCCCATGTAATGCTTTTACAACATACAGAAGTGCGCTGGTTATCAAGGGGCAAAGTATTGGCACGTTGTTTTAAATCGAGAGAGGAGCTTAAAGTTTTCTTTACTGACCATAATTTTCACTCGTCTGACCGCTTGCATAATGACGAGGTTCTCACAAGACTGGCCTGTCTGGGTGATGTTTTTTCTCGCCTGAATGATCTGAATCTAGGGTTACAGAGACTTTCTGAATTTAGGATTACAGGGACTCTCTGAATCTAGGGTTACAGGGACTCTGTAACTATATTCAATGTGCGGGACAAAATTGAGGCTATGATTAAGAAGTTGGAGCTCTTCTCTGTCTGCGTTAATCAATCAAATCCATCAAATGTAATTATAAAGTCCTTCTTACATGAGCTGATGTTACAAAGTGCTGTACAGAAACCCAGCCTAAAACCCCAAACAGCAAGCAATGCAGGTGTAGAAGCACGTTAACAAGAACACACAGGTCTTTCCAACATTGTATGATTTTTTGTGTGTAAATGAACTCAAGCTTATGGACAATGTCAAATGTGATATAGGGAAGCACCTGTGAGTTGGGTGCGCAATTATGCAGGTACTTTCCCAAAACGGATGACACAAACAACTGGATTGTTATCCCTTTCATGTCCTGCCTCCAGTCCACTTACCGATATCTGAACAAGAGAGCCTCATCGAAATTGCAACAAGCGGTTCTGTGAAAATTGAATTTAATCAGAAGCCACTGCCAGATTTCTGGATTTGGCTGCGCTCAGAATATCCTGCTTTGGAAAATCGCGCTGTTAAGACAGAGATGCCCTTTGCAACCACATACCTATGTGAGAGTGGATTCTCGGCCCTCACTAGCATGAACACTAAATACAGGCACAGACTGTCTGTGGAAACTTATTTAAGACTGAGACACTCTCCAATAAAACCCAACATTGCAGTTACATGTATCCTTTCAAGCAAATCCTTCTCATTAACCTGTGGTGAGTTATTCACCATTTTTGATGAACAAATACATTCTTTTTTGTAAGATGGTTAAATAAAGAGCAAAATTATTGATTATTATTATTATATTATTATTTGTGGTCCTATAAGAGCTCTTTGTCACTTCCCACGAGCCGGGTTATGACAAAAACTCACTCATTCTTATGTTTAATAAATGTATCGTATAGTGTGTGTGTGTGGCAGGCTTACAATGATATGCAACAACAACAAAAAACACATGAGAGTGCGCTGACCCTGGTGCTAGAGGGGGTACGTAGCTGGAGGTTGAATTTTTGAAGGGGTACGGGACTATAAAAGGTTTGGGAACCACTGGTCTAGCTGATTGAGTTGTGGCTGTTAGTGAAAAGTGTCTAAAATATGTGTCTTGAGCATAATATCAAAGGCTGCATCAAGAAGGGGAAGGGTGTGTGGCGAAGATGTGGTGCGTCTCTCTCCAGAATGCATGCAGATGTAGGAAAGTGCCCATTTGTCAATGTCTTATTTCTGATTGTCTTAACTCACCAAGTAGGCTACACCACCATTTTTTTTTTTTACATCTATTGCGAATGATAATTCCTCAGTATTTTAAAAATGTTTCCAACACTCCCGGCTGTGAATAATCACCAAGCCTCTGTGTGAAAGAGCAAAATATCATGATCTGATGATCCCTTATATCCAGTGGAAACGTCATAAAAACAGCTTTCTGTGATAATTTGATACAATGTTGAACTTCACTAGCAACAGCTCAAGTCAAGACAGATAGAAAGAAGCAGAATTTTCAGTTATTTTTTTCTCAGCTTTAGGCCTAGAAACAAAAATATAAAACGCAAAACGCAACAATTTCAATGATTTTAGTTACACTTAATATTGGGAAATCAGTCAATTGAAAATGCCATAGGCCCACCCACTTGGGAGCCAGGCCCACCACTAGGGAGCCTGGCCCAGTCAATCAGAATTAGTTTTTAACTCCTCAGTTTCATCAGCTGTCCGGGTGGCTGGTCTCGAACATTCCCGCAAGTGAAGAAGCCGGATGTGGAGGTCCTGGGCTGGCGTGTTTCCACGTGGTCTGCGGTTGTGAGGTCAGTTGGACATACTGCCAAATTCTCTAAAATGATGTTTGAGAAATGAACATTACATTCTCTGCCAACAGCTCTGGTGGACATTCCTTTCAGTCAGCATGCCAATTGCGCTCTCCCTCAAAACTTGAGACATCTGTGGCAATGATTGTGTGACAAAACTGCACATTTCAGAGTGGCCTTTTATTGTCCCCAGCACAAGGTAAACCTGTGTAATGATCGGCTTCTTGATATGCTACACTTGTCAGGTGGATGGATTATCTTGGCAAAGCAGAAATGCTCACTAACAGGTATGTAAACAAATTTGTACACAACATTTTTGAGAACTAATCTTTTTGTGAGTATGCAACATTTCTGGGATCTTTTTTTCAGCTGATGAAACATGGGACCAACTCTTTACATGTTGCATTTATATTTTTGTTCAGTATATTTGACTTAGTTAATGATGGAAGTTATAGGCCTTCTGCTGCATTGGCCTATAGGCTATTCATGAGTTCTATGCTCTAATTTCTTTAGCCGCTAATGGATCACAGCGTAGCAATGTGTCCATATGGCAGAGGATAGTGTCCTTGCCATAGTTTAATTTGACATTTTAGACTGTTAATCATAAAATCAGAAGTAAAATTATACAATGTGACAATGATTTTGAGAAACAAAGTTATTATTGAAATGAAACTGTTCCACGAAAATGTGCATATAAAAATAATCATAAATAGCACGCAGATCGGTATAAAATGGTAGGATAACTTGTAAGCTTCCCCAAACTTCAAACTCACGAGCTGCTTAAGGTCTTTACCAATACACCCATTTAAACAATTGTGAAAGCGCAAGCGCGCGACACATAGGAGGTCCCGTGAAAAAACGGACCCGCCTATGGAAACCAAATGCACTCCAACTGATTCATTCTAGCGCCCGGTCGGTTTTAAGCCAGTTAATCTCGCTACTAAAAAGGGAGAACTGGCCTTACTGAATCAGAGTGCGGTATACAGTTAGAATCTCATCAGAGTGTGCTGCATTTGTAATGCCATGGTGATTATGGGCTTATGGATGTTTAATTCGCCTGCCCATAACCCCACAAAGTAATCCTCCTCAAAATGAATGCACATTAATATGCAGGCAAACTATTTGTCCTTTAAAGCTCTCCAGAAGTGTTCATATGCCCTGTATTGGACCAAAATTCAGAAACACATTGATAATAGACATGGTTACCTACATTGTGAACAGCTACACATCCTTAGTTGACGCTGAATCTGCTGCAAGAATTGGCATGCGACTTAGTTTAGTGTTTCCACATCGTGTGTGTTTACAAGCACACGCGCATCCTTGTGTGCATGCCTGCGTGTATCCGTAGGGGGGTTTAGGGCTTCCCTATTTCCAAGTGTATAAATTACATATACGCTGCAGTTACTGCCTATGCCTTCTCAGCAGAATGACTCAGTAGTCCTATCAGTATCGGCGCAGACGAAGACAGAGCAGACCGTGCCTGCTGAAAAGATACCACACATCTTTGTCCAAATACCCCATGACGCTGAAGCCAACCGTGAAATGCAAAGTGTCACCGCGCTCTAATGTCGCGTGAAGCGCAGAGTATACTTTCAGAATGGAGGTTGCTCGACAGAAAACATCCATGTCTACCGATCATCATTCATAGGGCCTCCAGTTTTTGTATTGGAATTAACTATTAACATATTGTTACATTTTAATAATATTGCCAATAGCATATTTTGTTTTGCTTCAGCACTGTCCTTGACCCTCATGTTTTGTAGGCTACTACATGCCGTGTTCAGAACAACTGGCAACTCCAAACTCGGAAATCTCCGCGTTCAGACTTCAGTGCGTTCAAGACACCGTGGAACTCGAAAAAAACTAACTCGGACTGTGAAAAATCGTTTTGAACGGACACCCAACTCGGAATTCCAAGTTCGAGTTCCGAATTGTTTTGAACGCGCCATTTCATGAGCTCCGACTTTCCGACCTGAAAATAATGATCATAATTTGACCTCCTATTTTTCCGAGTTCCCAGTTGTCTTGAAAGCAGCATCAGTAGCAGCACTTGACATTGTGACCTGGAGCGACCGTGTCATTATAGCCAGCTCAGTGGGCGTTGCTGTCACTGTGGCCCACTGATGGACTGGGTGTGGGGACTGGGGAGAGATACTGCCCCCCCCCACCCACACACACACACACACACACACACACACACACACACACACACACACACACACACACACACACACACACACACACACACACACACAGGGAGTGACCACTGTTAGGTCATTATTAATAATCGCAAGGCAATTACATGGATCAATACATTTATAATTTGTAGTCTTCATAAATGTAGAATGACGCCATCTGTTTGACAGTAAATCCCGCCTGTGTCACGTTAGACTCAAGAAAGGGCCCGTGGCTAAAGGATTGTGGCAGAGATGGGCCAAGGTTGTTTAAAATACATTATTCTTCTTGTCATGATAGGTGAGGGGTCGTTACCGCTTCATTAACGCATGGGCCACTTGCACCTGCGCTCCTGTGGAGAGCGCGAGTCGCGGAGAGAGCTCCAAATAAGGATATATATGGACCACCTCGTTTGGCTGACGTTAGCAGAAACGGAACGCAAAATAAAGAATGTCTATAGAGATTTAAATTGCGTTTTAAACCGTAGGGGTGGAAGGTGTAATCTGGTTACATAAAAGCCCTTAGAAATTGCTCACTCGCCCCTAATCCGGTATTCATGTTCCACTGTCCTGCGGCTGAATAGGAGAAACACTTGTGGCTTTCATTGAAAATAGCGCGCGCGTGGGACCTATTAATTGGAAAAAATTATATAGCCAAACATTAAAAGGATTGGCTCATCTTCGTAGTATTTATTCCTATCACGTTGCAGCGTCAAATCGGCAGTGTGCTGGCGCTCGTGACGATTTGCTGACGCGCCTTTAGCCCCCCCCTCCCCCGAAGAGTGAAGCTGCGAGAGAGCAAAGAGGCTGGGAACCGGTCACTCTCTCTCTCGCTTTCTTTACCGAATGTGAAGGAAGGCAAGTCCTGCGGCAAAAATCAGCGAAATCCCACCGATTCCAGGAGAAATGGAGGTTCCAAACTTGGGACACAACCTAACTAGCCCGATGAGTCCGTGTGAGGGCATGATCAAGAACCTCAGCTTGGATGCGATACAGTTATGCGAGCGAGAGGGTAAGCGCAAAATAAATGTAGTTTAGGCGTTGTAATTCCAATGATCACCCCCATCCCTTTCCACAAATATCATTCTGTGTGCATTAGAAGATTCCCTGACATCAGATAATGAAAGATGATAGCCCTCTATAGTAGTGCCACAATGTCTGAATAGGTGTCCAAAAAGTGCATAAAGCTTCTGTTTGGCCCTTATTTTATGATGAAAATGTAACAATATGGGCATGTTTACAGTTTATCTGGATTGGATGGAGACCGGTGCGCTGCTGCATCAGCGGCATAGCCGAGGGCGTCAATGCATAGATTTTTCTTCACATAACCTACCCTATCTATGGAGCCTATGCATTTACGTTTTCACAACGAAACGAAATGGTCATATCAGAAAATTGCTACGAAAGCAATTTGGCGCAACGGTGGGGTTTCACCATTTCAGAACCATGGACGTGGACAGCAGTCGGCAAAGCGCTTTTACACAGGTTCCAATGGATAGAGACTAAGATAAGGATATTATTCTTGCCTGGTGCAGCTCTGAACAAAGCTTGAAATTACAAATATATAGTCTATATTGAAGTAGCCTACAGTTAGAGCTGTTTTCATTTCAGAAACCACATCCACAAGCCCAATATAAGGATAGCTTTGAATATGCATTATTTAACAGGCTCTGACTAAGAAAAGCTACATGATTTGATGATTCAGCTGGTTGAGAAGACAACTATTTAGGTATGCTACAGAGGAATTGCTTTACAATGGCTCAAACATTATGGTCTGATCCTTAAACGGCTTTGTTGAAGTTCACATTTCGATACCAGGCCTATTAATTGTAGCTTAATGTGACCATTTTATGTGAACATTTCAATACTGGATGTGAAATGCATGATGTAGTCTAGGACCTAAGTTAGCCTACTAGGCCTATATTTACCAGGATGGATTTTTATTTTTGCAACATTGAGATCATTTTGAGAAATTCATGCAGATGGAGGCCAGCTGTTGCTAGGCCTAGCCTGGGCTACTTTTCTCTTAAGTGTAGGCCTATATCCTACGATGGCTGATTTGAATGGAAAAAATAGCAAGTCATGATCACTGGAAGACTGGGCTCAAAGATGGCTGCACCCATAGAAAGGAGTGTGCAGACAGAGATGGAGCATCCACACCCTTCACTCTAATTCCTTAGATCATTTTACAACAGAGTGAGATAGAACATGGACAAATCCATTTGTTCCATAATATGCTCGATGACACATACTCAATGCATTCATTGCATTACAAGACAATAATCGACAAACTATAAGGTATGGCCTAGTCACAGAAATACTAAAGATGTGTTTTTAGAAAGATGTTGGTAGTGAGCATCTTAAACTGAGCTTTTGATTTGTACATAGGGGGTGTTGTCTAGGGCCTATGTAGTCAATGGTGGTCTTCACAAGACCACACAAGCAGGGCAGTTAGACCCTGCCAGCATCCTTTGGATTGGTTCATTTTCTCATCTGCTGCTTAGTGCGATGCAGTTGATATCCTCTTATACAACTCTGGCCTGATTTAATTGTAGTAATGGTATACGCTGGACTTTCTGAGGGATGTAGTTGTTGGTGCCAGCTCTGTGCTTTGTACTTGTATTGGCCCCTCTGCAGCAAACAAGCACTCTCCTATTTGTCAGGCAATACTGGGTAAATAGTGGCTAAGTGTCCTTGAGCTGCCCATTGTTTATAGTACAACAGCACAGCAATCTCTGTCATTACTTTATAGATCCTGAGGGGAAATGACAGGGTTATAACCAGGCGTCTGCATCCTTTACACAACAATGTCATTTTAGTATGAAGCTCTTTTCCCAAGACAGGCTAATTCTTCACTGGCTTTGATGATGCTTGATGTAGCCTACATCATCATCATCGGTTTGTGTTTTTCAACACTCCTATGTAGATTTCAATATCTCTGATCCAGGGTCACTGATGATAGGGCCGATGCCATGATAACAATAAAACCATAGCTACTAGACAGACCATATAAACATGAAAGCAGTTTAAACCATGGTTTTAGAATAAATCAGGTGTAGGACAGGATGATCTCCTGAAAAAGCATTCTCATTAACACCACAGACAGCTTTGAGGTCTTATACCTCAACATCACATGTAGTTTATTCTGCTTTGACAGACTAAAGCTTGCAGCAAGTTGTTTTGATGGGTTAGTATCATTTTAAATCTTCAAAGTTGTGTTTTCGTGCCATTTCCTTAGGCTTGTTCAAATGTAGGGACTGTGCCCAAGCTTTTACGAACTGTTTGCTGTCTACAAATACAATATATTCAGTTCTCTTGGAAATGTTCCCCAATGTATTTATAAAACATTTAATTTCATATTTATTTTAGTGCCGCAAACCTGTCAAATTATCTAGCATATGATCAATATTTAATCGTCAACACAAACGTGAGGTTTCCTAAGTCAACCCAGACTAGCAAATGGCTTCGTCAGAGGCCTATCCCATATGTTAGCGTTGTGATGTGTATAAAGTGGTGGTGGATAGCAGCAGAGATAGATTTGTGTGTGTATATATATATATATATATATATATATGTATATGTGTGTGTGTGTGTGTGTGTGTGTGTGTGTGTGTGTGTGTGTGTGTGTGTGTGTGTGTGTGTGTGTGTGTGTGTGTGTGTGTGTGTGTGGACACCACCTCAAGTTAGTGGATTCGGCTATTTCAGCCACACCCGTTGCTGACAGGTGAATAAGATCGAGTACACAGCCATACAATCTCCACAGACAAACATTGGCAGTAGAATGGCCTTACTGAAGAGCTCAGTGACCTTCAACGTAGTACCATCATAGGATGCCACCTTTCCAACAAGTCAGTTAATCAAATTTCTTCCCTGCTAGAGCTGCCCCTGGCAACTGTAAGTGATGTTATAGTGAAGTGGAAACGTCTAAGAGCAACAACAGCTCAGCCGCGAAGTGTTAGGCCACACAAGCTCACAGAATGGGCCCGCAGAGTGCTGAAGCGTGTAGCGTGATAAAATCTTCTGTCCTCGGTTGCAACACTCACGAGTTCCAAACTTCCTCTGGAGGCAACGTCACGTCAAGAACTGTTCGTTGGGAGCTTCATAAAATGGGTTTCCATGGCCGAGTAGCCGCACACAAGCCTAAGATCATCATGCGCAATGCCAAGCGTCGGCTGGAGTGGTGAAAAACTCACTGCCATTGGACTCTGGAGCAGTGGAAACATGTTCTCTGGAGTGATGAACCACGCTTCACCATCTGGCAGTCCAACTTACGAATATGGGTTTGGCAAATGCCAGGAGAACGCTACCTGCCCCAAATGCATAGTACCAACGGTAAAGTTTGGTGGAGGAGGAATAATGGTCTGGGGCTGTTTTTCATGGTTCGGGCTAGGCCCCTTAGTTCCAGTGAAGGGAAATCTTAACGCTACAGCATACAATGACATTCTAGATGATTCTGTGCTTTCAACTTTGTGGCAACAGTTTGGGGAAGGCCCTTTCGGGTTTCAGCATGACAATGCCCTGTGCACAAAGCGAGGTCAATACAGAAATGGTTTGTCGAGATCGTTGTGGAAGAACGTGACTGGTCTGCACAGAGCCCTGACATCAACCCCATCAAACACCTTTGGGATGAATTGGAACGCAGACTGCGAGCCAGGCCTAATCACCCAACATCAGTGCCCGACCTCACTAATGCTCTTGTGGCTGAATGGAAGTAAGTCCCCACAGCAATGTTCCAACATCTAGTGGAAAGCCTTCCCAGAGGAGTGGAGGCTGTTATAGCAGCAAAGGGGGGGCAACTCCATGATTTTGGAATGAGATGTTCAACGAGCAGGTGTCCACATACTTTTGGTAATGTAGTGTATGTGAGAAGGCACACGTGACTGAGCCTTTCCCCTCTGTCTCAAGAGGAGCTCTGAGAACTGCATAGAGAAATAAAATAACTGGAACTGACATCACCATCTGAAGGAGCCGTTATTCTTTGTTAAAAAGCCAAACATCCATTTTGAATGCTGTATAAGAAATTCAGGCCCACTTGTCTACCAAATCAAATAAATGTGTGCCAACCAGGTCTAATCTCAATATAAATGTATGTCCAGTGGTCACCAATTCAGTAAGTTACCATGATGGATGGGTGACATTAATTTAACCAAGTCTGTTCTCTAAGAGACCTCCCAACCGCCATCCCCCATTCCAGCTGTGAGCCTACCATCTGTCTTTCAGCAGCACCAACTAAATGAACAGTAGCCATAAGCCCCCTCCCCAAGAGCCCAATATTACCAAACATTATCTCAGGACTGATGCCATTTATTTTTCTAAATATACTAACAACACTAAACAAGAGGCTTAGATTCAAATCCCCTAAAAGCCAGTGGAAACCATGGAGAAACCTTTAAGAGAGAAATCCAGGAACTGAAAGGGGAAATGGAGTCATACTCTTGATAGCATACCAGTAGTGTTTACAAATCATATTAAAGATTTGTTATGATTTATTGTCCTGACACTCTGACAACTCATCTGAGTAAGCAGGCATGAGAGCACATATTTTGTGTGGACAGTTGCCCCATGACGGTGTCTGGCAGTAGCCTTGTTTACACATTGCACTAAAATGTGGGTTTCGTGATCTGCTCAATCCGATCAAAGTTAGTCAATGTTAAAATGTGTCTCTTATCCGTCCACTGTGTCCACACTGTGGCCAGATTTCCTGGTGCTGTCCTGTATGCAAATTATTTGACTGATATTCTTTCAGAATAATATTAATGTAATATGTATTTATTTTATGTCATTTTATTGATGCCATAAGTCAATGGTGCTACCTGTCAATGATTTTAGATGCCGGTATAATGATAATTTAAATGGTTTGACCCTCCAGATCTGTTTACACTTGATTGATATCCAGATACAAATGGGTCCCTGACTACCTCCGGAGGTACACAATGTGTATTTTAATCATCTACACCTGTATCAAAATGTGGGCACAATCACAATGTGCACAAGATCAGGACAAAGAAAGCATGTTAGCACTAGGTGTAAACGGGGCTTATTACACTGCTGCTGCTCTCCACCTCATCCAGACCAGACACTGCACTTCCAGCTCTCTGGGGATTTAACCCTTTGCTATGAACAGATTGTGTAACCTAGTTGGGGGGACAAAATTATGTTGGAATCGAAATGGTTATTTAGGTAAAAGGGTCTTCTTGATAAAAATGATAAATTACGTATATCAACAATGCTATGTAAACAGTTCCATAAAAGAAAGATTATTATGGCAAAGTATTCTGTTGAGGGATTTAACATAATTTCCTCTCACTCTGGTTAAATATGCTAATTCTATGCAAATGAAACACAAAGACTCACCTCTTCATCCTCCCCTAAGAGTCCTTTTGGATTTAATGAATTTGCTAGAACAGCTGGGTAGATTTAGAGCTGAACTTCTTTTATGATATTTTTTACATTTATTTAGTCATTCACTCCGCATTCTTACTCATTGTTTTCTGTTTTTGTTTCTATTTTATTGTTTTCTTTGTTGCTCAATTATCCTGTGATTTGATTGGAGTAATAATGCGTTACACACAGTATCTGTATGGAGCCATATGAACAGAGCTTTGTGTTTCGCTTGTAGTAGAATGTTATCGCTTTCACTCTCAGCCTGTGCTATCTTGCCAGTGTATTTTGAACGTCTTGCACTGAATCGTATTTGGTGTTTATAGTGTTGTGTTGGAGTCTTTTAGCGTGAGAATGAACCAAAAAGAAATGGTCTGTCTAGACAGCACCTCCGGATTTCCAACCACCTATAATGCTTCGACTTTGTATTCATAGCAGTGCAGGCTGCTGAGGGGAGGACGGCTCATAATAATGGCTGGAATGGAGCAAATGGAATAGCTTCAAACACATGGCAACCACGTTTGATGTATTTGATACTGTGAGGGAAAATGTTGTTGTCTGAAGAGATAGCATTGAATTGTACCCAGCATCTCCTCTCGTTCTATCTTGGTTCGTGCAGGTGACTGTGACCTCATTCTCAGTACGCCCAGAACACTGTTCTGGGATCCAAAAGGAGTATCTCAGTTTCAAGGTCCCAGCTTTGAGAGATGAAGCCTCGTCAGTCACTTGCAGGAACCAACATTAATAATGAATAATGTAAACCATGCTTATATGACTTGTTTGTGTAGCAGTATAAAAGGACTGAGAGGGAACGCCCTTGTCAGAGTTTTCATCAAGCTAGGGTTGAGTTTGTGAACATCTCCGGCCGTGATAATAAAGATTGATTCATTTACATTGAGTTTGTGTCCTTAGTGGTGAATTTCCACGACAATACCATTCCATCTATTCCGCTCCAGCCATGACCACGAGCCCAGCCTCCCCAATTAAGGTGCCACCTACCTCTTGTGATTTATAGCCTATGGGTCATGTCGACACTCAGGAAAACTCCTCGCCCAAATCACAAGACAAGCCATGTATATATGTTAAGGAGGTTGATATTGATTGTTGATTTTGTTTAACTTCACCATATTGCTCAAATTAAAGGGCAGTGCTCAATTAGTTTCATTTGACAAGGTTAAAGTAAAGGACACATTTGCAGCAAATTGCGATTCTTAGCCATGCTTCCTGGCCTTCCATGTAAATGATGAGATTGTGAGCCATTGATTCAATGAATGAAATGCAACCTGCTATACCAATGTTCATGTATTTATTTACAAATCACTGTCTTATTTACAGAGCAGACAGATTGTATTCTGAAAGCTACTGCATAAATACGGCAATGCGGATTTCATTGAGACCTGCATCACGCCAATGTTTCTATTTCAAAATGTGGCAAAGTGATAAACACCCTGCTGCACCTGTGTGATTGTGTGAATAAGCTTGCAATCTGCTGGTGACATAACTGTGAGCTGTGTCTTCACAGACCAGACAGCTGGCTGGCTTAGAGCCTTCAGTATGACAAGACTCATTTATAATCCTCTGAAATGATGGACCAATATATTGCATGCCATTTCAGAAATGGAAATAATGTATACAGTATGTCCTTCCATTGGCTCCTTGTCGCCCCACCAGGCATAATTCTCTTTTCCACAGCTTCCTTTCTCTTGGGTTTGATGAGCTATTGAGCTGTCTGAGTTATGCTGCATTGGTAAATGCCTTTTTAATGACCTAACACTGAACATCATTATGCTCACAATGTGAGCTCACCATTAGTCTGGCAGTCAGGGCTAGTTTGGGAAATTCCAGACCTAGGGTGTATGCTGGAACATTAATACATTGTGGGAGGCAACCCGTCCATCTGAGAGGCTACGTCACAGCCTTCATTACCTAATAGGCATATTGATTCCAATGACTTCCAAGCCTGTCGAACGGAACAGGCCTTAAGCGGAAATTGTCTGTGACCATTGCTTGATGTTAATTATGGGAGCCAGTTAGTTTTAGGCCTCAGGCTTGGATCACCATCACACTAGGTTAGCTTGGGAGAACACCTATAATACTCAACTACAGCAGTTCTGGCTGACGCAGATACAGTACCACAAGGCCTGGGCCAAACAGGCCGACAGCACCATCAATGCAAGGCAAGCGTTCTAGGATTCATACAGTATAGTAAAATGATAACAAAATAATGAATGTTGAATCCATTAGGTAATGCTCGACTATGTTTTATTAGAACATTAAAGGGTAGGTAGGATGAGTTTTTACTCACCAAAGTAACAGCGTAGTGAGGTCAAAGACTTAGTTACTTAGTTGTAGTCACAGTGTGTTTACCTATAACCACACCGTATAATAGTTGTTTTGGGATTTAGAAATATTTATTAACTTATTTTTTATATAGAACATCAATTCAAACATTCAATTGAGCAACCTTTTTCAGATGAATAGTGAACACAGAGTGTTCTTCACAGTAGTAGAACTTTGTGGGATCAGCAGAACCAAGGAATGGTTGCACCTGCCTCTCTTCCTCTCTGATTCAGATGGGTTGGGTTAAATGCGGAAGACACATTTCAGTTGAAGGCATTCAGTTGTACAACTGACTACATATCCCCCTTTCCCTTTCTGCCATTAGAAGAAGAGCACTACCCACAGCTGTTGCTCCACCTTCATTCTATGGATGTGATTGTTGCTGTTGTTTTTACTTTTTCAATCAAACCTGACACTTAAAAAAAAAAAAATCAGATACTAAGCAACAGGAAAAGACAGGAAATTAATGAGGAGAAATTACAGTTGTGTATTGTTTATTGACATATGTGCTCTCACCATGATGATTTATCCTCTCTCTTCAGGAGGCTGATGACCCAAAGCAGCAGGGAGGCACGGTCTTGGGTATCCAACAGCGCCAAGTAGTGTGACTCGTGGCATGAGGCGACAGGAAAAACATACTGCCCCTGATCAGACAGAGAGTGAGAGACACAGGGAAGATAGAAATTAGACGAGTAATGCCTCTACCTGATGTATAGACAGAGCATGCTTCTGATCACAATACAAACTTACACAAAACGTATGTTATATATACCTACATGTACATTTTCTTAACTACTTTAGCTAGCTAGCTATGGATTAGGCGCCCCAAATCAGCATCCACAGATCGCAGCAGCTGTTCCCTTGCTGCCCCAAAGTCAATCAGCAAAATGTATTTCATAAAGCCCTTTTTACATCAGCAGTTGTCACAAAGTGCTTTACAGATACCCAGCCTAAAAGTCTGCTGGAACTGTGTATCAATGTCTTTAAAAAGTAGTCTCATACAGTTGACTTTGGAGGTCCAGCTCTCGGACTTTACCTTCTTTGATTTGAGTCATCTGCTTTGTATTATGTTAGCTCAATTTATTGCATGCCACAACCTTGCTAGCTGCGGGGTAAATTACTGCACTTCTGACAAACCTAAACAGCGCATTTGTAACTTTGATAACTCCTTTGAGTAGACCTACCCATGCACGTGCTTTGGTGGCACATGACTAGCTAGCTAACAAGCTCGACCTTGTTACGTCTTTACATATAGAGGTAAAACGATGAAAGTTTATAGTCCGTTGGTGGGATCCTGCCCACTAGCTAGCTACGTGTAAATGCTGCTGGGTAGTTATTTCCTATGCTTACTTAACTTCCTTACATCCGGACTGGAGCGGATAGCTAGCTAGCTGCCCAACTTGGCTTGGCCTGCATTGCTTCATTGGTTTGTGTGGAAACAGGTAAAAAATAGGATTGAAAATTAGATGCTTATTCTTGCATTCTGAGTAGCTAGCTAGCTAACTGTCATAGCTTGGAGGACAAATGTTCATACGAAATCCATCACTTTTCCATGTTGGGGGATGGGCATATCCTGCAAATTGTTCCAAGTATACCGTTAGGCCTATACCTAGCTCTACATTTTCATTTGAATTAAACCAATGGACTCACCTTCACATTGACTGGGATTATGATCTTCTTGGCCTGGCGGGACTACATGGGTTGAATTGAGTTTACATTTCTAGAGGCTGTTTATAATGAGTGATGTTTTGTTGAACTGTATAGTGTAGTCACAGATAGAACGGTTAGTTACCAGTAGCTTTGGTCTAGTGAATCTAGGTCCAGGGCTGAGCAGACTGCAGCCCCACAGGAGGGCCTTTGGAAAGAAAGGCAGAAGGAGCTGGTGCTGCTGCTGAGTCAAACACGGTCTGTCTGTTAGACCTCCTCTGTGCAAAGAGGAGGTCTTTAATCCCATCATCACCTGATCCTCTCCTCCTGCTTCCATTTATCCCTCTTTCTCAGGGGAGAGGGCCAGACAAAGTAAAGAACCTCCACAGACTGTGAAGATGGATCACATCAAAGGGATCATGCATTTAGGCCTATTTGTCAGGAGGAAATAGCCTACGTAATTCAATGGTTGACTAGTTGGTACCCATTTAGTAAATGTACAATAATCCAATATTGCTCAGCAAGTACCTACCTACTGGTATCAGCTTCTTTAGAAACGAAGGTATAATATTTTATGGAGCTGTGTGTGTCCCTTTAGTTGGACATAATTTGCCACACATTTTGAGTAATTTAGCACATCATTATCACAGTTTAGTCATACTAGGCCTAGACCTAATTCTGTGTGATTAGATGGCCATAGGCTAACGAAAGCAGTTTGTAATGCTGTTATGTGGGCAAACGTTGACAGCATTAGCCAGGCTTACATTTGACATTTTAGTCATTTAGCAGACACCCTTATTCAGAGTGACTTACAGTTAGTGCGTTCATTTTAAGAAAGCTCTCCCGACAACCGTTATCACAGTCGTAGTACCATGCCAGTATCAGTGTAATTCCTCTATTTGCAGGTTAATGAGGTGGGATTAGTGTAAACAGCTGAATAGCTAAATCAGCATTCTGGCACAGTGGCTTGGGCTGTGTGGGATGGTGCTAAACAGCCATCCAAAATCTGGTTGGGTTTGACTCAGTGCTTTGCTGTTGGCCAACACTTAATTTTCTCAAACCAGTGTTCAGTGTTTGCAGATAGCCTAGCGGTTCTAGAAGTTTGTTTAGCACAGAGCAGAAGACCTGTGTTGAAAAATGCCCCTTGACAGAAACCCATTTTTGCATGCCTGGTTCAATAACCTCAGTATGAATTATATGGTTTATATGTTTTGTAAAAACTCCATATGAACCAATTTGTGGAATTACTCAATTATCACCTCGCCTCAAAACTCATGGTCCAAGATAGGCGTTCCATGGGCCGCTGCTTTTCCCAGTGATAATTGAGTCCCATGCATTACCCAAGAATTCCACATTCTTGATCCTGTATTTAGTTCCTGTATTCTGAGCTTGCACAGAAAACAAATGGTTGCCATGCTTTGAGTAGGTGCTTTAGTGTGTAGTGGATTCTCATGGCCATGCTACAAAGCTCTTATTCACTCACTTGTTTTGGTGTATAAGGCAATTTGTATGCCTGTGCGTCTTTGTGTGTGTGTCATGACATTTTCATGAACACTTAGACATTTTGTAGCCCCAAAAGGTGTCTAAACATGCTTTTAGTGAGGAAATAGTGAATTTGTCCTTGCTACACACACCTGTTAAAAATAGGCAGTGCTGGACTAGATACCGAGGAACATGGTCTGACTTATCAGAGCAATCTTCTATCTACTTTCATTTTCTTTGTGTGTGACAAAAGAAAAATGTCCTCCATGAAAGAAAAAAGCGAGGCTTTATTAAGAGATCCATCTGTGTTGGGTTGAGTCACTATAATCATCAGCGTTTGAAATATTTAATACCGTATGTGCTTGTAATCTGAGGGGATTGCAGCGTTGCCATGACAACAGATACACGGTGGAGCTCCCGCTCTTTAGTAAACGCTCCACAGAGCACAGAGGCAGCTAAGTGGTGGAAGTGCTCCCTGTAGGGGACTGTAGGGCCCTATCTTATGTATTAGGTGTCTCAAAAAAAAAAAAAAATGCCAGTAGTTCTCTAAATTGTAAAATATTATAGATGCATTTCTCATCTCCTTAAGCATTACAGCCCAACCAATCCCTTTGTCCCTGTGCTACAGGCAATAAATCACAGGACAGCAGCATCGTAGAGATGGAGGAGCTTCCTGTCCCTCAGAACATCAAGATCAGCAACATCACATGTGACTCCTTCAAGATTTGCTGGGACATGGAGCCCCGGGTCAAGGAGCGCATCACTCACTACTTCATCGACCTCAACAAGAAAGAGAACAAGAACTCCAACAAGTTCAAACACAAGGTAAACTATTAACACGCACACAACAACAACTAGGCTATTTCAAAGGAATAATTCACAGTTTATAATACAATCAATCGAATGTATTTTATAAAGCCTTTTTCACATCAGCAGTTGGCACAAAGTTATTAAGATACCCAGCCTAAACCCCCAAAGAGCAAGCAATGCAGAAGCACAGAGGCTAGAAAAAACTCCCTAGAGCCAGAAGTTGTCTATAAAATAATTTCTACATGAGGCCAGTTGTTTAGTTTGAGCTATAACACCAACCAGTATGTACCCACATCGTAACCTTTATACCCCAGAGAAGTAGTGTAACAGGCATAATGAGTATATAAACGGAGAGTATCTTAAATAATTCAACCCCCCCCCCCCCCCCCCCCCACACAATTTTTTGGCTTAACTAACACTCGCACCTGACTTTTTTCCAGCTTACTATCTCTGACTTTGCTGATAGCTCCTTTAAAGAGGGAAAGTGTACTTACGGTGATATGTGGTTGTCCCACCTTGCTATTTTAAGATGAATGCACTAACGAAGTCGCTCTGGATAAGAGCATCTGCTAAATTACTCAAATTGAAATGTAAACAAAGGATAGGTAACCTTTTACCAGAGCTCAGAAGCAGAACTGACACTCCCACACTCTAACACGAGGGAACCTTTTGTATTCAAACAGATTAAGCCCTGAGCATGAATGATATCACACAGCGCAAGCAGAGAGTCATTGCACAAATATGGGTGCTGTTTCAGCCTTTAATCTAATGCATCTAATGTAACATTTTTACAGATCTATTTCATCAGTTTCCCATTCACATTCTGTGGGGAGTGAACATAAAAGCCCCCCCCCCCCAAAAGAAGTGGTTTTCTTCCCATTCTCTGTGTGAATATACATAGATAGAATGCATTTACTTTCATTACAGCACGCTGGGCCAATGTTGTGCATTAATGTACTGCTGTTGTCGCTACACAGGGCTGGTGTAATATTGCAGGGCGGGCCCAATCTATGTCCTGCTAATGCATAGAGACAGGAAGTACTAGGCTCCATGGCATACATTAAATCAATATTGAGGAGATGGGGGAAGGAGTCTATACATGTCGTTCATGCAGCTTAAAGGTCAAATTCAGCCATTTTTTTCTCAATATCAAATAATTTCTGGGTAACAATGAAGTACCTTATTGTGATTATTTTAAATTAAAATTGTAAAAAATTTACAAAAATAGCTTCATAGCAAAGAGCAATTTCTCAAGCAAGAATTGTTCTGGGACTGTCTGGGCGTGGTCTGACTGAGGAGGGGAAAACTAGCTGTTATTGGCAGAGTGGTTTGGAACTCTTTCTTATAGGTCTATTAACTAATTTACCACCTGGTGATGTCACCAGGCAGGCCAAAACTTTATCCCACCAAAACAGGCAGACATTTCAGGTGGTCTTTTCAAACGGCTTTTACAGTAAAAGGGCAATACCATAATTTTCACAGTATTATTCCAACCTAATAGTGTGGAAATGTATATAATACATAGGAAATTCACGTTTTTGACTGCACTGGGCCTTTAACACTAAGCAGTGTATTTATGCTGATTTGTGCGTGGCATTAAAAGGAGGAGGCCACTACTGATATGTTGCTTTTGCAGCTGAACGGTGAATAATGTGTTTATTCAGAGTTTGTTTTGTATGTAGAGTTGTAAACTTTGTGTATGTTGAGTTGAAGCTCTGTCTGCCGGTGTCCCTGTCCAGGATGTTCCCACCAAGCTGGTGGCGAAGGCAGTGCCTCTGCCCATGACGGTGAGGGGTCACTGGTTCCTCAGCCCGCGTACGGAGTACACCGTGGCCGTCCAGACTGCCTCCAAACAGAGTGACGGAGACTACGCCGTGTCAGAGTGGAGCGAGATCATCGACTTCACCACCGCCGGTAAGGCAGGGGGCAGAAGAGGGACAGGGAAACAAAGCATTTATTTTTTGACCTATCCCTAAAACCTTCTGTCTTTATTTGATATAGGCCTACATGCTGTATTCTCTCATTAATGGCTAATCCTAACCCCTGTTTCCAGATTATTCCACGGTGCATCTAACCCAGCTGCTGGAGAAGGCTGAGGTCATCGCAGGCAGGATGCTGCGCTTCTCTGTGTTCTACAGGAATCAAAACAAAGAGTACTTTGACCAGGCCAGGTACGTACAAACGTCTGCACAACAGCCCTAACAGCCAGCACAGTTTTATTGTGATCTTATGATACAGTATGTAAAAATGGTATAATACGGGGAACTCACGTAATGTAGAGATACATGACCCTTTGCTGTACCTCCTTCCATTGTAACTGAAATTGTCATAGGCTTTTCTCAAAGCTCAAAGCCAGTGGTCCAGATGGTATGGCTTAATGCTTTTTTTAATATATACTCAGATAGTATAGGCTGTGCATGTGTAGGTCTAGTTCTGTATTCGGAGAGTTAATCTAAGCTCAACAGAAAGATATTATTGCAAAAAACTGCCTCCAAATCCATAAAAAAAACTATGCTTACATTGCATCATACAAAAAGTAAAGTATCTGGGTTGGCAGATTATATTTGGGTAAAACAGCCGTTCCGGATATTTGTTTACTTATAGGATTTTCTGCATTCGGAACTAGAAGTGTACCATGGTCAGGAAACCTCTGAATTACTATTTTATATAACAGCAGCTTGCACAAGCTAGGTAGAATAACTGCTTGCTTGCTAACCCGTGTTTAATTGCTATATTGTAATTACTTCGCCACCATGGCCTATTTATTGCCTTAACTTACCTCATTTGCACTCACTGTATATAGACTTTTTGTTTTATTTTGTTCTACTGTATTATTGACTGTATGTTTTGTTTATTCTCTGTGTAACTCTGTGTTGTTGTGTGTCGAATTGCTACGCTTTATCTTGGCCAGGTCGCAGTTGTAAATGAGAACTTGTTCTCAACTAGCCTACCTGGTTAAATAAAGGTGAAATAAATAAAAATTGAAAAAAATAATAATAATTTGGTTCCCATTTGCGCATATGTTTGCTGGAACAAATTACCTCCCCAATGACTGCATGCGTTGGACCAAAGTCTTAAAACGTAGCAGCTTTAATTGCTGGAATACAAAGCCTTTTAAAGTATATTCTGATGAAAGAGGAAGCCGAGTGTGTAGCAAGCACCTGACTGGAAAGCAAGATGGAAAAGGGGGAAAGGGAGAGGAACAGAGTGAGAGAGAGGAGAGAGACAGAGAGGAGAGAAGTCTGGTGTATTTTTAGTTGTTTGCTGATGTGTTAAGCGATTATGTATTTTTTCTTCTTGGTGGATAAGAGCACTTTCTGTTCTTTAGTTTTATCTTCTCTTATTTTCATTTCTCTGTGGTGTAGCATGGTGAAAACTATACAGAAACGGCTTCATCTCATGGAGAATACACCCAAGGACAGTAAAATAAGGCCTTTCCTATGATGACCCGGATGGGACCTTAATAATTAGATAGTTACCATGACAAAGAGACAATTATGGTTATAATGGCAACCTTTAAAGTGTTACCAATGTAATTACGCCAATAATTGAAGCCTTTGGAGCTCAGATTTGCATCATAGGATATCTGACTGCCAATTTAAACCTCACAAGGTGCTTTCAGGTTTCTGCTATTCGTTTGATGGCATCCAGAGAGATTGTATTTCGGCAAGATATCTGTCAGGTTTTTTTTGTCTGAGTTCTGACTAGGGCCAAAGAAAGGTCTGTTTGCCAGTGAGAAAACTGAGGAGCAATTCATTTTTCTAGTAGATGAACTAGATGAAATTGATTAGATCAGTCTTTTTACTCATTATTTCCGAAATGCATCCTTTCTGAATAGGTTGTTCGCGTTGTCAAGAGACACATTAACAAGCTTTCAATAAGATTCAGTTGCTACCCAAATCCCTGTTTGTATCGATGATACATTTATTGTAATAACCTATAGTATAGTGATTACTCAGACAGTTATCCATGTCTCCTCTCCAGGGAGGTGCATGGGAACCACATGCTGCCAGCTGTGAAGGACAACAGTGGAAGTCATGGCTCACCTATCAGCGGGAAGCTGAAGGGCCTCTACTTCAGCTGCAACACAGAGTTCAACACAGGCAAGCCCCCCCAGGACTCCCCCTACGGCCGCACACGCTTTGAGATCCAGGCTGAGACCCTGTTCAACCCCAAGACTAACCTCTACTTCGGGGACTTCTACTGCATGTACACGGCCTACCACTACGTCATCCTAGTGCTGGCCCCACAGGGCTCGCCCGGCGATGACTTCTGTAAGGCAAGGCTGCAAGCACTCGACATCACCAACAACCACTTCCTGACTTGCACGGTGGACGAGGAGGCGGGCGACGGGGCGCTGGTTTTCCGGCACGCCCAGGATGTGATCCTGGAGGTGATCTACACAGAGCCTGTGGACCTGGCGCTGGGCACGGTGGCAGAGATCAGCGGGCACCAGCTCATGAGCCTGTCTACCGTCAACGCCAAGAAGGACCCCAGCTGCAAGACCTGCAACATCAGCGTGGGACGCTAGTGGGAGACTGAACTGCACCTGTGCTACACAGACGTACACACACGCAACCCCAACCTTTACCCACCTCTATATCCACAAAGGACCACCCTCCCAAAAGAAGAACATTGCAGGAGAGGGACCCAGACTGTGAAAGAAATTTAACAACAGGGTAGGGTGCTAGAATTCCCAGTCCCCACACACACACACACACACACACACACACACACACACACACACACACACACACACACACACACACACACACACACACACACACACATCATCCATTTTCCTATTCAACCTCATAGGAACCACCCTCCCAAAAGTGTGGCATTCTATTCATCCCTCCTGCCGTCCCCATCAGAAGAGAAACCATGCAAAAGAGGGAGGAGCCCCAACTGAAAGATCTACAGCTGAAGTGTGGGATCCTAACAAGCCTTGGTCAGCATCATCCAAACCGCTAGCCAACACTGACTGATCCTAACAAGCCTTGGTCAGCATCATCCAAACCGCTAGCCAACACTGACTGATCCTAACAAGCCTTGGTCAGCATCATCCAAACCGCTAGCCAACACTGACTGATCCTAACAAGCCTTGGTCAGCATCATCCAAACCGCTAGCCAACACTGACTGATCCTAACAAGCCTTGGTCAGCATCATCCAAACCGCTAGCCAACACTGACTGATCCCTTTAAATGTTCTAACCAAACATTGTTCCGTGCATGTATTCACACCGCTTTTCTCATTGATTTTCTCTACGGTTGTTTTTCAAACGTTTCCTCCCGTTGACTTCTTCAAATGTTCTGTTGTTCACTTCAGTCCAGGTAGACAGATGGTTGTGTTCCTGTTTTCCCATCTCTCCTGGAAGGCGTTAGAATGGTTCAGATCCGACAGATCTAAGTTACTCCCTCCCTCTATCAGCAGAGACTGGTACTAATTTAGGGCTGTAGTGTCATCATCTTTATGCCAAAGGTAACACAAAAGGACATAACTTGCTGTAGAATAACAATACTAATGCAACAGCCACTAAAAGCATATTAACTCGGAGATCAAGTTGAACTACTTGCTAACCATTAAGAGCATGATGCAGTATGTACAGCATGACTTTGAAAACTGACTCTGTCAGTTCATCTACCATAGCTACCCTTCTGCAATGTTATGTGGCGGTGACGTCTCACTCTACCATAGCTACCCTTCTGCAATGTTATGTTTGATTTATTCTAGTTATAAGGAAACCATAAACTGTGTTTAGTAAAGTAATGTGAAAAAATATTTATTTTTTACTGATATATATACACATATAAACCAGAAGTGCACAATGTCAAGAGCTCTGATCCTAGTAAAGAATTGAATTTTTGGATGAAAAACACAAAAAGGAGAAAACAACACAGATTTGAGTAACTTGCACTATGCCAACATTCACAAGTAATTTTTTTTCCAAGGTAATGTATAACTTGAATTGCCACAATTCATCATATCAACTATGAACTATTACATATCATAGTACAATGTGGGACTAAAAACTGATTGACATGCACAAACATTCTACAGGATTGTCGGATTGTGTATTCGGATGACATATCCCCTTTGCCAAGATTGCACTTTTCAAAGCGCAGCATTTTAACGTAGTAGACCACGTTACGTACCTGTTATATCGACATTAGTTTGGCAAGAACAAAATGGAAGTAACAATAAAGTGCCATAAAATAGCTTAGAATAGCATAAAATAACATGTATCTAACTTCAACTGTGATACATATTTGTTCTCTTTTTTCCTTAAAATGAAAGTGTTACACTCGCTACATCAGTTGCAGAAAATATTATAATTACATCAGTTGCATAAAAAAAGTATAATTTGTCATGAATAACAAAGGACTTGTTAAGGGACTAGAAATAGCTGGATGTGGCCCAGCAATTCTTGCATCATCTTGCCATCACTCTTAACCAAAGTGAGAGTCAGTCAACATCAAAGTCATTTAAAGTGCATCACCATGTAAGCATCGCATGAAACATGACCAGAAGTACCGGTATCTCACTTTGAAATTTGTTCTGGAAAAAAATGTATCCAATAAAGTGAGCAAAAAAAACTGTTTCAAAATAAAAGTCCCACTGTGAAGGAGGCTCAAACTGTCTTCGGAGTATCCCGTTTACTGAGCAGGACTTCCAGCAAACGGAGTTTAGCTTTTAAGTTCTTGTACTCGCAGTACTCCTCTGCCATGGGCCCACGGTCCTCTTTCTGGGCAGCCCTTTAAAGACGAGGAAGAGAAAAATACTAACTTAACATTTCAGACAAGCTGCAGCTTTCATTACTGGTATAGTCCCTGTGTTGCCTTATTCAGATAACTTTGTACAGTAAGTATTGTAATCAGAACATTTTATTTTACTTTCAAAAACCGCTACATGTACAAAATATGTGTATAGTTCAGAGCAGTTGTCTCTATCTCTCTGTCTCTCTCCCAAGTACTTCTTTGTGTCGTATTAACGTCAGTAAATGTGCATCACGCTGTTGTGATTCTTCTGAATTCTTCTGGTGGATGTTTTCTTTTCTTTTTCACAAGGCATTGTTGAACTATGAAAACCAAATGTTCCAGTTTATTAAAAGAAAATTAAAGGAAAAGCAAACAGTGAAGTGTAACGAGTCTTACCGGCCGGTCTGTGTGTAGAAGTGGTCCTCAAAGACTCGGAGAGCTGAACGGAGTCTCTTCTTCTCAGCTCGCGTCACCCTCAGCTGCTCCAGTAACTCTGACCTACAGTACAGTAGAAATGGTCAGGGACAGGACTGAATACATACAGCATGGCCTCAACACTTCACTTGCCCAAACCCAAATCAACCCCTATGCACTGGCGAGAGAAGTTACACCTGGGAGAGCATACCTTGATGCCTCGTGCAGTGTTGCCGTGGTGACACTGGGCGGCTGTAGACCTTTGATCTCCTCCAGAGGTGACACCAGGGGCATATTGGCCACTTCACTATGCGGCAGACGCAGTGACTCATCTGAAGACACACAACGCAGCGCTGTATGAGGTAGCCAGGTGCTGTCCTTCACACACTCTTCATCAGAACCCTCCTCTTCCTCCTGTAGGGAAACAGAGCACAGAGGCTGAGAGGTGTGTGTGTGTGTGTGTGTGTGTGTGTGTGTGTGTGTGTGTGTGTGTGTGTGTGTGTGTGTGTGTGTGTGTGTGTGTGTGAGAGAGAGAGAGAGACTCACTATGGTGGTGATGACAGGGATGGTGGTGGGTGAACACAGGAGCTGCTGTTTGACCTGGCGGTAGCGATCATAGAAAGGCTTCATCAGAGTCTTCTCCTGTCTGGTGCTCTGAAAACACACACATATATATGGGAGAAGAAAAAAAAAATCTAAACAATATGCAATTGTCATTGAGAAGCTACACAAAATAGGACATTTACAAGGAACACTAGGCAGTCTTACCGGTCGCCCATACAGGCTCTCAAAGTAGAGCAGACACTTCTGCAGGGAGACCTTCTCCACAGCCATCTGAGCTGGAGTCATCTCCTGCAAGAACACACCAGTGGTAATACAGTCAGACACCAGGCCAGAACCAAACTAATACACAACACCACAATTACACTGACAGAATAACACCCTCCGGTAGGTGGCATGCACACCACCCACAGCTTCCAAGTATATTACTAGCTAATGTCCAGTCTCGAGATAACAAGGTAGACGAAATTAAGGCAAAGGTTGCTTTCCAGAGAGACATCAGGGATTGTAACATACTCTGTTTCACGGAAACATGGCTCTCTTGGGACATGCTGTCGGAGTCGGTACAGCCACCGGGATTCTTTTTGCGTCGCGCCGACAGAAATAAACATCTCTCCGGGAAGAAGAAGGGCGGGGGTATATGTTTCATGCCTAACGACTCATGGTGTGATCATAACACCATACAGGAAATCAATTCCTTCTGTTCACCTGACTTAGAATTCCTCACAATCAAATGCCGACCGTATTATCTCCCAAAATAATTCTCGTCAGTTATTGTCACAGCTGTGTATATCATCCCTCAAACCGATACCACGACAGCCCTCAAGGAACTTCACTGGACTTTATGCAAACTGGAAACCATATATCCTGAGGCTGCATTTATTGTAGCTGGGGATTTTAACAAAGCAAATTTGAGAACGAGGCTACCTACATTTTATCAGCATATTGATTGTAGCACTCGCGCTGGCAAAACACTGGATCACTGCTACTCTAACTTCTGCTATGCATACAAAGCCCTCCCCTTTCGGCAAATATGACCACGACTCCATTTTGCTCCTCCCTTCCTATAGGCAGAAACTCAAACAGGACGTACCCGTGATAAGGACTATTCAACGCTGGTCTGAGCAATCGGAATCCACGCTTCAAGATTGTTTTGATTACGCGGACTGGGACATGTTCCGGGTAGCCTCAGAGAATAATATCGACTTATATACGCTGATTCGGTGAGTGAGTTTATAAGGAAGTGCATAGGAGATGTTGTACCCACTGTGACTTTTAAAACCTACCCTAACCAGAAACTGTGGCTAGATGGCGGCATTCGCGCAAAACTGAAAGCGCGAACCACTGCATTTAACCATGGCAAGGTGACTGGGAATATGGCCGAATACAAACAGTGTAGTTATTCCCTCTGCAAGGCAATCAAACAGGCAAAACGTCAGTACAGAGACAAAGTGGAGTCGCAACGGCTCAGACACGAGATGTATGTGGCAGGGTCTACAGACAATTACGAACTACACGTCTTGCTTCCAGACAAACTAAACACGCAACAGCGCCTCTTCAACCTCAGGAGGCTGAAGAAATGTGGCTTGTCACCTAAAACCTTCACAAACTTTTACAGATGCACAATTGAGAGCATCCTGTCAAGCTGTATCACCGCCTGGTACGGCAAATGCACCACCCACAACCGCAGGGCTCTCCAGAAGGTGGTGCTGTCTGCACAACACATCACTGGGGGCAAACTACCTGCCCTCCAGGACACCTACAGCACAGGAAGACCAAAAAGATCATCAAGGACAACAACCACCCGAGCCACTGCCTGTTCACCCAGCTACCATCCAGAAGGCAAGGTCAGTACAGGTGCATCAAAGCTGGGACCGAGAGACTGAAAAACAGCTTCTAGCTCAAGGCCATCAGACAGTTAAACAGCCATCACTAACATTGAGAGGCTGCTGCCAACATACAGACTCAAATCACTGGCCACTTTAATAAATGGAACACTAGTTACTTTAATAATGTTTACATATCTTGCATTACTCATCTCATATGTATATACTGTATTCTATACTATCTATTGCATCTTGCCTATCCTGCTCGGTCATTGCTCATCCATATTTGTATATTCTTATTCCATTCCTTTACTTAGATTTGTGTGTATTGGGCAGTTCTTAGATATTGGGCAGTTCTCAGATTACTTAGATATTGCTACACTGTCGGAACTAGAAGCACAAGCATTTTGTTACACTCACAATAACATCTGCTAACCATGTGTATGTGACCAATAACGTTTGATTTGATTTGAGCTAATCAAGAGTAGCCTAATCTTGGTAAGAGAATAGGTCCTTTCACAGCCTATACGTACATTTCCATCGCATTACCACTATGTGGGGTTTTACCTTGATGTTATCTGGCAGTCCCTCCTCCTCTCGTTTCTCCATCAGTCTCTTCATCAGGCTATCAACGGTCTCCTCCAGTGAGGGTTTGTTGTTACTGTTGTGGTAGTGTTCCATCGCCCCCTTGGGTTCACTTGTGGACCTGCATGTCCCTGTGTTTCCCCCTTTCTGCTGCTCTCTGAGCCCCTCTGCACACTGTTTCAGCTTCAGCTCTACAATGGTTCCATTTTATGATATAGAACAGCCATACAAATAGCAATATAGATTCAGAATACATGTCCTTCCTCCACAAAGAAAAAAACATAAAAATGGCATAAATAACAAATATAAACAACATTCTACAGCCACCAGGTGGTGTGTCTTGGTGTTACATTCAGCCTCTATTAACACAGGGGTTTCTAAACACATCTGATTGCACCTCGTCAAGGACTCACCTTTGAGCTGCTTTCGAGACTTGGCGAGGTCCCGCATCAGTCTGGACAGCTCAGGATGGGCAGTCCTATCATTGTGTGCTGGCTGTCACAGAAAAACAACACACACCTCATGAATATTACACAGAGAAAAAAGTATGTTCATCATACTGTATCTGGCAAACTATATCCTATCGTTATTATCAGTCCATAAACACTAGGTGGAGCCACACTAAATATATGCGCTAGACTGGATGAAGAAGTACAGCCCTGGAAAAGACAGAAGTGTAATGGTTGTAAACATCCAGTAGGTGAAGTCTTGTCCTTGAATCGGTCTACAGTTTTTCTCATTTGCGTACAAGCAATTTTTGGATCTGTGTTGAAACGCATCTATAGCAGAACAGCAATAATCAAATGCTTGAATACATTTACAGAACTTCTGATCATTGTCTTGCCTTAGTACCTGATTTGCATATCTTAGAACACCTTTCGCAAAACTTTAAACGTCATCAGTGGGGGAAAAAGAAATGTTAAGTGTTCACAGAATATAACACATTGTTTTCATCAGAAGAGAAATGTGTGTAATTGTGTTCACTGTCTCCGCAAACAATGTGCTTATTTTTTATAACGTTTTTTTAATCAGGAATAATATTTGATTTGATGTGTATGACATTTCTTGGTGAAATATGCATAAAAGGAGAGTAATTCCCCATAATGCTGCCCCTTTGTAGCTGAACTTTTTGAAAATCTACAACATTGTCGCAAAAAATGCTGGATTTCAGTTTCCAAAGGCTCTGTGCAGCTGGTATTGGGCTGACTGCGCTTTAGAAAAGGAAACTGAAGTCAAGTCTGCTTCTCAGCCCCAGACAGCTGAGACAGACAGAGAGGCAGAAAGAGAGGCAGAAAGAGAGTGAGATTTGAATCAGTCTAAACTGGCCTGGCATAGAGGGAGTAGAGATATGACTGTCTGTGGCTTTGATTCTCTCACAATACAGTCTTTATGAGACTGTCTGCACTAAAACCATCATCAGTCAAACCATGGATTCATTCAGAAACTAAAAGGTTGGGCTCTGGGCTATAATGGGGCTGTAAATAATGTTTCACGGTTTCACTGTCTCACCCTGTACTGTCTCTCTTGCTCAAAGTGCTCCTCGAAGCGTCTGATCCTCTTCCTCACGTTCTGGATGTGTCTGTTGAGCGTCGTGACCGATGGGGCCTTGTTAGCGCCCTCTGCTGGTTCAGTCCTCACTGTGTAGTGAGCCCTGAGGAGGAAGGGAGAGCTACAACGGTAAGTTCCCATGATTATCTATTACATACCGTACAAACACGTCCAGCACCACCACACACACACTAACGCAAAAAGCGAACACAAACACACAACACTTGGACACAGTCTCATACATCCTGATGTGTTGAAAGCAGGGTGGGGAGGGGGCCGTTTCAGGGTCCGTGTTGAAGCGGTGGCCCAAGCTGAGGTTGTGGCTGCGGGGGGACGGTACGGGACAGTCACCCACCGCAAGGCGCTGGAGGAGAGGACTGGGACTAGGGGTCATCAGACACTCACTGCTACTGCCCTCAGAGAGAGACAGGGAGGGCCTCTGGACCGGACTAGCTTCTGACAGAGAGGAGAGGGAGGAGGGAAAGAGACAACAGTGGTCAAAGTACATCAATTAAATGAAGACTAACAGGTTTGAAATTATATACAAGCTAGCCATGTACTTGTGCACCTGTCCTATTCACCCTCTGAATGGCACACATACATAATCCATGTCAAAATTGTCTCAAGGCTTAAAAATCCTTCTTGAACCTGTCTCCTCCCCTTCATCTACTCTGATTGAAGTGGATTTAACAATTGACATCAATAAGGTATCATAGTTTTCACCTGGACTCACCTGGTTCAGTCTATGTCAAAAACAACTGACTTCACTTCAGTCCTTCACTTTGGTCCTTTGTAGCTCAGTTGGTAGAGCATGGTGTTCACAACACAAGGGTAGTGGTTTTGATTCCTGGGAATACCCATATGTAAAATGGGTATACACACATGACTGTAAGTCACATTGGATAAAAGTGTCTGCTAAATGGCATATATTATATTATACACTGAGTGTATAAAACATTAGGAATTGCTCTTTCCATGACATAGACTGACCAGGTAAATCCAGGTGAAAGATATGATTCCTTATTGATGTCACTTGTTAAATCCACATCAATTAGTGTAGATGAAGGGGAGGAGACGGGTTAAAGAAGGATTCTTAAGACAATTGAGACATGGATTGTGTATGTGTGTCATTCAGAGGGTGAAGAATCTACAAGTCTCTACAAGACAAAAGATTTAAGTGCCTTTGAACGGGGTATGGTAGTAGGTGCCGGGCGCCCCGGTTTGAGCGTGTCAAGAACTGTAACGCTGCTGGGTTTTTCACGCTCAACAGTTTTCTGTGTATATCAATAATAGTCCACCACCCAAAGGACATCCAGCCAACTTGACACAACTGTGGGAAGCATTGGAGTCAACATGGGCCAGCATTCCTGTGTAACGCTTTCGACACCTTGTTGAGTCAATGCCCTGATGAATTGAGGCTGTTCTGATGGCAGAGGGGGGCTGCAACTCAATATTAGGAAGGTGTTGCCATAAGACTGATACTAACCATAAGACTGATACTAACCATGAGACTGATACTATCCATAAGACTGATACTAACCATAAGACTGATACTATCCATAAGACTGATACTATCCATAAGACTGATACTATCCATGAGACTGATACTATCCATGAGACTGATACTATCCATGAGACTGATACTATCCATGAGACTGATACTAACCATGAGACTGATACCAACCATAAGACTGATACCATCCATGAGACTGATACTATCCATAAGACTGATACTAACCATAAGACTGATACTAACCATAAGACTGATATCATCCATAAGACTGATACTATCCATGAGACTGATACTATCCATGAGACTGATACTATCCATGAGACTGATACTATCCATGAGACTGATACTATCCATGAGACTGATATCATCCATAAGACTGATACTAACCATAAGACTGATACTAACCATGAGACTGATATCATCCATGAGACTGATACTCATCCAAGAGACTGATACTATCCATGAGACTGATACTATCCATAAGACTGATACTATCCATGAGACTGATACTATCCATGAGACTGATACTATCCATAAGACTGATACTCATCCATGAGACTGATACTATCCATGAGACTGATACTAACCATAAGACTGATATCATCCATGAGACTGATACTATCCATGAGACTGATACTATCCATGAGACTGATACTATCCATGAGACTGATATCATCCATAAGACTGATATCATCCATAAGACTGATATCATCCATGAGACTGATATCATCCATGAAACTGATACTATCCATGAGACTGATACTATCCATAAGACTGATACTATCCATGAGACTGATACTATCCATGAGACTGATACTATCCATGAGACTGATACTATCCATGAGACTGATACTATCCATGAGACTGATACTAACCATAAGACTGATATCATCCATGAGACTGATACTATCCATGAGACTGATACTATCCATGAGACTGATACTATCCATGAGACTGATATCATCCATAAGACTGATACTATCCATGAGACTGATACTATCCATGAGACTGATACTATCCATGAGACTGATACTATCCATGAGACTGATACTATCCATAAGACTGATACTATCGATAAGACTGATACTATCCATAAGACTGATACTATCCATGAGACTGATACTATCCATGAGACTGATATCATCCATAAGACTGATACTATCCATGAGACTGATACTATCCATGAGACTGATACTATCCATGAGACTGATACTATCCATGAGACTGATATCATCCATGAGACTGATACTATCCATGAGACTGATACTATCCATGAGACTGATACTATCCATGAGACTGATACTATCCATGAGACTGATACTATCCATAAGACTGATACTATCGATAAGACTGATACTATCCATAAGACTGATACTATCCATGAGACTGATACTATCCATGAGACTGATATCATCCATAAGACTGATACTATCCATGAGACTGATACTATCCATGAGACTGATACTATCCATGAGACTGATACTATCCATGAGACTGATATCATCCATGAGACTGATACTATCCATGAGACTGATACTATCCATAAGACTGATACTATCCATAAGACTGATACTATCCATGAGACTGATACTATCCATGAGACTGATACTATCCATAAGACTGATACTATCCATGAGACTGATACTATCCATAAGACTGATACTATCCATGAAACTGATACTAACCATAAGACTGATATCATCCATGAGACTGATACTATCCATGAGACTGATATCATCCATAAGACTGATATCATCCATGAGACTGATACTATCCATGAGACTGATACTATCCATGAGACTGATATCATCCATGAGACTGATATCATCCATAAGACTGATACTATCCATAAGACTGATACTATCCATGAGACTGATACTATCCATGAGACTGATACTATCCATAAGACTGATATCATCCATGAGACTGATACTATCCATAAGACTGATACTATCCATGAGACTGATACTATCCATGAGACTGATACTATCCATGAGACTGATATCATCCATAAGACTGATATCATCCATAAGACTGATACTAACCATAAGACTGATACTAACCATAAGACTGATACTATCCATGAGATTGATACTAACCATAAGACTGATACTATCCATGAGACTGATATCATCCATAAGACTGATACTAACCATAAGACTGATACAATCCATGAGACTGATATCATCCATACGACTGATACTAACCATAAGACTGATATCATCCATAAGACTGATATCATCCATGAGACTGATACTATCCATGAGACTGATACTATCCATAAGACTGATACTATCCATGAAACTGATACTAACCATAAGACTGATATCATCCATGAGACTGATACTATCCATGAGACTGATATCATCCATAAGACTGATATCATCCATGAGACTGATACTATCCATGAGACTGATACTATCCATAAGACTGATACTATCCATGAGACTGATACTATCCATAAGACTGATACTATCCATAAGACTGATAGTATCCATGAGACTGATACTATCCATAAGACTGATACTATCCATAAGACTGATATCATCCATGAGACTGATACTATCCATGAGACTGATACTATCCATGAGACTGATACTATCCATGAGACTGATACTATCCATGAGACTGATACTATCCATGAGACTGATATCATCCATAAGACTGATATCATCCATAAGACTGATACTATCCATAAGACTGATACTATCCATGAGACTGATACTATCCATGAGACTGATACTATCCATAAGACTGATATCATCCATGAGACTGATACTATCCATGAGACTGATACTAACCATAAGACTGATACTATCCATGAGACTGATATCATCCATAAGACTGATATCATCCATGAGACTGATACTATCCATGAGACTGATACTATCCATAAGACTGATACTATCCATGAGACTGATACTATCCATGAGACTGATACTATCCATGAGACTGATATCATCCATAAGACTGATATCATCCATAAGACTGATACTAACCATAAGACTGATACTAACCATAAGACTGATACTATCCATGAGATTGATACTAACCATAAGACTGATACTATCCATGAGACTGATATCATCCATAAGACTGATACTAACCATAAGACTGATACAATCCATGAGACTGATATCATCCATACGACTGATACTAACCATAAGACTGATATCATCCATAAGACTGATATCATCCATGAGACTGATACTATCCATGAGACTGATACTATCCATGAGACTGATACTATCCATGAGACTGATACTAACCATAAGACTGATACTATCCATGAGACTGATATCATCCATAAGACTGATACTAACCATAAGACTGATACTATCGATAAGACTGATACTATCCATAAGACTGATACTATCCATGAGACTGATACTATCCATGAGACTGATATCATCCATAAGACTGATACTATCCATGAGACTGATACTATCCATGAGACTGATACTATCCATGAGACTGATACTATCCATGAGACTGATACTATCCATGAGACTGATATCATCCATAAGACTGATATCATCCATGAGACTGATACTATCCATGAGACTGATACTATCCATAAGACTGATACTATCCATAAGACTGATACTATCCATAAGACTGATACTATCCATGAGAATGATCCTATCCATAAGACTGATACTATCCATGAGACTGATACTATCCATAAGACTGATACTATCCATGAAACTGATAGTAACCATAAGACTGATATCATCCATGAGACTGATACTATCCATGAGACTGATATCATCCATAAGACTGATATCATCCATGAGACTGATACTATCCATGAGACTGATACTATCCATAAGACTGATACTATCCATGAGACTGATACTATCCATAAGACTGATACTATCCATAAGACTGATAGTATCCATGAGACTGATACTATCCATAAGACTGATACTATCCATAAGACTGATATCATCCATGAGACTGATACTATCCATGAGACTGATACTATCCATGAGACTGATACTATCCATAAGACTGATACTATCCATGAGACTGATACTATCCATGAGACTGATACTATCCATGAGACTGATATCATCCATAAGACTGATATCATCCATGAGACTGATACTATCCATAAGACTGATACTATCCATGAGACTGATACTATCCATGAGACTGATACTATCCATAAGACTGATATCATCCATGAGACTGATACTATCCATGAGACTGATACTAACCATAAGACTGATACTATCCATGAGACTGATATCATCCATAAGACTGATACTATCCATGAGACTGATACTATCCATGAGACTGATACTATCCATGAGACTGATACTATCCATAAGACTGATACTATCGATAAGACTGATACTATCCATAAGACTGATACTATCCATGAGACTGATACTATCCATGAGACTGATATCATCCATAAGACTGATACTATCCATGAGACTGATACTATCCATGAGACTGATACTATCCATGAGACTGATACTATCCATGAGACTGATATCATCCATGAGACTGATACTATCCATGAGACTGATACTATCCATAAGACTGATACTATCCATAAGACTGATACTATCCATAAGACTGATACTATCCATGAGAATGATCCTATCCATAAGACTGATACTATCCATGAGACTGATACTATCCATAAGACTGATACTATCCATGAAACTGATACTAACCATAAGACTGATATCATCCATGAGACTGATACTATCCATGAGACTGATATCATCCATAAGACTGATATCATCCATGAGACTGATACTATCCATGAGACTGATACTATCCATAAGACTGATACTATCCATGAGACTGATACTATCCATAAGACTGATACTATCCATAAGACTGATAGTATCCATGAGACTGATACTATCCATAAGACTGATACTATCCATAAGACTGATATCATCCATGAGACTGATACTATCCATGAGACTGATACTATCCATGAGACTGATACTATCCATGAGACTGATACTATCCATGAGACTGATATCATCCATAAGACTGATATCATCCATAAGACTGATACTATCCATAAGACTGATACTATCCATGAGACTGATACTATCCATGAGACTGATACTATCCATAAGACTGATATCATCCATGAGACTGATACTATCCATGAGACTGATACTAACCATAAGACTGATACTATCCATGAGACTGATATCATCCATAAGACTGATATCATCCATGAGACTGATACTATCCATGAGACTGATACTATCCATAAGACTGATACTATCCATGAGACTGATACTATCCATGAGACTGATACTATCCATGAGACTGATATCATCCATGAGACTGATATCATCCATGAGACTGATACTAACCATAAGACTGATACTAACCATAAGACTGATACTAACCATAAGACTGATACTATCCATGAGATTGATACTAACCATAAGACTGATACTATCCATGAGACTGATATCATCCATAAGACTGATACTAACCATAAGACTGATACAATCCATGAGACTGATATCATCCATACGACTGATACTAACCATAAGACTGATATCATCCATAAGACTGATATCATCCATAAGACTGATGTCATCCATGAGACTGATACTATCCATGAGACTGATACTATCCATAAGACTGATACTATCCATGAAACTGATACTAACCATAAGACTGATATCATCCATGAGACTGATACTATCCATGAGACTGATATCATCCATAAGACTGATATCATCCATGAGACTGATACTATCCATGAGACTGATACTATCCATAAGACTGATACTATCCATGAGACTGATACTATCCATAAGACTGATACTATCCATAAGACTGATAGTATCCATGAGACTGATACTATCCATAAGACTGATACTATCCATAAGACTGATATCATCCATGAGACTGATACTATCCATGAGACTGATACTATCCATGAGACTGATACTATCCATGAGACTGATACTATCGATGAGACTGATACTATCCATGAGACTGATATCATCCATAAGACTGATATCATCCATAAGACTGATACTATCCATAAGACTGATACTATCCATGAGACTGATACTATCCATGAGACTGATACTATCCATAAGACTGATATCATCCATGAGACTGATACTATCCATGAGACTGATACTAACCATAAGACTGATACTATCCATGAGACTGATATCATCCATAAGACTGATATCATCCATGAGACTGATACTATCCATGAGACTGATACTATCCATAAGACTGATACTATCCATGAGACTGATACTATCCATGAGACTGATACTATCCATGAGACTGATATCATCCATAAGACTGATATCATCCATAAGACTGATACTAACCATAAGACTGATACTAACCATAAGACTGATACTATCCATGAGATTGATACTAACCATAAGACTGATACTATCCATGAGACTGATATCATCCATAAGACTGATACTAACCATAAGACTGATACAATCCATGAGACTGATATCATCCATACGACTGATACTAACCATAAGACTGATATCATCCATAAGACTGATATCATCCATGAGACTGATACTATCCATGAGACTGATACTATCCATGAGACTGATACTATCCATGAGACTGATACTAACCATAAGACTGATACTATCCATGAGACTGATATCATCCATAAGACTGATACTAACCATAAGACTGATACTATCGATAAGACTGATACTATCCATAAGACTGATACTATCCATGAGACTGATACTATCCATGAGACTGATATCATCCATAAGACTGATATCATCCATGAGACTGATACTATCCATAAGACTGATACTATCCATGAGACTGATACTATCCATGAGATTGATACTAACCATAAGACTGATACTATCCATGAGACTGATATCATCCATAAGACTGATACTAACCATAAGACTGATACAATCCATGAGACTGATATCATCCATACGACTGATACTAACCATAAGACTGATACTAACCATGAGACTGATATCATCCATAAGACTGATACTAACCATAAGACTGATACTATCCATGAGACTGATACTATCCATGAGACTGATACTATCCATGAGACTGATATCATCCATAAGACTGATACTAACCATAAGACTGATACTAACCATAAGACTGATACTATCCATGAGACTGATATCATCCATAAGACTGATATCATCCATGAGACTGATACTATCCATGAGACTGATATCATCCATAAGACTGATATCATCCATGAGACTGATACTATCCATGAGACTGATACTATCCATAAGACTGATACTATCCATGAGACTGATACTATCCATAAGACTGATACTATCCATGAGACTGATATCATCCATAAGACTGATATCATCCATGAGACTGATACTATCCATGAGACTGATATCATCCATAAGACTGATATCATCCATGAGACTGATACTATCCATGAGACTGATACTATCCATAAGACTGATACTATCCATGAGACTGATACTATCCATAAGACTGATACTATCCATAAGACTGATACTATCCATGAGACTGATACTATCCATAAGACTGATACTATCCATAAGACTGATATCATCCATGAGACTGATACTATCCATGAGACTGATACTATCCATAAGACTGATACTATCCATGAGACTGATACTATCCATAAGACTGATACTATCCATGAGACTGATACTATCCATGAGACTGATACTATCCATAAGACTGATATCATCCATGAGACTGATACTATCCATAAGACTGATACTATCCATAAGACTGATACTATCCATGAGACTGATATCATCCATAAGACTGATATCATCCATAAGACTGATATCATTCATGAAACTGATACTATCCATGAGACTGATACTATCCATAAGACTGATACTATCCATGAGACTGATACTATCCATGAGACTGATACTATCCATGAGACTGATACTATCCATGAGACTGATACTATCCATGAGACTGATACTAACCATAAGACTGATATCATCCATGAGACTGATACTATCCATAAGACTGATACTATCCATGAGACTGATACTATCCATGAGACTGATATCATCCATAAGACTGATACTAACCATAAGACTGATACTAACCATAAGACTGATACTATCCATGAGACTGATATCATCCATAAGACTGATATCATCCATGAGACTGATACTATCCATGAGACTGATATCATCCATAAGACTGATATCATCCACGAGACTGATACTATCCATGAGACTGATACTATCCATAAGACTGATACTATCCATGAGACTGATACTATCCATAAGACTGATACTATCCATAAGACTGATACTATCCATGAGACTGATATCATCCATAAGACTGATATCATCCATAAGACTGATACTAACCATAAGACTGATACTAACCATAAGACTGATACTATCCATGAGATTGATACTAACCATAAGACTGATACTATCCATGAGACTGATATCATCCATAAGACTGATACTAACCATAAGACTGATACAATCCATGAGACTGATATCATCCATACGACTGATACTAACCATAAGACTGATATCATCCATAAGACTGATATCATCCATGAGACTGATACTATCCATGAGACTGATACTATCCATGAGACTGATACTATCCATGAGACTGATACTAACCATAAGACTGATACTATCCATGAGACTGATATCATCCATAAGACTGATACTAACCATAAGACTGATACTATCGATAAGACTGATACTATCCATAAGACTGATACTATCCATGAGACTGATACTATCCATGAGACTGATATCATCCATAAGACTGATATCATCCATGAGACTGATACTATCCATAAGACTGATACTATCCATGAGACTGATACTATCCATGAGATTGATACTAACCATAAGACTGATACTATCCATGAGACTGATATCATCCATAAGACTGATACTAACCATAAGACTGATACAATCCATGAGACTGATATCATCCATACGACTGATACTAACCATAAGACTGATACTAACCATGAGACTGATATCATCCATAAGACTGATACTAACCATAAGACTGATACTATCCATGAGACTGATACTATCCATGAGACTGATACTATCCATGAGACTGATATCATCCATAAGACTGATACTAACCATAAGACTGATACTAACCATAAGACTGATACTATCCATGAGACTGATATCATCCATAAGACTGATATCATCCATGAGACTGATACTATCCATGAGACTGATATCATCCATAAGACTGATATCATCCATGAGACTGATACTATCCATGAGACTGATACTATCCATAAGACTGATACTATCCATGAGACTGATACTATCCATAAGACTGATACTATCCATGAGACTGATATCATCCATAAGACTGATATCATCCATGAGACTGATACTATCCATGAGACTGATATCATCCATAAGACTGATATCATCCATGAGACTGATACTATCCATGAGACTGATACTATCCATAAGACTGATACTATCCATGAGACTGATACTATCCATAAGACTGATACTATCCATAAGACTGATACTATCCATGAGACTGATACTATCCATAAGACTGATACTATCCATAAGACTGATATCATCCATGAGACTGATACTATCCATGAGACTGATACTATCCATAAGACTGATACTATCCATGAGACTGATACTATCCATAAGACTGATACTATCCATGAGACTGATACTATCCATGAGACTGATACTATCCATAAGACTGATATCATCCATGAGACTGATACTATCCATAAGACTGATACTATCCATAAGACTGATACTATCCATGAGACTGATATCATCCATAAGACTGATATCATCCATAAGACTGATATCATTCATGAAACTGATACTATCCATGAGACTGATACTATCCATAAGACTGATACTATCCATGAGACTGATACTATCCATGAGACTGATACTATCCATGAGACTGATACTATCCATGAGACTGATACTATCCATGAGACTGATACTAACCATAAGACTGATATCATCCATGAGACTGATACTATCCATAAGACTGATACTATCCATGAGACTGATACTATCCATGAGACTGATATCATCCATAAGACTGATACTAACCATAAGACTGATACTAACCATAAGACTGATACTATCCATGAGACTGATATCATCCATAAGACTGATATCATCCATGAGACTGATACTATCCATGAGACTGATATCATCCATAAGACTGATATCATCCACGAGACTGATACTATCCATGAGACTGATACTATCCATAAGACTGATACTATCCATGAGACTGATACTATCCATAAGACTGATACTATCCATAAGACTGATACTATCCATGAGACTGATACTATCCATAAGACTGATACTATCCATAAGACTGATATCATCCATGAGACTGATACTATCCATGAGACTGATACTATCCATAAGACTGATACTATCCATGAGACTGATATCATCCATGAGACTGATACTATCCATGAGACTGATACTATCCATAAGACTGATACTATCCATAAGACTGATACTATCCATAAGACTGATACTATCCATGAGACTGATACTATCCATAAGACTGATACTATCCATGAGACTGATACTATCCATAAGACTGATACTATCCATGAAACTGATACTAACCATAAGACTGATATCATCCATGAGACTGATACTATCCATGAGACTGATATCATCCATAAGACTGATATCATCCATGAGACTGATACTATCCATGAGACTGATACTATCCATATGACTGATACTATCCATGAGACTGATACTATCCATGAGACTGATACTATCCATAAGACTGATATCATCCATGAGACTGATACTATCCATAAGACTGATACTATCCATAAGACTGATACTATCCATGAGACTGATATCATCCATAAGACTGATATCATCCAAAAGACTGATATCATTCATGAAACTGATACTATCCATGAGACTGATACTATCCATAAGACTGATACTATCCATGAGACCGATACTATCCATGAGACTGATACTATCCATGAGACTGATACTATCCATGAGACTGATACTAACCATAAGACTGATATCATCCATGAGACTGATACTATCCATGAGACTGATACTATCCATGAGACTTATACTATCCATGAGACTGATATCATCCATAAGACTGATACTATCCATGAGACTGATACTATCCATGAGACTGATACTATCCATGAGACTGATACTATCGATGAGACTGATACTATCCATAAGACTGATACTATCGATAAGACTGATACTATCCATAAGACTGATACTATCCATGAGACTGATACTATCCATGAGACTGATATCATCCATAAGACTGATACTATCCATGAGACTGATACTATCCATGAGACTGATACTATCCATGAGACTGATACTATCCATGAGACTGATATCATCCATAAGACTGATATCATCCATGAGACTGATACTATCCATGAGACTGATACTATCCATAAGACTGATACTATCCATGAGACTGATACTATCCATAAGACTGATACTATCCATGAGACTGATACTATCCATAAGACTGATACTATCCATGAGACTGATACTATCCATAAGACTGATACTATCCATGAGACTGATACTATCCATAAGACTGATATCATCCATGAGACTGATACTATCCATGAGACTGATATCATCCATAAGACTGATATAATCCATGAGACTGATACTATCCATGAGACTGATACTATCCATAAGACTGATACTATCCATGAGACTGATACTATCCATAAGACTGATACTATCCATAAGACTGATACTATCCATGAGACTGATACTATCCATAAGACTGATACTATCCATAAGACTGATATCATCCATGAGACTGATACTATCCATGAGACTGATACTATCCATGAGACTGATACTATCCATGAGACTGATACTATCCATGAGACTGATACTATCCATGAGACTGATACTATCCATGAGACTGATATCATCCATGAGACTGATATCATCCATGAGACTGATACTATCCATAAGACTGATACTATCCATGAGACTGATACTATCCATGAGACTGATACTATCCATGAGACTGATACTATCCAGAGACTGATACTATCCATGAGACTGATACTATCCATGAGACTGATACTATCCATAGACTGATACATCCATGAGACTGATACTATCCATGAGACTGATACTATCCATAAGACTGATACTATCCATAAGACTGATACTATCCATGAGACTGATACTATCCATGAGACTGATACTATCCATGAGACTGATACTATCCATAAGACTGACACGATCCATGAGACTGATACTATCCATAAGACTGATACTATCCATAAGACTGATACTATCCATGAGACTGATACTATCCATAAGACTGATACTATCCATAAGACTGATATCATCCATGAGACTGATACTATCCATGAGACTGATACTATCCATGAGACTGATACTATCCATGAGACTGATACTATCCATGAGACTGATACTATCCATGAGACTGATACTATCCATGAGACTGATATCATCCATAAGACTGATATCATCCATGAGACTGATACTATCCATGAGACTGATACTAACCATAAGACTGATATCATCCATGAGACTGATACTATCCATAAGACTGATACTATCCATAAGACTGATATCATCCATGAGACTGATACTATCCATGAGACTGATACTATCCATAAGACTGATACTATCCATGAGACTGATACTATCCATGAGACTGATACTATCCATGAGACTGATATCATCCATAAGACTGATATCATCCATAAGACTGATACTATCCATAAGACTGATACTAACCATAAGACTGATACTATCCATGAGACTGATACTAACCATAAGACTGATACTATCCATGAGACTGATATCATCCATAAGACTGATACTAACCATAAGACTGATACTATCCATGAGACTGATACATCCATAAGACTGATACTATCCATAAGACTGATACTATCCATGAGACTGATACTATCCATGAGACTGATACTATCCATGAGACTGATACTCATCCATAAGACTGATACTATCCATAAGACTGATACTATCCATAAGACTGATACTATCCATGAGACTGATATCATCCATAAGACTGATATCATCCATGAGACTGATACTATCCATGAGACTGATACTATCCATAAGACTGATATCATCCATGAGACTGATACTATCCATGAGACTGATACTATCCATAAGACTGATACTATCCATGAGACTGATACTATCCATAAGACTGATACTATCCATAAGACTGATACTATCCATGAGACTGATACTATCCATAAGACTGATACTATCCATAAGACTGATATCATCCATGAGACTGATACTATCCATGAGACTGATACTATCCATAAGACTGATACTATCCATGAGACTGATACTATCCATGAGACTGATACTATCCATGAGACTGATATCATCCATAAGACTGATATCATCCATGAGACTGATACTATCCATAAGACTGATACTATCCATAAGACTGATACTATCCATGAGACTGATACTATCCATGAGACTGATACTATCCATAAGACTGATACTATCCATGAGACTGATACTATCCATAAGACTGATACTATCCATGAGACTGATACTATCCATAAGACTGATATCATCCATGAGACTGATACTATCCATGAGACTGATATCATCCATAAGACTGATATCATCCATGAGACTGATACTATCCATGAGACTGATACTATCCATAAGACTGATACTATCCATGAGACTGATACTATCCATAAGACTGATACTATCCATAAGACTGATACTATCCATGAGACTGATACTATCCATAAGACTGATACTATCCATAAGACTGATACTATCCATGAGACTGATACTATCCATAAGACTGATACTATCCATAAGACTGATATCATCCATGAGACTGATACTATCCATGAGACTGATACTATCCATGAGACTGATACTATCCATGAGACTGATACTATCCATGAGACTGATACTATCCATAAGACTGATATCATCCATGAGACTGATACTATCCATGAGACTGATACTAACCATAAGACTGATACTATCCATGAGACTGATATCATCCATAAGACTGATATCATCCATGAGACTGATACTATCCATGAGACTGATACTAACCATAAGACTGATATCATCCATGAGACTGATACTATCCATAAGACTGATACTATCCATAAGACTGATATCATCCATGAGACTGATACTATCCATGAGACTGATACTATCCATAAGACTGATACTATCCATGAGACTGATACTATCCATGAGACTGATACTATCCATGAGACTGATATCATCCATAAGACTGATATCATCCATGAGACTGATACTATCCATAAGACTGATACTATCCATGAGACTGATACTATCCATGAGACTGATACTATCCATAAGACTGATACTATCCATGAGACTGATATCATCCATGAGACTGATACTAACCATAAGACTGATACTAACCATGAGACTGATATCATCCATGAGACTGATACTATCCATAAGACTGATACTATCCATAAGACTGATACTATCCATGAGACTGATACTATCCATGAGACTGATACTATCCATGAGACTGATATCATCCATAAGACTGATACTAACCATAAGACTGATACTAACCATAAGACTGATACTATCCATGAGACTGATACTATCCATGAGACTGATACTATCCATGAGACTGATACTATCCATAAGACTGATATCATCCATGAGACTGATACTATCCATAAGACTGATACTATCCATAAGACTGATATCATCCATGAGACTGATACTATCCATGAGACTGATACTATCCATGAGACTGATACTATCCATAAGACTGATACTATCCATGAGACTGATACTATCCATGAGACTGATACTATCCATGAGACTGATATCATCCATAAGACTGATATCATCCATGAGACTGATACTATCCATGAGACTGATACTAACCATAAGACTGATATCATCCATGAGACTGATACTATCCATAAGACTGATACTATCCATGAGACTGATACTATCCATGAGACTGATACTATCCATGAGACTGATACTATCCATGAGACTGATATCATCCATGAGACTGATACTATCCATGAGACTGATACTAACCATAAGACTGATACTATCCATGAGACTGATACTATCCATGAGACTGATACTATCCATGAGACTGATACTATCCATAAGACTGATACTATCCATAAGACTGATACTATCCATAAGACTGATACTATCCATAAGACTGATACTATCCATGAGACTGATACTATCCATAAGACTGATACTATCCATAAGACTGATATCATCCATGAGACTGATACTATCCATGAGACTGATACTATCCATAAGACTGATACTATCCATGAGACTGATACTATCCATGAGACTGATACTATCCATGAGACTGATACTATCCATGAGACTGATATCATCCATAAGACTGATATCATCCATGAGACTGATACTATCCATGAGACTGATACTAACCATAAGACTGATATCATCCATGAGACTGATACTATCCATAAGACTGATACTATCCATAAGACTGATATCATCCATGAGACTGATACTATCCATGAGACTGATACTATCCATAAGACTGATACTATCCATGAGACTGATACTATCCATGAGACTGATACTATCCATGAGACTGATATCATCCATAAGACTGATATCATCCATAAGACTGATACTAACCATAAGACTGATACTAACCATAAGACTGATACTATCCATGAGATGATACTAACCATAAGACTGATACTATCCATGAGACTGATATCATCCATAAGACTGATACTAACCATAAGACTGATACTAACCATGAGACTGATATCATCCATAAGACTGATACTAACCATAAGACTGATACTATCCATGAGACTGATACTATCCATGAGACTGATACTATCCATGAGACTGATACTATCCATGAGACTGATATCATCCATAAGACTGATACTAACCATAAGACTGATACTAACCATAAGACTGATACTATCCATGAGACTGATATCATCCATAAGACTGATATCATCCATGAGACTGATACTATCCATGAGACTGATATCATCCATAAGACTGATATCATCCATGAGACTGATACTATCCATGAGACTGATACTATCCATAAGACTGATACTATCCATGAGACTGATACTATCCATAAGACTGATACTATCCATAAGACTGATACTATCCATGAGACTGATACTATCCATAAGACTGATACTATCCATAAGACTGATATCATCCATGAGACTGATACTATCCATGAGACTGATACTATCCATAAGACTGATACTATCCATGAGACTGATACTATCCATGAGACTGATACTATCCATGAGACTGATATCATCCATAAGACTGATATCATCCATGAGACTGATACTATCCATGAGACTGATACTATCCATGAGACTGATACTATCCATGAGACTGATACTATCCATGAGACTGATATCATCCATAAGACTGATATCATCCATGAGACTGATACTATCCATGAGACTGATACTAACCATAAGACTGATATCATCCATGAGACTGATACTATCCATAAGACTGATACTATCCATAAGACTGATATCATCCATGAGACTGATACTATCCATGAGACTGATACTATCCATGAGACTGATACTATCCATAAGACTGATACTATCCATGAGACTGATACTATCCATGAGACTGATACTATCCATGAGACTGATATCATCCATAAGACTGATATCATCCATGAGACTGATACTATCCATAAGACTGATACTATCCATGAGACTGATACTATCCATGAGACTGATACTATCCATAAGACTGATATCATCCATGAGACTGATACTATCCATGAGACTGATACTAACCATAAGACTGATACTATCCATGAGACTGATATCATCCATAAGACTGATATCATCCATGAGACTGATACTATCCATGAGACTGATACTAACCATAAGACTGATATCATCCATGAGACTGATACTATCCATAAGACTGATACTATCCATAAGACTGATACTATCCATAAGACTGATACTATCCATAAGACTGATATCATCCATGAGACTGATACTATCCATGAGACTGATACTATCCATAAGACTGATACTATCCATGAGACTGATACTATCCATGAGACTGATACTATCCATAAGACTGATATCATCCATGAGACTGATACTATCCATGAGACTGATACTATCCATGAGACTGATACTATCCATAAGACTGATACTATCCATGAGACTGATACTATCCATGAGACTGATACTATCCATGAGACTGATATCATCCATAAGACTGATATCATCCATGAGACTGATACTATCCATAAGACTGATACTATCCATGAGACTGATACTATCCATGAGACTGATACTATCCATAAGACTGATATCATCCATGAGACTGATAATATCCATGAGACATACTAACCATAAGACTGATACTATCCATGAGACTGATATCATCCATAAGACTGATATCATCCATGAGACTGATACTATCCATAAGACTGATACTATCCATGAGACTGATACTATCCATGAGACTGATACTATCCATAAGACTGATATCATCCATGAGACTGATACTATCCATGAGACTGATACTAACCATAAGACTGATACTATCCATGAGACTGATATCATCCATAAGACTGATATCATCCATGAGACTGATACTATCCATGAGACTGATACTAACCATAAGACTGATATCATCCATGAGACTGATACTATCCATAAGACTGATACTATCCATAAGACTGATATCATCCATGAGACTGATACTATCCATGAGACTGATACTATCCATAAGACTGATACTATCCATGAGACTGATACTATCCATGAGACTGATACTATCCATGAGACTGATATCATCCATAAGACTGATATCATCCATAAGACTGATACTAACCATAAGACTGATACTAACCATAAGACTGATACTATCCATGAGACTGATACTATCCATGAGACTGATACTATCCATGAGACTGATATCATCCATAAGACTGATATCATCCATGAGACTGATACTATCCATGAGACTGATACTATCCATAAGACTGATACTATCCATGAGACTGATACTATCCATGAGACTGATACTATCCATAAGACTGATATCATCCATGAGACTGATACTATCCATGAGACTGATACTATCCATGAGACTGATACTATCCATGAGACTGATATCATCCATAAGACTGATATCATCCATGAGACTGATACTATCCATAAGACTGATACTATCCATGAGACTGATACTATCCATGAGACTGATACTATCCATAAGACTGATATCATCCATGAGACTGATACTATCCATGAGACTGATACTAACCATAAGACTGATACTATCCATGAGACTGATATCATCCATAAGACTGATATCATCCATGAGACTGATACTATCCATGAGACTGATACTAACCATAAGACTGATATCATCCATGAGACTGATACTATCCATAAGACTGATACTATCCATAAGACTGATATCATCCATGAGACTGATACTATCCATGAGACTGATACTATCCATAAGACTGATACTATCCATGAGACTGATACTATCCATGAGACTGATACTATCCATGAGACTGATATCATCCATAAGACTGATATCATCCATAAGACTGATACTAACCATAAGACTGATACTAACCATAAGACTGATACTATCCATGAGATTGATACTAACCATAAGACTGATACTATCCATGAGACTGATATCATCCATAAGACTGATACTAACCATAAGACTGATACAATCCATGAGACTGATATCATCCATAAGACTGATACTAACCATAAGACTGATACTAACCATGAGACTGATATCATCCATAAGACTGATACTAACCATAAGACTGATACTATCCATGAGACTGACACTATCCATGAGACTGATACTATCCATGAGACTGATATCATCCATAAGACTGATACTAACCATAAGACTGATACTAACCATAAGACTGATACTATCCATGAGACTGATATCATCCATAAGACTGATATCATCCATGAGACTGATACTATCCATGAGACTGATATCATCCATAAGACTGATATCATCCATGAGACTGATACTATCCATGAGACTGATACTATCCATAAGACTGATACTATCCATAAGACTGATACTATCCATAAGACTGATACTATCCATGAGACTGATACTATCCATAAGACTGATACTATCCATAAGACTGATATCATCCATGAGACTGATACTATCCATGAGACTGATACTATCCATAAGACTGATACTATCCATGAGACTGATACTATCCATGAGACTGATACTATCCATGAGACTGATATCATCCATAAGACTGATATCATCCATGAGACTGATACTATCCATGAGACTGATACTAACCATAAGACTGATACTATCCATGAGACTGATACTATCCATAAGACTGATACTATCCATAAGACTGATATCATCCATGAGACTGATACTATCCATGAGACTGATACTATCCATAAGACTGATACTATCCATGAGACTGATACTATCCATGAGACTGATACTATCCATGAGACTGATACTATCCATGAGACTGATATCATCCATAAGACTGATATCATCCATGAGACTGATACTATCCATGAGACTGATACTAACCATAAGACTGATATCATCCATGAGACTGATACTATCCATAAGACTGATACTATCCATAAGACTGATATCATCCATGAGACTGATACTATCCATGAGACTGATACTATCCATAAGACTGATACTATCCATGAGACTGATACTATCCATGAGACTGATACTATCCATGAGACTGATATCATCCATAAGACTGATACTAACCATAAGACTGATACTAACCATAAGACTGATACTATCCATGAGACTGATACTATCCATGAGACTGATACTATCCATAAGACTGATATCATCCATGAGACTGATACTATCCATGAGACTGATACTATCCATAAGACTGATACTATCCATAAGACTGATATCATCCATGAGACTGATACTATCCATGAGACTGATACTATCCATAAGACTGATACTATCCATGAGACATACTAACCATAAGACTGATACTATCCATGAGACTGATATCATCCATAAGACTGATATCATCCATGAGACTGATACTATCCATGAGACTGATACTATCCATGAGACTGATACTAACCATAAGACTGATATCATCCATGAGACTGATACTATCCATAAGACTGATACTATCCATAAGACTGATACTATCCATGAGACTGATACTATCCATAAGACTGATACTATCCATAAGACTGATATCATCCATGAGACTGATACTATCCATGAGACTGATACTATCCATAAGACTGATACTATCCATGAGACTGATACTATCCATGAGACTGATACTATCCATGAGACTGATACTATCCATGAGACTGATATCATCCATAAGACTGATATCATCCATGAGACTGATACTATCCATGAGACTGATACTAACCATAAGACTGATATCATCCATGAGACTGATACTATCCATAAGACTGATACTATCCATAAGACTGATATCATCCATGAGACTGATACTATCCATGAGACTGATACTATCCATGAGACTGATATCATCCATAAGACTGATATCATCCATGAGACTGATACTATCCATGAGACTGATACTAACCATAAGACTGATATCATCCATGAGACTGATACTATCCATAAGACTGATACTATCCATAAGACTGATATCATCCATGAGACTGATACTATCCATGAGACTGATACTATCCATGAGACTGATACTATCCATAAGACTGATACTATCCATGAGACTGATACTATCCATGAGACTGATACTATCCATAAGACTGATATCATCCATGAGACTGATACTATCCATGAGACTGATACTATCCATGAGACTGATACTATCCATGAGACTGATACTATCCATAAGACTGATACTATCCATGAGACTGATATCATCCATAAGACTGATATCTATCCATGAGACTGATATCATCCATAGACTGATACTAACCATAAGACTGATACTATCCATGAGACTGATATCATCCATAAGACTGATACACCATGAGACTGATACTATCCATGAGACTGATACTATCCATGAGACTGATACATCCATAGACTGATACATCCATGAGACTGATACTAACCATAAGACTGATACTAACCATAAGACTGATACTATCCATGAGACTGATATCATCCATAAGACTGATATCATCCATGAGACTGATACTATCCATGAGACTGATACTCATCCATAAGACTGATATCATCCATGAGACTGATACTATCCATGAGACTGATACTATCCATAAGACTGATACTATCCATGAGACTGATACTATCCATAAGACTGATACTATCCATAAGACTGATACTATCCATGAGACTGATACTATCCATAAGACTGATACTATCCATAAGACTGATATCATCCATGAGACTGATACTATCCATGAGACTGATACTATCCATAAGACTGATACTATCCATGAGACTGATACTATCCATGAGACTGATACTATCCATGAGACTGATATCATCCATAAGACTGATATCATCCATGAGACTGATACTATCCATGAGACTGATACTAACCATAAGACTGATATCATCCATGAGACTGATACTATCCATAAGACTGATACTATCCATGAGACTGATACTATCCATGAGACTGATACTATCCATGAGACTGATACTATCCATGAGACTGATATCATCCATGAGACTGATACTATCCATGAGACTGATACTAACCATGAGACTGATACTATCCATGAGACTGATACTATCCATGAGACTGATACTATCCATGAGACTGATACTATCCATGAGACTGATACTATCCATAAGACTGATACTATCCATAAGACTGATACTATCCATGAGACTGATACTATCCATAAGACTGATACTATCCATAAGACTGATATCATCCATGAGACTGATACTATCCATGAGACTGATACTATCCATAAGACTGATACTATCCATGAGACTGATACTATCCATGAGACTGATACTATCCATGAGACTGATATCATCCATAAGACTGATATCATCCATGAGACTGATACTATCCATGAGACTGATACTAACCATAAGACTGATATCATCCATGAGACTGATACTATCCATAAGACTGATACTATCCATAAGACTGATATCATCCATGAGACTGATACTATCCATGAGACTGATACTAACCATAAGACTGATACTATCCATGAGACTGATATCATCCATAAGACTGATATCATCCATGAGACTGATACTATCCATGAGACTGATACTAACCATAAGACTGATATCATCCATGAGACTGATACTATCCATAAGACTGATACTATCCATAAGACTGATATCATCCATGAGACTGATACTATCCATGAGACTGATACTATCCATAAGACTGATACTATCCATGAGACTGATACTATCCATGAGACTGATACTATCCATGAGACTGATATCATCCATAAGACTGATATCATCCATAAGACTGATACTAACCATAAGACTGATACTAACCATAAGACTGATACTATCCATGAGACTGATATCATCCATAAGACTGATACTAACCATAAGACTGATACTAACCATGAGACTGATATCATCCATAAGACTGATACTAACCATAAGACTGATACTATCCATGAGACTGATACTATCCATGAGACTGATACTATCCATGAGACTGATACTATCCATGAGACTGATATCATCCATAAGACTGATACTAACCATAAGACTGATACTAACCATAAGACTGATACTATCATGAGACTGATATCATCCATAAGACTGATATCATCCATGAGACTGATACTATCCATGAGACTGATACTCATCCATAAGACTGATATCATCCATGAGACTGATACTATCCATGAGACTGATACTATCCATAAGACTGATACTATCCATGAGACTGATACTATCCATAAGACTGATACTATCCATAAGACTGATACTATCCATGAGACTGATACTATCCATAAGACTGATACTATCCATAAGACTGATATCATCCATGAGACTGATACTATCCATGAGACTGATACTATCCATGAGACTGATACTATCCATGAGACTGATACTATCCATGAGACTGATACTATCCATGAGACTGATACTATCCATGAGACTGATACTCATCCATAAGACTGATATCATCCATGAGACTGATACTATCCATGAGACTGATACTATCCATGAGACTGATACTATCCATGAGACTGATACTATCCATGAGACTGATATCATCCATAAGACTGATATCATCCATGAGACTGATACTATCCATGAGACTGATACTAACCATAAGACTGATATCATCCATGAGACTGATACTATCCATAAGACTGATACTATCCATAAGACTGATATCATCCATGAGACTGATACTATCCATGAGACTGATACTATCCATGAGACTGATACTATCCATAAGACTGATACTATCCATGAGACTGATACTATCCATGAGACTGATACTATCCATGAGACTGATATCATCCATAAGACTGATATCATCCATGAGACTGATACTATCCATAAGACTGATACTATCCATGAGACTGATACTATCCATGAGACTGATACTATCCATAAGACTGATATCATCCATGAGACTGATACTATCCATGAGACTGATACTAACCATAAGACTGATACTATCCATGAGACTGATATCATCCATAAGACTGATATCATCCATGAGACTGATACTATCCATGAGACTGATACTAACCATAAGACTGATATCATCCATGAGACTGATACTATCCATAAGACTGATACTATCCATAAGACTGATACTATCCATAAGACTGATACTATCCATAAGACTGATACTCATCCATGAGACTGATACTATCCATGAGACTGATACTATCCATAAGACTGATACTATCCATGAGACTGATACTATCCATGAGACTGATACTATCCATAAGACTGATATCATCCATGAGACTGATACTATCCATGAGACTGATACTATCCATGAGACTGATACTATCCATGAGACTGATACTATCCATGAGACTGATATCTGAGACTGATACTATCCATGAGACTGATATCATCCATAAGACTGATATCATCCATGAGACTGATACTATCCATGAGACTGATACTAACCATAAGACTGATATCATCCATGAGACTGATACTATCCATAAGACTGATACTATCCATAAGACTGATATCATCCATGAGACTGATACTATCCATGAGACTGATACTATCCATAAGACTGATACTATCCATGAGACTGATACTATCCATGAGACTGATACTATCCATGAGACTGATATCATCCATAAGACTGATATCATCCATAAGACTGATACTAACCATAAGACTGATATTAACCATAAGACTGATACTATCCATGAGATTGATACTAACCATAAGACTGATACTATCCATGAGACTGATATCATCCATAAGACTGATACTAACCATAAGACTGATACAATCCATGAGACTGATATCATCCATAAGACTGATACTAACCATAAGACTGATACTAACCATGAGACTGATATCATCCATAAGACTGATACTAACCATAAGACTGATACTATCCATGAGACTGACACTATCCATGAGACTGATACTATCCATGAGACTGATATCATCCATAAGACTGATACTAACCATAAGACTGATACTAACCATAAGACTGATACTATCCATGAGACTGATATCATCCATAAGACTGATATCATCCATAAGACTGATATCATCCATGAGACTGATACTATCCATGAGACTGATATCATCCATAAGACTGATATCATCCATGAGACTGATACTATCCATGAGACTGATACTATCCATAAGACTGATACTATCCATAAGACTGATACTATCCATGAGACTGATACTATCCATAAGACTGATACTATCCATGAGACTGATATCATCCATGAGACTGATACTATCCATGAGACTGATACTATCCATAAGACTGATACTATCCATGAGACTGATACTATCCATGAGACTGATACTATCCATGAGACTGATACTATCCATAAGACTGATACTATCCATGAGACTGATACTATCCATAAGACTGATACTATCCATAAGACTGATATCATCCATGAGACTGATACTATCCATGAGACTGATACTATCCATAAGACTGATACTATCGATGAGACTGATACTATCCATGAGACTGATACTATCCATGAGACTGATACTATCCATGAGACTGATATCATCCATAAGACTGATATCATCCATGAGACTGATACTATCCATGAGACTGATACTAACCATAAGACTGATATCATCCATGAGACTGATACTATCCATAAGACTGATACTATCCATGAGACTGATACTATCCATGAGACTGATACTATCCATGAGACTGATACTATCCATGAGACTGATACTATCCATGAGACTGATACTATCCATGAGACTGATACTATCCATGAGACTGATACTAACCATAAGACTGATATCATCCATGAGACTGATACTATCCATAAGACTGATACTATCCATGAGACTGATACTATCCATAAGACTGATACTATCCATAAGACTGATATCATCCATGAGACTGATACTATCCATGAGACTGATACTATCCATAAGACTGATACTATCCATGAGACTGATACTATCCATGAGACTGATACTATCCATGAGACTGATACTATCCATGAGACTGATATCATCCATAAGACTGATATCATCCATGAGACTGATACTATCCATGAGACTGATACTAACCATAAGACTGATATCATCCATGAGACTGATACTATCCATAAGACTGATACTATCCATAAGACTGATATCATCCATGAGACTGATACTATCCATGAGACTGATACTATCCATGAGACTGATACTATCCATAAGACTGATACTATCCATGAGACTGATACTATCCATGAGACTGATACTATCCATGAGACTGATATCATCCATAAGACTGATATCATCCATGAGACTGATACTATCCATAAGACTGATACTATCCATGAGACTGATACTATCCATGAGACTGATACTATCCATAAGACTGATATCATCCATGAGACTGATACTATCCATGAGACATACTAACCATAAGACTGATACTATCCATGAGACTGATATCATCCATAAGACTGATATCATCCATGAGACTGATACTATCCATGAGACTGATACTAACCATAAGACTGATATCATCCATGAGACTGATACTATCCATAAGACTGATACTATCCATAAGACTGATATCATCCATGAGACTGATACTATCCATGAGACTGATACTATCCATGAGACTGATACTATCCATGAGACTGATACTATCCATGAGACTGATACTATCCATGAGACTGATATCATCCATAAGACTGATATCATCCATAAGACTGATACTAACCATAAGACTGATACTAACCATAAGACTGATACTATCCATGAGATTGATACTAACCATAAGACTGATACTATCCATGAGACTGATATCATCCATAAGACTGATACTAACCATAAGACTGATACAATCCATGAGACTGATATCATCCATAAGACTGATACTAACCATAAGACTGATACTAACCATGAGACTGATATCATCCATAAGACTGATACTAACCATAAGACTGATACTATCCATGAGACTGATACTATCCATGAGACTGATACTATCCATGAGACTGATATCATCCATAAGACTGATACTAACCATAAGACTGATACTAACCATAAGACTGATACTATCCATGAGACTGATATCATCCATAAGACTGATATCATCCATGAGACTGATACTATCCATGAGACTGATATCATCCATAAGACTGATATCATCCATGAGACTGATACTATCCATGAGACTGATACTATCCATAAGACTGATACTATCCATGAGACTGATACTATCCATAAGACTGATACTATCCATAAGACTGATACTATCCATGAGACTGATACTATCCATAAGACTGATACTATCCATAAGACTGATATCATCCATGAGACTGATACTATCCATGAGACTGATACTATCCATAAGACTGATACTATCCATGAGACTGATACTATCCATGAGACTGATACTATCCATGAGACTGATATCATCCATAAGACTGATATCATCCATGAGACTGATACTATCCATGAGACTGATACTAACCATAAGACTGATATCATCCATGAGACTGATACTATCCATGAGACTGATACTATCCATGAGACTGATACTATCCATGAGACTGATACTATCCATGAGACTGATACTATCCATGAGACTGATATCATCCATGAGACTGATACTATCCATGAGACTGATACTAACCATAAGACTGATACTATCCATGAGACTGATACTATCCATGAGACTGATACTATCCATGAGACTGATACTATCCATGAGACTGATACTATCCATAAGACTGATACTATCCATAAGACTGATACTATCCATGAGACTGATACTATCCATAAGACTGATACTATCCATAAGACTGATATCATCCATGAGACTGATACTATCCATGAGACTGATACTATCCATAAGACTGATACTATCCATGAGACTGATACTATCCATGAGACTGATACTATCCATGAGACTGATACTATCCATGAGACTGATATCATCCATAAGACTGATATCATCCATGAGACTGATACTATCCATGAGACTGATACTAACCATAAGACTGATATCATCCATGAGACTGATACTATCCATAAGACTGATACTATCCATAAGACTGATATCATCCATGAGACTGATACTATCCATGAGACTGATACTATCCATAAGACTGATACTATCCATGAGACTGATACTATCCATGAGACTGATACTATCCATGAGACTGATATCATCCATAAGACTGATACTAACCATAAGACTGATACTAACCATAAGACTGATACTATCCATGAGACTGATACTATCCATGAGACTGATACTATCCATGAGACTGATACTATCCATAAGACTGATACTATCCATAAGACTGATATCATCCATAAGACTGATACTATCCATGAGACTGATATCATCCATAAGACTGATACTATCCATTAGACTGATACTATCCATAAGACTGATACTAACCATAAGACTGATATCATCCATAAGACTGATACTATCCATAAGACTGATACTAACCATAAGACTGATACTATCCATAAGACTGATACTATCCATAAGACTGATACTATCCATAAGACTGATACTATCCATAAGACTGATACTATCCATGAGACTGATACTATCCATAAGACTGATACTATCCATAAGACTGATACTAACCATAAGACTGATACTAACCATAAGACTGATACTATCCATAAGACTGATACTATCCATAAGACTGATACTATCCATAAGACTGATACTAACCATAAGACTGATACTATCCATAAGACTGATACTAACCATAAGACTGATACTATCCATAAGACTGATACTATCCATAAGACTGATACTAACCATAAGACTGATACTATCCATAAGACTGATACTAACCATAAGACTAATGAAGACAGATGAAGAGACGCGATTGATTCACTGAAACAAGCACTATATATATCATAGTGTACAAGATATCACACAGTGCAAGAATAACAATTATGCTCACAAGGAGATGAGGGTCTATAAATACCTGTCAGTGAGGTACTGATCATGTCATGTTCCTGTTTTGGGAGGGAGTGGAGAGATGGGGTTAGGCTCTGGTAGTCCTTGGTACAAGGGGGGTGATCTAGGTCCTCCTGAGGGGTTCCGAGTGGCGAGGGGCACAGCTCAGCCTCCAGAGCTTGCTGCTTGAGGGAGGGGCTCTGGAAACAGAAGCAGAACATGTCTTCAGAATGAGGGTTCTGGGGGAGGGTGCTGACTCTCTGTCTGTGGTGGGTGGAGAGGTTGGAGAAAGCCAGATGCTGGCCCTGGGCTTGTCCTGAGGGGAAGCGATCCTGTGTTGTGTCCGTGTGCCCCACACCTCAGTTATCAAAGTGTAAGACGTGACGTTAACGGTCACGTAATGGGGCTCATCTCAGTTCAGCTCTCGCCTTGGTTTCATCAGACCTGGGTCCACATGTGATCCCAGTTGTTAGATCCCTGCGTGTGCGACAGCGTTCTCCGGTCCCTCAGAACAGTGAGATCCCTTCGGGCGTAATATCACTGTGTTCTCCTTATCACTCCTCTATTCCCTGATTCAGTACAATCCATATATGTGTTTTCCCTGTTTTTCCGGTCTGTCTGCTTTCCCAGTGATCCTTCTACTGCTCCAGCTCTCCTCCACATGGATTATTCATAGCGCCAGGGAAACGTCAGGAAAACCACGCGTGTGGGAATATGATGTGGGGGGGCGTCTCCGTGGTAACGTCGTGAGGCTGAGCATTCTAACTGGAGAGCAGAGAGGCTGACGTTGTTAGCTCAGTGTGAGCAGCAGTACTCGGATAAAATGGCTTTTTATGCATAAATATGGGCTAGGGTGGGGGAAAGAGGGGTTCATTTAGTTTCGTTTGACATCATGATTTGGTGATGTTCTAGAACCTCCCTCTCACCGTGTGCGTCAGAGAGGAGAAAGAGGAGAGGGAGGGGGCTGTTACTCAAACACACACACACATACACACGCACAAACGCTAACACACACTAACCAGTATGGACACACACTAGACATTAGCCAATGCAAAAGTATTCCACTTCAGAAAATATATACTGTAGTATGAATACATAAGACATATCTTTAATTAACTCATTATCTAATATGAGAACTGAAGTGAACCATTATATTCTGAGCTGTTCAAAAATACCCATACATCAACATGTTTTTGTCGTTGTATTTGTCACTCTTCTCGTTATAAATTATAAGATGTAGCTTGATATAGTGTCTCATGTCATAAATGAAATACTATCTTGACTTTCAGAGGATATAGTTACCTTTTCAGAGTCAGACAGGTTTATTCCATCGGCCATCTGGAATCGGGTCATGCTGAAAATTAAACATTTTACGTTGAAAGAAATCAACTGCAAAGTTATAATAGTAAATAAATAAAAATGTTATATGATTCCATTTGTTACAGGTCAGAATGGGCATATTAAAATAATATGTAATGGGATATCATAATATCTGACTATCATAAGCGGTTTTGACGAAGGAAGCGTTTACACAGGCAACGAATTTAGATTTTTTTTTTAGTTTTTAAAAAGATCTGTTGTGAAAAGATCTGATGTGATTGGTCAAAAGAACAATTAGTAGAAAAAAGATCAGAATTGGGCTGCCTTTGTAAATGCAGCATAAGAGCCCTGGGTGACAAAAAATATAATGCTTTTCAATTAATGGTGATGGCTACAATTATCATAAGTTAAATCAATGAAGAATCTAGTTCCATACAATAACAATTAGTTAAATCAATGAAGCATTTAGCTGCATTTAGCAGCAGTACATTACAGGCAGTGCTGTGCCACCCTGCCAGAGTACAGGGTAAGTGTATGTTCCGCGTGACTAGATATGACTGTCGTTATTTGGACTGGAATCATATCCGAGTCATGACTGTAGGCACTGCTGTGTTCTGTTAACCTACTTCTGCAGCACTGAGCTCAGCTAGTGGAGAGAATCGGAGCTGCAGGACACCAATGCTGAATTCAAAACAACATACAGAGAAAAAGGCATAGCCACAGATTTGTCTGACTGGTCCAAATGTAGAACTCCTGTTTCTACACAACTATGTCTGACCTAGCTACAATTGTTGTAGCCTTGTCACAAGTTGTTATTGGTTATTGCTTTTGAAGCGCTTTGAGATTTTGTTTGCAATGAAAAGCGCTATAGAAGTCTAATACATTATTATATGTCCTTATATTCTTAACATCAGTTAATACCTATTTAGTTAAGTGGGCTAAGAATATATTAAGAATGAGGGATAATGCTTCAGAAACTGAATACATTATTTACGATTGTCTTGTAGCATTGTTTTAATATCCCTTTTCGGTGGCGTTGTAATGATGACAATCAGGCTAGTTCATTGCTAGGTCCATTATTTGGAATCTTGGTCCTAAGTTTGCTGTACCTACAATGACATCATACAGGTTTCCCTTATGCATGTCAGTGGATGTAAATCGGGAAAATCGGTGTCGATTTCGACAGTCCAGGTGTAAAGATCATGGGTTTTTGTGGACTCTTCAGGTGCCAAGATCATCGATACAGGAGAGCCATGAGAATAGGAAGACAAATCAGAGCAAAAGGGAAATGGAGAAGAGGACAATATGTCCACTGCAAAGACAAACTGGAGGAAGCAACTCCTTGAAGACATTGATGCACATTTGATGGTCAAAAAGAGATAAGACAGGTTGAGGGAGCTGCTGATATCACAGGTGGCTGGGGGCACCTAGTGAGTGGCCCTGCACCCACAGAAAGATGGACCAGGATGCCTATCTTGCTCATTTTATTAACCTTTATTTAACTAGGCAAGTCAGTTAAGAACAAATTCTTATTTTCAATGACGGCCTAGGAACAGTGGGTTAACTGCCTTGTTCAGGGGCAGAACAACAGATTTTTACCTTGTCAGCTTGGGATTCAATCTTGCAACCTATCGGTTACTAGTCCAACGCTCTAACCACTAGGCTACCTGCCAACCCATGAGGAACTTAATGGAAATATCCAGGCATCAGACTGAAAAGGCCTCAGAGTCTGTTGTGGGCTGAGAGGTGTGAGGTCCTCCACCCCTTGGAATATCTGCCCAGCTACCCTCAGGACATGGCATGACCCATAGAAAAACACAATGAGTATAATTTTTTTTTACAACCCCAATGAATACTAGGCTAACTGTCTTGGCTCATACAACAAAAGACAGACTAGACTATCACCTTAGTGTTGTAGCTGTATTGTGATCAGAATATTGTACCGTTTCTGTTCTGTATTTCTGTCTACACCCCAGGGACAGACAGCATTGACTAATTTTACATGTTCCCTGTGTCTCTGTCTGGCCGGGGCAGAATGTATTTTCTGTTCCTTTACCTGACCATGGTCCGGTTTGGCACCAGCCCTGAGCTGGTCCTGGTGACCCCGAAACCCGGCTAAGACCACCTCTTGCTGTGGGCAATCAGGCAGATCGAAAGAGCGAGGAGCCATGGTCACATGGTGAGAGCAGATCAGTACCTGCCATTTAGGGGCCTACCTTCCACTGCCCTCATCTCACCCAAAAGAACTGTTACACACGTCATTCAAGGGTCTGCAAACATGCTCATGTTGCTACTGTAGGAATATCTAAAAGGTTATTGTGTCTTTCAGGACTACATCACGGCAGAGGTTTTCAGCCGAAAGATTGTTCCAGTCCGAATTAAAGATGCTACATTTGGATTGGGTCAGAAGAGTAGTAGCTGGCTCAGTACAGTTTTTCCCTCTCCTCTAGCAGCAGAGATATCACTGCTCTGTTGCTGCTGACCTTCCTCAAATGGTTCTTAATCATCTGTTTGTTTTCAACATGAAGGTGAAAAAGTGGTTTGGGTTAAGGCTTCTTTCATAGCACACCAATTAAAATAGAGTTGAGCATTGAAATGTGATTGTTCTGTTGCGATAATTTTATTATACCATATGAGTCATTTTAGTCAATCATTAGAAAGACTTGTCTTGATTTGACGGGACTGTTGGGATAGGCTTGGTGATGCCTGTGAATCAGCCAGTAAACAAATGCTAGCAGCCAGCAGTGAGAGAACATGTGCCTTATTCCCTAAATCATTACCAAAATAACTTACTCCTACTTCCTCTACTGTATTGGCCACTCCCTCAGCCCTTGCATGTGATTGATATTACCATGAAAGTAATATATCTGTTGACACAAGTAAAAGTCTGTCTTCCCTAAAAGCCTTGTACCTGTCTTTGTGCTGGTCTTGGTTCTGGGTGTCCTGAGCCTGCCAGCTCACTGCCACACACCTGACGCGCTCTGAGCTGGAGGGGTCATGATCCTAAAACCCAATACGGACAATGTCTTTATCAATAGACTGTACGCACAGACTCATTAAATGAAACACACCATACCATTATGTACTCAGAGAATATTGGCCCAATTTACCCATTCTGACAAATTCATATTTCAGCGAATGTGCACTTCTGCTCATTAGGTAGTTATTTCTTTCTATAGACTGCTTAATAGTGAGCCGTGCTGCACGTCATAATAACACTGTGGTTTAGAAATAGCTCTGGATGTGTGACGATGTTAACATCTAGTCTATCACTGAATAATATAGAGTGGTAAATACATGTATACACTTAAAGTGTGTTGAGCTGAGGGTGAATCACCAATCATTTGTTTTCAAATCAAATTAAAGTTTATTTGTCACGTCCGCTGAATAAAACAGGTGTAGACCTTACAGTGAAATGTTTACTTACAGGCTCTAACCAATAGTGCAAAAAAGGTATTAGGTGAACAATAGGTAAGTAAAGAAATAAAACAACAGTAAAATGACAGGCTATATACAGTAGCGAGGCTATAAAAGTAGCGAGGCTACATACAGACACCGGTTAGTCTGGCTGATTGAGGTAGTATGTACATGTAGATATGGTTAAAGTGACTATGCATATATGATGAACAGAGAGTAGCAGTAGCGTAAAAGAGGGGTTGGCGGGTGGTGGAAAACAATGCAGATAGCCCGGTTAGCCAATGTGCGGGAGCACTGGTTGGTCGGCCCAATTGAGGTAGTATGTACATGAATGTATAGTTAAAGTGACTATGCATATATGATAAACAGAGAGTAGCAGCAGATGCAAATAGTCCGGGTAGCCATTTGATTACCTATTCAGGAGTCTTATGGCTTGGGGGTAAAAACTGCTGAGAAGCCTTTTTGTCCTAGACTTGGCACTCTGGTACCGCTTGCCATGCATTTTGCATTGTTATTGAGGTGAGTGAGAGAGTGAGTGAGTGAGTGAGTGAGTGAGTGAGTGAGTGAGTGAGTGAGTGAGTGAGTGAGTGAGTGAGTGAGTGAGTGAGTGAGTGAGTGAGTGAGAGTGAGAGAGTGAGTGAGTGAGTGAGTGAGTGAGTGAGTGAGTGAGTGAGTGAGTGAGTGAGTGAGTGAGTGAGTGAGTGAGTGAGTGAGTGAGTGAGTGAGTGAGTGAGTGAGTGAGTGAGTGAGTGAGTGAGAGAGAGTGAGAGAGAGAGAGAGAGAGTAGGGGAAGAGAGAGAGGGAGCTCTATACACACCTGGTAATAGTCTTCTTTACTGTGGTCCATGAGTCCACAGATGGCTAAAGGGGTTGTGCCCCTCTCCTTTTCTTCATCCTCTTCCTCCTTTATGCTGGAGGAGGTGGCTGGGTCTTCCTCCTGTTGTGACCTTGTCCTGCTCAGGAAGAAACATCCAAGCTGAAGTACATTCCTCAATACTTTTACCATAATGACCTGAGATTTGAGCAGGCAGGTTAAGGTGGATCACCTTGATCTTCTCAGTAAGGACATCACAATGAAGCATTAATACATTAATAAACTGCACATAAAGTAAGTGAACAGATGAAGGGGTCATATGGGGGAGGGTGACTAAGTGACATCATCTTCAACCCCCCCGGGGACTCTGGGACAGAGAGGGGAAAGCTCAGGAGGTATGAAGGACGGGCCACAGCACCACAGAGACCCACCTTCCCCTGGGACATCCAGGATCCTCCTCCTCCTGTTGGCTAGGCTCCTCAGCTGGTCCAGGATTCTCCTCCTCCTGTTGGCTAGGCTCCTCAGCTGGTCCAGGATTCTCCTCCTCCTGTTGGCTAGGCTCCCCAACTGGTCCAGGATTCTCCTCCTGTTGTCTAGGCTCCTCAGCTGGTCCAGGATCCTCCTCCTGTTGGCTAGGCTCCCCAGCTGGTCCAGGATCCTCCTCCTCCTGTTGGCTAGGCTCCTCAGCTGGTCCAGGATCCTCCTCCTGTTGGCTAGGCTCCCCAGCTGGTCCAGGATTCTCCTCCTCCTGTTGGCTAGGCTCCTCAGCTGGTCCAGGATCCTCCTCCTGTTGGCTAGGCTCCTCAGCTGGTCCAGGATCCTCCTCCTGTTGGCTAGGCTCCCCAGCTGGTCCAGGATCCTCCTCCTCCTGTTGGCTAGGCTCCCCAGCTGGTCCAGGATTCTCCTCCTCCTGTTGGCTAGGCTCCCCAGCTGGTCCAGGATTCTCCTCCTCCTGTTGGCTAGGCTCCCCAACTGGTCCAGGATAAGCGGAACAGGTGAGAACACAGCCAGGCTCTCCATCCACAACATCCTCCAACAGGTCTGGGATCAGGTGCTGTGTGTGGGTGGTGAGGTGTGAGCCAAGGTCCAAAGTCTCAGGACTACACAGAGGGGGATCATACAAGTGCAATGTTAAAGGTACGAGTGATATTTGTGTTTAGCTGGAGGACATAATGCTTATTATTGTCCCCTTTTCCTCCAATAACAGCCTAAATAATATACATTGTGCAAATTTGAGTAACAAGTTCAAGAATGGACAAGAATATTTTGAAAATCCACTTGAATTAGGCTAAATTAAGCATACACCAAAGCCTTTGTAAAGATTGACTTTCACAAAATCAAGAACTGTCTTCCTACTTCTGGGTGTGAAGACATTTCGTTTTTTACTCATTTCAGACCTCCAATTGGTCATCTCCCTGCTCTCAGCGAAACAAAAGACAACTGATCTGCCAAGGTAGATACATATGCTGCCAGTAGTCTGAGAACGTAACCAAAGTGGTCTAACGCTTATGCACAGGGCTAGCAGCAGCAACTAGCATCATGTCCAAGCTGTCTCACGCTACAGAAACACGAGATTGGCCCATAGTGGCAGGAGCCTTTCTGGTTCGGACAAGGCTTAGGGGAGATCGGGTTTGGTTGTCACAGTGCTAATTACTCTATATCTAAATGGTGCTCTGTAATTCATTTTAAGGTTAAAATGTGTGAATTCTTTGAAATAAACTCATCCACCTGGTCAATTCACATCAGCATGAAAAAACATTGAGGTGAGGAGAATTTTTGTTTTTCATAGGTAAAAAATGAATAATAATAATCTTTGTAAATGTTTGCTATTTTGGAGTATCCATGAGCTCCTAGGTCAGTGTTTTATTCACTGCTTTAGCACACTCTGCCAACCCGGATGTCCTAGCTGTGTCTGAATCCGGGCTTAGGAAGGCCTCCAAAAATCCAGAAATTTCCATCCCTAACTATCACATTTTCCGACAAGATAGAACTGCCAAAAGGGGGCGGAGTTGCAATCTACTGCAGAGATAGCCTGCAGAGTTCTGTCATACTATCCAGGTCTGTGCCCCAAAATTTGAGCTTCTACTTTTAAAAATCCACCTTTCCAGAAACAAGTCTCTCACCGTTGCTGCTTGTTATAGACCACCATCAGCCCCCAGCTGTGCCCTGGACACCATATGTGAATTGATTGCCCCCCATCTATCTTCAGAGCTCGTACTGTTAGGTGACCTAAACTGGGACATGCTTAACACCCCGGCAGTCCTACAATCTAAGCTAAATGCCCTCAATCTCACACAAATGATCAATGAACCTACCAGGTACAACCCCAAAATCCGTAAACATGGGCACCCTCATAGATATCATCCTGACCAACCTGCCCTCTAAATACACCTCTGCTGTCTTCAATCAGGATCTCAGCGATCACTGTCTCATTGCCTGCGTCCGTAATGGGTCTGCGGTCAAACGACCACCCCTCATCACTGTCAAACGCTCCCTAAAACACTTCAGCAAGCAGGCCTTTCTAATCGACCTGGCCCGGGTATCCTGGAAGGATATTGACCTCATTCTGTCAGTAGAGGATGCCTGATTATTCTTTAAAAGTGCTTTCCTCACCATCTCAAATAAGCATGCCCCATTCCAAAAATGTGGAACCAGGAACAGATATAGCCCTTGGTTCACTCCAGACCTGACTGCCCTTGACCAGCACAAAAACATCCTGTGGCGTACTGCATTAACATCGAATAGCCCCTGCGATATGCAACTTTTCAGGGAGGTTAGGAACCAATATACACAGGCAGTTAGGAAAGCAAAGGCTAGCTTTTTCAAAAAGAAATTTGCATCCTGAAGCACAAACTCCAAAGAGTTCTGGGACACTGTAAAGTCCATGGAGAATAAGAGCACCTCCTCCCAGCTGCCCACTGCACTGAGGCTAGGAAACACTGTCACCACCGATAAATCCACGATAATTGAGAATTTCAATAACCATTTTTCTACAGCTGGCCTTGCTTTCCACCTGGCTACCCCTACCCCGGTCAACAGCTCCGCACCCCCCACAGCAACTTGCCCAAGCCTCCCCATTTCTCCTTCACCCAAATCCAGATAGCTGATGTTCTGAAAGAGCTTCAAAATCTGGACCCCTACAAATCAGCTGGGCTAGACAATCTGGACCCTTTCTTTCTAAAATGATCCGCCGCAATTGTTGCAACCCCCATTACCAGCCTGTTCAACCTCTCTTTCGATTCGTCTGAGATCCCCAAAGATTGGAAAGCTGCCGCGGTCATCCCCCTCTTCAAAAGGGGAGACACTCTAGACCCAAACTGTTACAGACCTATATCTATCCTACCCTGCCTTTCTAAGGTCTTTGAAAGTCAAGTTATTAACAAACAGATCACCGACCATTTTGAATCCCACCGTACTTTCTCCGCTATGCAATCTGGTTTCCGAGCTAGTCATGGGTACACCTCAGCCACGCTCAAGGTCCTAAACGATATCATAACCGCCATCGATAAAAGACAATACTGTGCAGCCGTATTCATCGACCTGGCCAAGGCTTTCGACTCTGTCAATCACCACATTCTTATCGGCAGACTCGCCTGGTTCACCAACTACTTCTCAGACAGAGTTCAGTGTGTCAAATCGGAGGGCCTGTTGTCCGGACCTCTGGCAGTCTCTATGGGGGTGCCACAGGGTTCAATTCTCAGGCCAAATCTTTTCTCTGTATATATCAATGATGTCACTCTTGCTGCTGGTGATTCTCTGATCCACCTCTATGCAGACGACACCATTCTGTATACTTCTGGCCCTTCTTTGGACACTGTGTTAACTAACCTCCTGACGAGCTTCAATGCCATAAAACTAAATGCATGCTCCTCAACCAATCGCTGCCCGCACCTGCCCGCCCGTCCAGCATCACTACTCTGGACGGTTCTGACTTAGAATATGTGGACAACTACAAATACCTAGGTGCCTGGTTAGACTGTAAACTCTCCTTCCAGACTCACATTAAGCATCTCCAATCCAAAATTAAATCTAGAATCGGCTTCCTATTTCTCAACAAAGCATCCTTCAATCATGTCAAACATACCCACGTAAAACTGACTATCCTACCAATCTTTGACTTTAGCGATGTAATTTACAAAATAGCCTCTAACACTCTACTCAGCAAATTGGATGCAGTCTATCACAGTGCCATCCGTTTTGTCACCAAAGCCCGATATACTACCCACCACTTCGACCTGTATGCTCTCGTTGGCTGGCCCTCACTTCATATTCGTCGCCAAACCCACTGGCTCCAGGTCATCTATAAATCTTTGCTAGGTAAAGCCCCACCTTATCTCAGCTCACTGCTCACCATAGCAGCACCCACCCGTAGCACGTGCTCCAGCAAGTATATTTCACTGGTCACCCCTAAAGCCAATTCCTGGTTTGGCCGCCTTTCCTTCCAGTTCTCTGCTGCCAATGACTGGAACGAATTGCAAAAATCACTGAAGCTGGAGACTCATATCTCCCTCACTAACTTTAAGCATCAGCTGTCAGAGCAGCTTACAGATCATTGAACCTGTACGTAGCCCATCTGTAAATAGCCCATCCAACTACCTCATCCCCATATTGTTATTTATTTATGCTCCTTTGCACCCCAATATCTCTACTTGCACATTCATATTCTGCACATCTATCACTCCCGTATTTAATTGCTAAATTGCAATTATTTCACCACTACGGCCTATTTATTGCCTTACCTCCCTAATCTTACCTCATTTGCACACACTGTATATAGACTTTTCTATTGTGTTATTGACTGTACGTTTGTTTATTCCATGTGTAACTCTGTTGTTGTGTTGTTGTTTGTGTCGCACTGCTTTGCTTTATCTTGGCCAGGTCGCAGTTGTAAATGAGAACTTGTTCTCAAGTGGCCTACCTGGTTAAATAAAGGTTAAAAAAAAAATAACAAAAATAAAAGCCATGTGGTAACTAGCATCTGAATTTGCATTGAGGGTATTGGGGATGGGTGTCTCATGGAATGTGGGGTTGGTTGTCACATTCAACTCTATTATAATAAATTGGCATTGGTTGTGGGCAATTCCATGGTAAACAAATGATGGTAACAGAATGACATTATGGTTCCCTAATCTGTACTATACAGAAATGCATAATTACGAATGTAATTCTCTTCATGGTGATACATCCTGAAAAGGTACACAAGGTAGAAACATTTAGAATCCTCCTTTGCATGTTTGGGTATTATTCTACACACTGGCTATTACTCTAATGAGCTCTGCCCCAAAACAATACCAGATTTGATTGGTCCAGCCGGAACCAAATCTGTACCAATCATAGACGTCTATGTATCACAGGTATGGACATCACAGTACAGCAAAGTAAAGCATCATAGAGCACAGCACATTACAGTACAGTACAGTACAGTAGAGTACAGTACAGTACAGTAGAGTTCAGTACAGTAGAGTTCAGTACAGTCAATTATATTGTACTCTACTCTAGTGTGCTCTACTCTACTGTACTATACTGTTTTCTAAGACCCCTTTTCCATCTGTTTCCATCCGTTTGACCTGAAATCAAAAGCCATTGCTTATTCCTATTTTTTAAGACGGAAAATGGTTGAAAAATGCCTTAGTATGCCTTAGTAAATAAAATCAAATATATAGTCTTGACTCTTAGCTCATTTGACACCAAATGTTATGTACTCCTATGTTAGTGCTCATGGGGCCTTTTACATGGAAATACCCTTGTCACAATCCAACCCATTGTAACCATATTGTTCAGGGACACTGCCACTGCTAGGATACAACAAATCCTAAGGTCCTTTGTGCTTCTGCTATAAAAAGCTCCCTGAATTTCCTCTTTTTCTGTCACACGCATGTGCAAACACACACATACACACAGACAAATTTACTCAAAAGGTCATGTTAATATCAAGGCATAAAATGCTGAATTTTGTTAGGAATATGGTTGAATCAAAAGGCTATTTCTAAGACTGTATACTATATTGTTAATTTCCTATTACAACAGGAAGAAGTTACTAGCAAACACTGACAACCAACCCAACGATGAGTCTGGTTGTCACAAGTGGACCGAGTGTGTTTGATGGCTTATAACGCCATGTAGGGTTGGGCAGTATACCGTATTTTATGATATTCCGGTATTGATGCAGGGACCGGTTTGGCTTTTTACTTTACCTTCTATACCGGTATTTGAATGTTTGGTTTGTTAAATGTGATACGCCTTGTGTAATGTCAAATGTTATAGTTCACTTCGCTACTTGAGTCATCTCTCTCCGTGCCACTTTCCACGCAGACCTAGCCACTCTCCGTCACTCAAGGAGCGCACTTGATGATCCTCAACCACGAGACACTTGCGTTCAGTCTGCGTGGTCAATGCAGCACATGCAACAATGCTGTTTTTACTTTTCTTCTTAATATATATATGCACTAGTGTTCTATAGTGACACTGTTAGTTTGTGTTTCTTACATCAGCAAACAGCTAGTTTATCTTTTCTTAGCAAGTTGCCATAAATCTTGAGACGCTAATTGTTAGCCGCTAACGCAAAAATCTAGCTAGCTAGCTAATAAATGAACTGAGTAAGAGCAAACGTAGCTAGCTAATACAGCCTGACAATACCAGTGATGGTGTAGATCTAAATCAGCATGTTGTTTGTGCAACAGTATCTTCTAAATCAAACAGGAATATGCAAAGCAAGAATATGTTAGCTACATAAAGTAGCTAAGAGAAAACATGCAATATAGCCAAAGCCTATAGGGTCCCCTAGGAAACACGTATAAACACTTAGTTCCTACCCTGTCACAATAACTCCTCCCTGCCATTTTAATTCGTTGTCATCTCAAACAACACTTTATTCAAAGTGTCCACTATTCTATTCGAACTATATAATTACAATAGTTGTTATATTTCCACGATTCCAACAGTTTTGCTCTAATTCGCAAGTCAAATCGCAATCGCAACGTTTGGTTAAAAATAAATCCTAGATTATTTGCCCATATCCTGCAGCCCTACGTGACAGTGTGGAAATTATCTCAATTTAGCAGTGGTGTAAAGTACTTAAGTAAAAATACTTTCAAGTACTACTTAAGTCGTTTTTTTTTGTATCTGTACTTTACTATTTTTATTTTTGACAACTTTTACTTTTACTTCACTACATTCCTAAAGAAAATACTGTACTTTTTACTCCATACATTTTCCCTGACACCTAAAAGTACTCGTTACATTTTGAATGCTTAGCAGGACAGGAAAATGGTCCAATTCACACTTGCCAAGAGAACATCCCATGTCATCTACTGCCTCTGATCTGGAGGACTCACTAAACACAAAGACTTTGTTTGTAAATTATATCTGAGTGTTCCCCTGGCTATCCGTAAATTAAAAAAATAAGACAATGGTACCATCTGGTATGCTTAATATAAGGAAATTATTTATACTTACTTTTGATATTTAAGTACATTTTATCAATTACATTTACTTTGATACTTAAGTATATTTAAAACCAAATACTTTTAGACTTTTACTCAAGTAGTATTTTACTGGGTGACTTTCACTTTTACTTTAGTCATTTTCTATTAACGTATCTTTACTTTTACTCAAGTATGACAATTGGGTATTTTTTCCACCACTACAATTGAGCGCAGGAAATGCAGAAATGATAAAAGTGCTGAAATTTGTTTTGGTTGAAGTTGAATTGAACAGTAAAAAACAATCAGAATGAAGACTCACTGAAATCATTTAGAATGTAAACTCAGCAAAAAAAGAAACGTCCTCTCACTGTCAACTGCATTTATTTTCAGCAAACTTAACATGTGTAAATATATAACATAACAAGATTCAAAAACTGAGACATAAACTGAACAAGTTCCACAGACATGTGACTAACATAAATTGGATAATGTGTCCCTGAACAAAGGGGGATCAAAATCAAAAGTAGCAGTCAGTATCTGGTGTGGCCACCAGCTGCATTAAGTACTGCAGTGCATCTCCTCCTCATGGACTGCACCAGATTTGCCAGTTCTTGCTGTGAGATGTTACCCCTCTCTTCCACCATGGCACCTGCAAGTTCCCAGACATTTCTGGGGGGAATGGCCCTAGCCCTCACCCTCCGATCCAACAGGTCCCAGACGTGCTCAATGGGATTGAGATCCCGGGCTCTTCGCTGGCCATGGCAGAACACTGACATTCCTGTCTTGCAGGAAATCACGCACAGAACGAGCAGTATGGCTGGTGGCATTGTCATGCTGGAGGATCATGTCAGGATGAGCCTGCAGGAAGGGTACCACATGAGGGAGGAGGATGTCTTCCCTGTAACACACAGCGTTGAGCTTGCCTGCAATGACAACAAGCTCAGTCTGATGATGCTGTGACACACCACCCCAGACCATGATGGACCCTCCACCTCCAAATCGATCCCGCTCCAGAGTACAGGCCTCGGTGTAACACTCATTCCTTCGACGAGAAACGCGAATCTGACCGTCACCCCTGGTGAGACAAAACCGTGACTCGTCAGTGAAGAGCCCTTTTTGTCAGTCCTGTCTGGTCCAGCGACGGTGGGTTTGTGCCCATAGGCGACGTTGTTGCCAGTGATGTCTGGTGAGGACCTGCCTTACAACAGGCCTACAAGCCCTGAGTCCAGCCTCTCTCAGCCTATTGCAGACAGTCTGAGCACTGATGGAGGGATTGTGCATTCCTGGTGTAACTCAGGCAGATGTTGTTGCCATCCTGCTCCTGTCCCGCAGGTGTGATGTTCGGATGTACCGATCCTGTGCAGGTGTTGTTACACGTGGTCTGCCAGTGCGAGGACGATCAGCTATCCGTCCTGTCTCCCTGTAGCGCTGTCTTAGGCGTCTCACAGTACGGACATTGCAATTTATTGCCCTGGCCACATCTGCAGTCCTCATGCCTCCTCGCAGCATGCCTAAGGCACATTCACGCAGAGCAGGGATCCTGGGCATCTTTCTATTGGTGTTTTTCAGAGTCAGTAGAAAGGCGTCTTTAGTGTCCTAAGTTTTCATAACTATGACCTTAATTGCCTACCAAAGCTGTTAGTGTCTTAACGACCGTTCCACAGGTGCATGTTCATAAATTGTTTATGGTTCATTGAACAAGCATGGGAAACAGTGTTTAAACCCTTTACAATGAAGATCTGTGAAGTTATTTGGATTTTTACGAATTATCTTTGAAAGACAGGGTCCTGAAAAGGGGACGTTTCTTTTTTTGCTGAGTTTATGTGTTGCCACCGTAGGATCACTCACTACTCATTAAGCAAATGTAGAATTTTTATTATTCAAAAACTAAAAATACCGTCAAATACCGTCATACCGTCCAATTTAAAAAAAATACTGTGATATAATATTTTGACCATATCGCCCAGCCCTAACACCATGTTGGAATAAGATGTGAGGATAAAAAATGTCCCTATTTCAAACCAATACCTTGGTCTGTCTATTAATACTGAAAAAAGCCTGGTAAGATATACTGGTGCTGAGAAATAAAAAGTGTGACAACCAACCCCGGTCTACCCTACTTATTTTACTTAGCAGCAGCAACTTCACACTGAGTTCACCTCATTCAACTCAACTGAGTAACAAAACATACAGTACCAGTCAAAAGTTTGGACTCACCTACTCATATTTTAGATTCTTCAAAGTAGCCAACCTTTGCCTTGATGAGAGCTTTGCACACTCTTGGCATTCTCTCAACCAGCTTCATGTCCCTGCAATGCATTTCAATGAACAGGTGTGACTTGTTGAAAGTGGAATTTCTTTCCTGTGTTTCTGCCAATCGGTTGTGTTGTGACAAGGTAGGGGTGTTATACAGAAGATAGCCCTATTTGGTAAAAGACCAAGTCCATATTATGGCAAAAACAGTTCAAATAAGCAAAGAGAAACAACAGTCCATCATTACTTTAAGACATGAAGATCAGTCAATCCGGAGCATTTCAAGAACTTTGAAAGTTTCTTCAAGTGCAGTCTCAAAAACCATCAAGCCCTATGATGAAACTGGCTCTCATGAGGACCGCCACAGGAAAGAAAGACCCAGAGTTACCTCTGCTGCAGAGAATAAATTAATTAGAGTTAACTGCACCTCAGATTGCAGCCCCAAAAAATGCTTCACACAGTTCAAGTAACAGACACATCTCAACATCAACTGTTCAGAGGAGACTGTGTGAATCCGGCCTTCATGGTTGAATTGCTGCAAAGAAGCCACTACTAAAGGACAAAGGGTGGCTACTTTGAAGAATCTGAAGTATAAAATATATTTGTATTTGTTTAACAATTTTTTGGTTACTAAATGATTCCATATGTGTTATTTCATAGTTTTGATGTCTTCACTATTATTCTACAATGTAGAAAATAGCAAAAATAAAGAAAAACCCTTGAATGAATAGGTGTGTCCAAACCTTTGACTGGTACTGTATGCATTGTAGAAATGCTACTAGTATACCTAGAAAGCATTCTACAACATTTTTCAAGAACAGTCATCTAGCCTAATCTAAAAATAGGATAGTAATTACACTAACAAATACATTTTTAGGAATGCAGTGTAACATTGCAATTTTTAAACATGCAACCAAACAAGTGTTATTCACTGTAAATATTCAGTCCTTACTCGCAAAGCACTGTAGCTCAATTACTTTTTCCTGGGATGCTGAAGCAGAAAATACAGGAGAATATTTGAGACACTCAACCAATTCCAAACAACTAACTAACCAACTAGCCGAGTACATCTGATGTACTGCCCCCTCAACCCAGTCACACATAAACACACAGCGTGCATGCGCACACACTTAAGGATGGCCCACTCGCCTCAGAGCGCACTTAGCAATTGGATATGCTGCTCAGGATAAACCATTATAAGCTGTGAAACCCAGGTGGAAGTAGGTCAGAGGCTGTCAAAGAGATAGAGAAAGCAACACCTCTTACCCAGACCCTCAGTCAGAATCCCTGCTGAGTACTACCCTCAATGCAATGTAACAAGGGACAGTAGGGATTTAATAATATATAGTCTGTGTAGAGGGATTCTCCTAAAGATCTTTGATAGATATGATTCAGACTACATACTGAACAGCCAAAGAGGAAGAGTCCACATATCTAGACACAACATCATTATGCAAATGACTAGGATACAGCTCCGTAACAAATATCATCCCTTAATATAAAGTATATCATGAATATATCTTATCTATTTACAAAGCCCCTCTCACTAGTGTAATGAGAGGCATCTGTGAAATCCTCGGTGATATCAACTTGACTGTTTCCTACTCTCATTTGCCAATAGGTAAGACACACACACACACAAGCACAAACACCAGCTCTGAGTCATTCCTGCTAGTTCCAGACGGTGTTGTCTGACTTTAAATTGTCCTTTGACAACCTGATCCCCAACCAGCCCATTGAGGGTGGCAGGTGGCAGTGGTCTGGGAGCATGGGTAGCTACCCACACCGACCATGTCCACATACCACCACACACCAAACACACAAACCAACACACACACCACACACACGCACAAGGAGGGTGAACTCTTTAAACCGACAGAGAGTGTGTTGACCCTACCATGTGTCAAGTGAGCATCTAGGTCAGGGGTCGGCAACAGACGGCCTGCGAGTGATTTTTTGTGGGGGGGAATTTTAGGTAAAAATAGACTAACATCACCAGGAATTCAGCCCCAAAATTTTGTAATTTAGGAAATCTGTTCCCAAGCATTTCTGTGAATAGAAAAAGAGCTGTGATCGCATCTCAATGTAATCAAGGTATACAATTATTGTTATTTTCAAAAACAACCTCTTTTTGTGCTTAGTTGTGGTCAATTTTCAGTGTATAAATTATTATAATTATGTTCCAGCCTCCAACCATCCACTCTGACAAAAATCGTCCCGCGGCTGAATCTATTTGCATACCCCTCCTCTAGGCTATCTGGCAAAGGATTGAGGCCACTGCTGACAATGGGAGTTCTAGTATGGTCCAGTTACCCTCTGATACACATGATTTCCCAAACAAACACAACTTCAATTGACCTTATTTAGGGCTGTGGCGGTCACAAAATTTCATCAGCCGGTGATTGTCAAGCAAATAACTGTCGGTCTCACGGTAATTGACAGTTAATTTAGCATTTCCTGGCTTCCACACATAGCCTTCAAGCCACTGATGCAGACCTTTGTAACATCTACATTTTAAAAAGTTGAATAAATCCATGTAATATAGCCTACACCTTCACAATAAATCCCTCATTTATTTTAGACAGGTCTAAAGAAACAGGATTATAAGAAAATGTAGTCTATTTCAGAAGAACAGAATAGCATAGTCTGAGTTGTCCTTATGTTAGGTCCTGATCTGGCTATGCCATATGGCTGTGGGCTACACTAGTTCATTTAGTAGACAAGATTTGGTTAGAATTCCGTGACATTATTTTATAGTTTGAAGAATACAATTCAACAAGGCTGAATAAAATAGAAAGGATATTTTCTCCAAATGATTTGAGGGAGTGAGCACATGAAGATATTCTGTTTGGAGCGGTTAACAAAGAAATAGGTACTCCTATATGCTTAATTTAGAGTTATTAATGTAACTTTCATTGTTCTACAAACGTTGGGCTATATGTTTTGATTTTTAATACATTATAAGGCTGCATGATGCGACTCTAATGATGATTTGAAAAAAGTAGCTTGAAAGGCATGAGCTCTGCTTTGTTTTCTTTGCGCAGGCTGAACACACATCATCAGTCTCTCATTCACAATTTGACAAGCAATTGATAATGCCTCAAATTTCCCGGCGGCATCCCCTTTGCGTGGCCGTAATGCACCCTAAAAAAAATCCATGCCTTTTGCTGTTGTTCCCTTCTCCCTGAGGGCTGCCAGCTCCGGAGCTGGTTTCTGGTTTCCTCTCTCTGCATTGTTGGGAATGGCCCATAAGTGAGCATTTCACTGTTATTCTACACCTGTAGTTATGAAGCATGTGACAAATACATTTGATTTGATTTAAGGAATATATCAAATATCCTTGATGAATGGGAGTAAACAAAATATATGAATAGTACTTTTCAGGTCAGAACTGTTAGACTAACATGATTTCAGTAAATACTTTCAGACATTGGCACAAGTTGAGAGGTGAACCATCAGTGAACCTTCGCTGGTGTAGTACATTGAATTGTACATACCGGTTGTCTAAATAAAGCTTTCTTTGATTTACAACAGGAATAATAGAGCCTTACAAGGAGCTATGTGAAGTGTAAAGCTTCCATCAGATCGTATCATTATAAGGCCTCAGTGAGAGGGCAGTGAACCGTGGTACTCCTCTGTATCCATTCACAATGTATGTCAACAAGAAAGTTGGAGTGAGAGAGAGAGAGACGGGTGGGGAGTGAGAGAGAGAGAGTGGGTGGGTGAGTGAGTGAGAGAGCGAGATAGAGAGGGGAGAGAGAGAGCGAAGGAGTGAGAGAGAGCGAGACAGAGGGATTGAGAGGGAAAGCCGAGGGAGGGGAGTTAGAGAGAGAGCGAGAGGGGAAGTGAGAGAGAGAGAGGGAGTGAGAGATGGAAACTGAAAGACTACCTCAGTTTCTCTCTCATACATGCACAAACACACAGCAGGGTCTCACTCTCTTTCCTACTAGCTCTTACGCCGCTCTCACACACATGCACAAAATCGCTCATAGCTAATATTAACCTAGGAGTCACATGCAGAGCCATGGGGAAAGAAATAAAAAATATAGTCAATGAACCTTTTTCACTGCATCCAAAATACTTCGCACCCGCATCCAAGTCTCCAAAATAGATGTTTCCACTTGCTAAGGGGCAAGGCCTCTTCAGTTCGGTGAGGAAACCTTACGTTGAAACAGATGGCTGTATTATGTATATTTTTCTTAGGAACTAATTAGTAATTTTCCACTTTTCTACACTTTCCAATAGTGAGGCAGAGACAATTTTTATTAATGTAGGAGGAAAGAAGTAGATGCTCAACCAATGTGAGTAGAGGTGCAACTTAATAATGTGTAGACAGGAAAAGGCGCAATGCTCACTCACCCATTAAAAAGTCATCCTTTTATTAGACAAGTTTAAAAGAATCTGAAGAAGGTCATTGAAGGCCGAAACGTCCTGGTGAGCGAGCGTTACGCCTTTTGCTGTCCTATTAATGTAATAGGGGAATTCTGATACTACAATCTGATATAGATGCGAATAGGTCCATTATCTTTCTCACTGGATGTATTGAGAAAGGTTCATTGACTATATATTTTATTTCTTTCTCCATGGCTCTGCATGTGTCCTTCTCCACCTGTAAGTGTGAACACGTTTTCAGCTGCTTGTCATCTCTCCTGTGTGGCGAAGAGGACTTTCGAAGAGACCAGGGTTAACCAGGACAAATGTCAAATGAATGTGTTGCGGCAGAAGTATGTTTCACTAAAACTGAAGCCATTGATAACGGTAATCCGGTAAAGACATCATATTTCAATGTATCTAATCCAAAGAGGAACAGAATAATTAAGATTGATTATAAGCAGTTCCTTCCCACTGGGCACACCATGTCATTTCAACATGGAAGTTTGGGTAATATTTTCTCGACATGTTGACGTTAATGAGATTTCAACCTTTATTCACCAACTCAAAAATACAACAAGAAGAAGTTTGTTGAATTCCGAATGTGTTATCACTATGCTTTCAACCATCTAAAAGCACAACCAAATTCCAGCGGAAAAACAACATATGATTTTGGGTTTAGTTGTCATCTAAATGTGTTATCTGCACTTTCAACTATATAAAAAAAGGTTAAACAGGAATACAATGTCAGATATTTTGTATTTATACAACAACTTAATGTGTTATCACTGTGCTTCATCAAATAGCAGAGCCAAATGACCTGGATTGTAGTTGAGATTACATTAAAGTACATAGTATAAGTGATAAATGCAGTTCAAGATTCTGCACAGATTATTATAGTAATTGTGAAGATCTCCACAGACCTGCAACCCTTGCATGCTATCTTGAACTTCCACGCTTTCTATGATTACATAAGAAGGCAAGTATAGTTACAGGAGGCTAACTTCAAAATGTGGCCATGGATGTGTTATTAATTTTAAGGTTGAATAAATACTGTTGCATTAGTTTGTAAGATAGCCTTATCTTTAGGCTATTTCCAGTATTACAAAAAAGATTATTGAAATATGTTTGGTTGACAACGCAGAATAATTTCATCTGAGCCACTGGATGAATTAATGGGGGCCGCAGGTAGCCTAGCGGTTAAGAGCGTTGGGCCAGAACAGAAAAGTCACAGGTTTTAATCCCCGAGCCGACAAGGTGAAAAATCTGCCGATGTGCCCTTGAGCAAAGCACTTAACCCTAATTGCTCCTGTAAGTCAATCTGGATAAGAGTGTCTGATAAATGACTAAAATGTAAATGTTCATCCTTTTCTTTAACTTTTATTTTTGGTTTAGTTGGAGACATGAAACAAACATATAATTTGTTAACTTGTCGACAAGTTAATAGGCAATTGACTGTATTGCTAAAGTGATATTGAATTGTATTTGGTTGTCAACAAATTCCAGTATGTCTACAAATTATGTTGTATTCATGTCTCCATCTCAACCAAGAATCAAAGTTAAAGAATACGATTAACTCAGTGACACAGATGAAACAATCCAAGCAGAAGGTACATTTCCTTCAAATATTGATATTTGGTTGCGTTGACAACCAAACACAATTCAATATCCAGTTTGTCTACAAATTAATAATTGATATGTTGGATTCACGTCTCCATCTCAACCAAAAATCAAATTTAAAGAATAGGACTACATCTAATCTAATCAAACTTTAAATGCACTTTATAAAGTTTGATTTGATTGAAGTCCTATGCTTTAACTTTCATTGTTGGTTGAGATGGAGACGTGAATGCAACGTATTAATGATTAACTTGAAGATTCCATTTGAAGTCAACCATCCATTTGAAATCAACCAAAGCTTGAAACCCTAGGCTTATATGTATTGTCTATTTTTAGTTGAACCCTGGGTTGAATTGAAACAATATCTGTTGATGACTTTGCAAATGCTATATAGGCATAAATAGTATTATTGATGATATACACTACATTACCAAAAGTATGTGGACACCTTTTCGTCAAACATCTCATTCCAAAATCATGGGCAATAATATGTAGTTTGTCCCCCATTTGCTGCTATAACAGCCTCCAATCTTCTGGGAAGGCTTTCCGCTAGATGTTGGAACATTGCTGTTGGGACTTGCTTCCATTCAGCCACAAGAGCATTAGTGAGGTCGGGGACTGATGTTGGGCGATTAGGCCTGCCTCACAGTTGGCATTCCAATACATCCCAAAGGTGTTCAATGGGGATGAGGTCAGAACTCTGTGCAGACCAGTCAAGTTCTTCCACACTGATCTCAACAACCCATTTCTGTATGGACCTCACATTGTGCACGGGGGCATTGTCATGCTGAAACAGGAAAGGGCCTTCCCCAAACTGTTGCCACAAAGTTGAAAGCACAGAATAGTCTAGAATGCCATTATGTTACTGGAAATAAGGGGCCTAGGCCCCTTCACTGGAACTAAGGGGCCTAGCGCAAACCATGAAAAACAGCCCCAGACCATTATCCCTCCTCCACCAAACTTTACAGCTGGCACTATGCATTCAGACAGGTAGCATTCTCCTGGCATCCGCCAAACCCAGATTCGTTCTTTGGACTGTCAGATGGTAGAGCATGATTCATCACTCCAGAGGATACGTTTCCACTGTTCCAGAGTCCAATGGTGGCAAGCTTTACACCACTCCAGCCGACACTTGGCATTGCGCATGGTGATCTTAGCCTTGTGTCCAGATGCTCAGCCATGGAAACCCATTTCATGAAGCTCCCGACGAACAATTCTTGTGCTGACCCTGAAGTTCCTTCCAGAGGCAGTTTGGAAATTTGACAAACTGACTTGTTGGAAAGATGGCATCCTATGACGGTGCCACGTTGAAAGTTTTTCAGTAAGGCCATTCTACTGCCAATGTTTGTCTATGGAGATTGCATGGCTGAGCGCTCGACTTTATACACCTGTCAGCAACTTTGTGGCTGAAATAGCCAAATCCTCTAATTTGAAGTGATTTCCACATACTTTTGTATATGTATTTGCTCTGTTAAACCTACCCTTTGGAATGACTTTGATAGTAACAGTGAATATATTTAGTTATTGTAACGCCCTGGCCATAGAGAGGGGTTTTTGTTCTTTATTTTGGTTAGGCCAGGGTGTTACATTGGGTGGGCCATCTATGTGCATTTTTCTATGTTGGTTTGTTTAATTGATTTTGGCCGTGTGGCTTCCAATCAGGCACAGCTGTAGAGCGTTGTTGCTGATTGGGAGTCACACATAAGGAGCATGTTTTTCCTTTGGGTTTTGTGGGTAATTGTTTTCTGTTGAGTCTTTTGCACCTGACAGGACTGTTTGGCTGTCAGTTTTCTCATTTTGTTTTGTGTAGTGTTCTTTAGTAAATTAAAATAATGATGAACACTAACTCCGCTGCACCTTGGTCTACTCTCTCTCACGACAGCCGTTACAGTTGTTAAGAGGTCTCTTAATAATCATTCTCACAATAGCACATTGGTAGTAGTCAGTGACAAATATAAAAGCTAAGCAGGGCTTGGTTAAAACCCTGGATGGGAGAACAAATGAATAGCTGTAGATCAACTCTCCATGAATCTTGTTCTGGAGGCAGCTCTGCAGAGTGGTCACTAGCTGGCACAGTAATAAAATCTGATTCTAACCTTAAATTAAGACCAAAAAGCTAATGTTTGTTTTCATGAATTTTGACAATATAGCCTTAGCAGCTGGCCTATCTAAGAAGAAATCACTCAGTTCTGCCTCCAGAACAAGACTCATGATAATAAATGTCAACCTGCATCCCATTCAGTAGTGCAGCATGGTATGTGGATCTACTTACAGTTTTGGAACTGCACAAAGTCAGGGCTCTATAGTGCAACCATTTTTTTGTATTTTACCTCCTTTTTCTCCCCAATTTCAATCTTGTCTCATCACTGCAACGGGCTCGGGAGGCGAAGGTCAAGTCATACGTCCTCCGAAACATGACCCATCTAACCTCGCTTCTTAACACCCACCCACTTAACCCAGAAGGCAGCTGCACCAATGTGTCAGAGGAAACACTGTTCAACTGATGAACGAGGTCAGCCTGCAGGCGCCCAGCCTGCCACAAGGAATCAGTAGAGCGCGATCAGCCAAGTAAAGCTCCCCCTAGCCAAACCCTCCCCTAACCCAGACGATGCTAAGCCAATTGTGCGCCGCCCTATGGGACTCCCGATCACAGCCGGTTTGAACCCTGCGTCGATAGTGACGCTCCTAGCACTGTGATGCAGTGCTTTAGACCGCTGAGCCACTCAGGAGGCCCCCAGTGTGACCATTTGACTCGTGTATATGTGCCTAAATATATATCTGTGAGACCTAGAATTTCTATTTAGTAGCACCCGTGCGCCCAGAAAAATTAAGGATTCTAGCTTTAACTAAAATATTTGTGTGTGCCTACATTTTTCCCTTTAGGCGCACAGTGCTCCTGGTGTGTCAGTTGAGGGATTTGTAACACTTCCTGTGACCAATGTCAGAGCAAATCAACTGACACCATACAAATGTTTCCCTGAGTTTTTGGGGCCACAAAGCCAGATTGATGATCAGACATCCAGGGAACCAAAGCCTAACATCCACACGCACACACAGGAGTGGCCTCGGTTTCTGCAGACACTGCACTAATAAAGTTATCAAAACAATCATAAAATTATATAATGTACATAACTGAAGTCCTTAAATGGAATCATAAATTTTTTCTATTATTTATTTATATATTTTTTGACTCTGTATTGTTGGGAACGGCTCGTAAGCAAGCATTTCACGGTAGAGTCTACACCTGTTATATTCGGCGCATGTGACAAATACAATTTGATTTGATTTCACTTCTAGACCTCAGCTGATTCTAGTAATATATGGTGTGGCTGTTGAACAAGTTGAGGATAATAAATTACTTGGCGTTACCTTGATTGTAAACTGTCATGGTCAAAAATGTATATATTCAATGGTTGTAAAGGCGGGGAGAGGTCTGTCCATAATAAAGAGATGCTCAAATGAACAGCAAACCTGGTTTCAAAAACAGATAAAGAAACATCTCACAGCACAACGGCTCTCCCCTATTTGACCTAGACAGTTTGTGTGTACGTATTGATATGTAGGCTACATGTGCCTTTTTATTTATTTTATTTTATTGATGTAGTTCTGTCTATTAATATTCTGTATTATGTCATGTTTCATGCTTTGTGTGGACACCAGGAAGAGTAGCTGAAGCTTTTGCAACAGCTAATGGGGATCCTAATAAAATACCAATTACCAAACTTCATAAAAGGATGATAAAAATATATAAATGCTTCGTAGTGTGCATTGAGGTAAGGTCAAAGTTCAGAAATGCTTGTTTACAGTTATTGCTTATAACAATGTTTTACATTCAGTTGACAAGCACATGATGTAAGCAGAGAACTTATATGTTCTAAGAGGTGTGACACAGCTTGTAAAGATGTGTGACTGAATTATCCAGAACAATGAACAGAGAATGTGGCATGATTGTTCCATATATTACTGCATAAGTGCACATACCTGGCATGGCCATTTAGAAAGGAATGTTGTACATCCCGGGTACACTGTATGTTTACCTTGTGTAGACATTCTCAACATATAACCACTTTTGTTGTTGCTTTACACTTTCATATTATTCCATCTCTCGAATGGCTCTCATATGGGCTCTTTCAGAGACGTCCAGGTGATACTATGCAGGGGACTGTACCTGTTCAGGTTAGATGGCGTCCATGCCTTTCTGGGTGTGTTGGTAGTAAGACTTCCTGTCTCTGACGTGGTGCTGTCTCCGTCAAACCTTCCCACACTGTTACTCTCCTCTGACCGAGAGGTGCTGGGAGGACCCCCCAGTCTCTCCTGCAGCCGGGACTATAATGACACATTACTCCCTGAAATGTCCTCTTACCGTACATGACACAGCACTATACGATGCTCGATTACTATGCTATCAAACATAATATTGGAGATGTTTGGTTTGTTCTGTATAACCACCAAAGGCATGTGACTTATTTGGGGAATTTCCAACCAATACTTACCCCACACCAGCGTGTGGCCAGTGTTTATGTTAATGTCAGCTCTAATGGTATAGTTTCCATCAGGAGTGTGACACTAAAGACTTGGGGCGAGCAGAATAAACAACCTCTGCATTATCAAGACAGTTGCTTTTTTTACCTTTATTTAACTAGGCAAGTCAGTTAAGAACACATTTTTATTTTCAATGATGGCCTAGGAACAGTGGGTTAACTGCCTTGTTCAGGGGCAGAATGACAGATTTTTACCTTGTCAGCTCAGGGATTCAATCTTGCAACCTTTTGGTTACTAGTCCAACACTCTAACCACTAGGCTACCTGCCGCCCCTTTGTGAGTTGCATAGCCATTGTTATGTAAATGGGAGCTGAAAAGTACCAGTGGTCTGGCCTTGGCCCTAAGTCAGAGCAGGTCCACTGAGGCCATGGCCCTGTGAGACACTGGAGCTGGGCCGTGGAGGTGGAAACACAAAAGGCTGAGCCTTTATGGTAAAACACTGGGGTAAGTTTCAGGTGGAAATATGCCATAATACTGTATGATATTATCTATTGTTGCAAAGTGAACAGAGTTCACTGGGGTGGGATGATGCATAATGAAACCCATCACCTGTCTTCACAGGGGTCAGGGGAAGCAGGATATCCTGTCATTTCTTAAAGATAACAGCATTTGAAGGGTTAAGTTCAGAGTCAGGGCTATTGTTAATTTAGTGAAAACATTATGAACCTCTGTAAGCCTATCCTCAGACAGTACAAATCACTGTGGAGAAAGGAATTCATTATCATGTCTCACCTCAAAATGGGACAGGGCTGCGAGGGGTGGGGGTGGTGATGGGGTGTCCTGGCTAGGAGGGGTGTGTGGAAGGTCCAGGGGACAGATAAAGACAACCGAATGATGTCTCAGGAGGTGGAGCAACAGAGCATTACACACACTCTGCTCTTCCAGCATCCTAGGCCCTGATGGAACACTGTACAGAGAGAGGGAGACCAAACGTCAATGAAAATGTGTTATCAGAGGAGATGAAGACCTCGTTTTTACAGCGATTGTATGCCATTTACAACTATTTCATTCACACCATTAGTGTAAAATGAGATTTGCTTCTCCATTCAATTCAATGTCAATACTAAAAACCAGAGCCGGCCATATTTGGTTGGGGGCCCCCCACCTCACAGGCAAAACATTTGATTGGCCCCCCTCTTGACGGTGGAGATTTAAAAAAATATGTTTTAAAGTACATTTCTTGCAATTCTATACATTTTGCCATGGGGAGTAGAGAAAATCTTGCCGCTTTAAAGCAAACTTTCTGCAATTCTACACATTTTGACATGGTGCAGAGAGAAAACATTTTTTTTACAGCACATTTCATGCAATTCTACCAATTTTGCAGTGTGGTGGAGAGAAATGTGTGCAGTTTTAAAGCTAATTTCCTGTAGTTCTACACATTTTCCAAGATGTATGCCATGTTAATGATATCTGAGTGAGAGTCACTAACAAAAGCAATGGGGCCCCCTGCATGCCCGGTCGGTATTCTGCCATGATTACTACACAGAACAAAAATATAAACGCAAAGTGTTGGTCCCATGTTTCATGAGATGAAAGATCACAGAAATGTTCCATATGCACAAAAACAGCATTTCTCTCAAATTCTGTGACGTTGGGGTTACGAAATAGGCAGGCATAAGCTACGGACAACGAACACAATTGCATTTATCGATGGCAATTTTAATGCAGAGATACCGTGATGAGATCCTGAGGCCCATTGTCGTGCCATTCATCCGCTGCTATCACCTCATGTTTCAGCATGATAATGCATGGCCCCATGTCGCAAGGATCTGTTTACAATTCCTGGAAGCTGAAAATGTCCCAATTCTTCCATGGCCTGCAAACTCACCAGACATGTCATTCATTGAGCATGTTTGGGATGCACTGCATCAATGTGTACGACAGCATGTTCCAGTTCCCGCCAATATCAAACAACTTTGTACAGCCATTGAAGGGAAGTGGGACACCATTCCACAGGCCACAATCAACAGCCTGATCAACTCTATGCGAAGGAGTTTTGTTGCGCTGCATGAGGCACCAGATACTAACTGGTTTTCTGACCTACACCCCTACCTTTTCTACTTAAGGGTTCCCCCTAGTGAAATTCAACATGTAGTGCAGTTTGCCATGGAACGTAAAATAGTGTTGAGTACTTGTTGGGTAAAACTAAGTGGAAAATGAAAATCAACACATTTCAGACTAAGAAATTCTAAAAGCAATGTGGATTATCTTGTAAAGCCAAATATCTTTTAACAAGGATTACTGAACACTTGACCCGGTTCCAAAGTTTTCACCGTGAGCTTTCAATTCCAAAAAACAAATCCTTTCAACAGCCTCCACTTGTCCTACATTTTAGAGATCTGATTAGCTCATCCAACCTTTCCAGAAGGAAGGAACTTGAATGCCGGGCAGGAACATTCCAGCAGCATACCCCCCTGCTGGCTTGCCTCTGAAGCTAAGCAGGGTCAGTCCTTGGATGGGAGACCAGATGTTGCTGGAAGTGGTGTTAGAAGGTCAGTATGGAGCTCTCTTCCCTCTAATCTTAAGATAAATGCCCAAGGGCAGTGATGGAGACATAATCTAATTCCTAACTCTCCAGCGGATGTGTGGTGAGTGTTCTAGTGCAGATTGGTTGCTATGCGTAACCCAAGTGGGTGCTACACATTGCTGTTGTATGTGGTAAGCTTCCCTAAACTGCTTTGGGTGTCTAGAAAAGTGCTACAGTGCTTTCAGAAAGTATTCATACCCCTTGACTTATTCCATGTTGTGTTACAGCCTGAATTCAAAATGGATTAAATAGATTTTTTTCTACACACAAAAAACAATAATGACAAAGGGAAAACATGTTTCTAGATTTTGTTAGCAAATGTATATAAAATTAAATACAGAAATATCTCATTATATAAGAATGCAATACCTTGTAGAAGCACTTTTGGCATTGGTTACAGATGTGTCTTTCTGGGTAAATCTCTAAGAGCTTTGCACACCTGGATTGTACAATATTTGCACATTATTATTTTAAAAATTCTTCAAGCTTTGTCAAACTGGTTGTTTATCATTGCTAGACAACCATTTTTCAGGTCTTGCCATAGATTTTCAAGTAGATTTCAGTCAAAACAGTAACTCGGCCACTCAGGAATATTCACGGTCTTCTTGGAAAGCAACTCCAGTGTAGATTTGTCCTTGTGTTTTAGGTTATTGTCCTGCTGAAAGGTGAATTAATCTCCCAGTGTCTGGTGGCAAACAGACTGAATCAGGTTTTCCTCTAGGATTATGCCATTCCGTTTATTTTTTATCCTGAAAAACTCCTCGGTTCTTAACGATTAAAAGCATACCCATAACACAATGCAGCCAGCACTATGCTTGAAAAAATGGAGAGTGGTACTCAGTAATGTGTTGTAATGAATTTGCCCCCTAACGTAACACTCAGAACAAAAATGTAGTTGCTTTGCCACATTTTTTGCAGTATTACTTTAGGTGCAAGTTCCTCTCCAGCAACTGAGTTAGGAAGGACGCCTGTATCTTTGCAGTGACTGGGTGTATTGATACTCCATCCAAAGTGAAATTAATAACTTCACCTTGCTCAAAGGGACCTTAAATGTCTGCTTTTTTATTTTTTACCCATCTACCAATAGGTGCCCTTCTTCGCGAGGCATTGGAAAACCTCCCTGGTCTTTGTAGTTGAATCTGTGTTTGAAATTCACTGCTCGACTGAGGGACCTTACAGATAATTGTATGTGTGGGGTACAGAGATGAGGTAGTCATTCAAAAATCATGTTAAACACTTATTGTGTCCATGCAACTTATTATGTGACTTGTCAAGCAAATGTTTACTCCTGAACTTATTTAGACTTGCCATAACAAAGGGGTTGAATATTTGTTGACTCAAGACATTTCAGTTTTTCCTTGTTCATTTGTAAAAATGTAGAAATTGTGTATAAGCCAGTGACAAAAAATCCCAATTTAATCTATTTTAAATTCAGGCTTTAACACAACAAAATGTGGAAAAAGTCAAGGGGTGTGAATACTTTCTGAAGGCACTGTATATACAGTAAGTCCAATCAATCAATTTACCTGGAAACATTCTCTTTTTACGTCTTTTTGTTTTTCTTAGAATGTTTTTGCTGTTACCATCTGTTTGTATGTTTTTTGGGGAGCTCAGGTCCAGCAGAACCGTAGGGGAGAGTAGGTTATGTTGAGCCAAAGGGTTAGTTGAGCCACCCCTTGTTTCTAGGAAACCATCCACAAAATGAATCATGTGATCAAAGATTTACGAAGAGGTCATCATTTCATGGTGTCTGTGAAGGAAAAACCACATGGAAAAAGTGGTAAGCAAGTTAGATCCAAAAAAACTGATTTTCAAAGTGAAATTAATTTATTGTTATAGGTTTCATGATGCTTGTATCTAAACCAAAGTAAATTGTTTTAAGATTGTTTTATACATCAGTTGGGGTCTCTATAGGATACAATATGAGGTTCTAAACCTAGCATGAAAGTGCATCCTTGTAGCTGTGTGGGCTAATATATTCAAAATATCTGCATTAGAGTAAGTTGAGCCAATGGCCTATACAAATGATGATGACATTTTGTCAGTTTTATGCCTAGTATTTTTGCAATGTGTCATACATATGAACTCAAGTGCATTTTTATTGTTACAAGAGCAGACATCATCATGCCCCGTGTATACAAACGTAAAACAAGCAGGGGTCTAGCCTTCCTTGAGGTTCTTGAGAGAGCAGCCAAGGAAGTGAGAGAAGGGAAGAAGTCCATTGGAGCAGCAGCAAGGATGAATAAATAGACTGAATGACACTGATATGTACATTGACAAAAAAGAAAACCAACATGGACCTGTGTGAAAGAGAGGATACAATAGAGTAGCAGAGGAACACAAGGTCTTATCTGAAGACACGGAGTCTGAGCTTGCTAAACATATAAACAACTTCAAGGACCAGTTTCATGGGCTTAGTAGCCTTAAATGCAGAGAACTTTCCGACAAATTGGCACATCCCTGTCCCTGACAACTGGTCAAGAAGGGCAAGGGTAAGTGATATTGAACAGAGAGATCTATATCTGAATGTAGGCAAACATTTAAGAGATACAAGATACCACATTCCATTAATTAAACATTAACCTACAAGCACCATCACCCACTGTCACAGGACACCATCACCCACTTACCCCAAGGCGGCTCAACTTATCCTGTCCCTATGCTCAACTTACCTCATACCCGGGTAAGTTGTTCCAAGAGACCACTTTTTTTGGACAAGCTATGTTTTCTAAACTTTTATGTTTACATTAATTCTGATTATCTCAACATCTTGAAATATATACAGATACCTTTGTTAGAAGAATACTATATTTCCCTTGACGTAGAGACGTAAAAAAAATTGCTAAACTTACCCCACTCTCCCTACTGAATGGCACAACTTTAGAATAAACGGAGGGAAGAGAATGTGAAACATTGGGGTGTATAGAGTTTGTTTGTGCGAGGCCGAAGCAGGTACAGATCATGACTTTAATGTCATGCCAGTGACATAACAGATGTATAAGCAACAAAAGACGCATGTTGGGTGAGCGCAAAGGGGGTGGTACCAGCCCTTTTGAAAGGGCCAGATTACAGCGTGATAGTTAAAGAGGAGGTAAGCCAAGAACATGAGGTACAAGCACATGTGCCAAGTATGGGGGACAAGAGGGTTTTTAAACCCTGAGTGTGTGACTGGAAAATGTGAAAGTATGGGGGGGTGAAGCGGTGGGCCGCTAAATGGGAATACCCTTGTGACAGCTGCTGCTGCTTTTCTTTCTATCTTTCTCCTTCTCTCTCTCTCTCTCTTTTCTGCCTTTTCTTACCAGTCTTGCCCTGGCGGGCTGACAGCGCAGGACGTCCGGACCGGGACTTCATACTCCTCCTATCGCCTTCCTACTTCAATCTGTTGTCATTTTCTCTTGCATCCAAAAATGTATAACAAACTCTGCAGGCCAGACACTTCACTCTTATTTCCAGTACTCAGACAGACGTAGGAGAGGAGGGAGAGGAGAGTGGGGGGATAGGGGGGTGCTGACTGCCATAACAGTTGCAGCCAAATACTGTATACTGGCACCATTGCACTTGTCTTAAACAATTCTCTGTTTCTTCTAAAATAATTGGAAATTGAACACGTTGTTATTGGATTGTCAACACTGCAGAACCTATTTTTTTTCCGGGGGGGGGGCTTAAGTTTACAATGTTAATGAAGAAAATTCTAACAAATGGCAATGACAAAATTATTGCCACCCTGGAGCTAATACTTAGTTAAACAGCCTTTGGCAATGATAAAAAATACATGTAAAAAAAATGTGCTTGCTGCACCTTTCTACTGGCAGTTTGGCCAACTCTTCAGATGTAAACTGCTTAAATTCTTCAATGTTGTGTGGTGTCTTCCACCAACTACTGTTTCCAGATTTCGTCATAGGTTTTTGATGGGATCTGGACTCATCAATCTGTTATTGAACCTCTCCTATGTTTGATTGTAGGGAGGGTGTTATTTTGATTGAATGTTTAATTTGGTAATCTGTAAATTTATCACTGATCTGTACTGCCAAAAAGCACTAGTTTTGTTTAATTGGTCCACAGAACATTTCCCCAGGATTTAATGCTTGTTTAGGTGGGTTTTTGCTTCTTGTGTCTCAGCAGTGGGGTTGTCCTATGTTTACCAATGACCAAATTAAGCATTCAAAGAAAAGAACAATCAAACAATCAAACACGGGGGAGGTTTGATAATGCTGTGGGGTTGCTTTGCTCCCTCTGGCACTGGGGGCCTTGAACGTGCAAGACATCATGAAATTATGGTAGCAGGTGTTTTGGAGTGCAGTGTTCAACTCAGTGTCCAAAAACTGGGCCTCTGCTGAAGGTTGTTAGTCTTTCAGCAGGGCAACAACCCAAACACACATAAAAAGTACCCAGGAATGGTACATGAGTAAACACTGGACTGTTCTGGAGTGGCCAGCGATGAGTCCAGACCTGAATACCATCACAAACCTATGGCAAAATATGAAAACAGCAGTTGGTGGAAGGCACCACTCAAACATTGAAGAATTTGAGCAGTTTGCAACTGAAGAGTGGAACAAATTGCCATTAGAAAGATGCAGCGAACGGATGGCTACAATAAAAAATGTTTTGCAGTTATCTTTGTTAAGAGTATTCACTCAGGGACCAATATTTTTGTCCATGAGATTATTTACAGAGCTCTGTAAACTGGTGAACTACAGCTGTACAAGAACTTCTGTCGGCCACTGCTTGTCCTGCTCTATCGCCGCACTCCACACCCATTTCCTCAATTGTGTCAACTCCCCTCCAACCTTTCCAGCTCCTAATTGTGCAACTGTTCTGATATGTCTTCATTTCTTGTTATTTTTGTACTATTGGATTATGTGTGTATTGTAATTGTAGTGCTAGATATTGCTGCATTGTTGGCGCTAGAAACATAAGCATTTTGCTGCACCTGCAATAAACATTTGCAAAACTGTGTAAGCGACCAATAAACTTTGATATAATCTGTGAGGATTGGAACTGCCAGTCATGTTTAATTGTTATAAACTAATGTTAACCTGAACTACGACTACAGTTGTGTAGGTTACTAACCAATTGAATACAGTGGAATAATGTTTTAGTCTCTTTTATTAAGACAACTAGCTATTATGACTGATCATTTCCCCCTTGTAATGTTTGCCTAAATTGTATGCCCTGAAAATGTCTCTGGGGTGATCTATGATGTGATGAATAGGGTTGCTATTGGCAATGACTCACTGGAATATACAGGGTCCAAAGACTGTGGCCAGGTTCTCCACGGGCATGTGATTTGATTGGCTGTGAGAGGCCACCCTTGACAGGAAGTGGAGGATGTAAGACAGGATTCTGTGGTTGTCGACAGGTAGGCGGCTGAGTTTCTCTTTCAGAGCCGCGTTCAACTCTGCCTCATTCTTACATTCTAGAGAAAATAAAGAAAATCTTGACATGAACATTAGCAACACTTCATATCAAAATTCAATACCTTCTCATCGACGGGGCTGTAGTGGAGCAAGTTGAGAGCTTCAAGTTCCTTGGCGTCCACATCAACAACAAACTAACATGGTCCAAGCACACCAAGACAGTTGTGAAGACGACAAAACCTATTCTCCCTCAGGAGACTGAAAGGATTTGGCATGGGTCCTCAGATCCTCAAAAGATTTTACAGCTGCACCATCGAGAGCATCCTGACGGGCTGCATCACTGCCTGGTATGGCAACTGCTCGGCCTCCGACCGCAAGGTCCTACAGAGGGTAGTGCGTACAGCCCAGTACATCACCGGGGCAAAGCTTCCTGCCATCCAGGACCTCTATACCAGGCGGTGTCAGAGGAAGGCCCTAAAAATCATCAAAGACTCCAGCCACCCTAGTCACAGACTGTTCTCTCTGCTACCGCACGGCAAGCGGTACCCGAGTGCCAAGTCTAGGTCCAAGAGGCTTCTAAACAGCTTCTAGTTATTATCTATGCATAGCCACTTTAACAACCCTACCTGCATGTACATAATTATCTCAATTACCTCAATACTGGTGCCCCCGCACATTGACACATTGACTCTGTACCGGTTACCCCCTGTATACAGCCCCGCTATTGTTATTCACTGCTGCTCTTAATTCTTTGTTTTTCTTATCTTACTTTTTTCTAAATTTTTATTTTTTTAGGTATTTTCTTAAAACTGCATCGTTGGTTAAGGGCTTGTAAGTAAGCATTTCACTGTAAGGTCTACACCTGTTCTATTCGGCGCATGTAACAAATAGAATTTGATTTGATAGCATCAACATCAATAGCATCATTCTGTAGAAAATCTAGGCTTAATCTTTGGAAATACCAATTGCACATCATAAAAGTATTTATCATTACTTATTTTCAGAGTAGTGTTTGAACCGCACGTAAACAAGTGGTGCACATCGCTGAGATCTTTTACCCACATCATAAAGCAAAATTTGCAGAAGCATGTTTGTGGGGACTAAAGGTTAGACTGTGATAGATTAACAATCTGCGATTTTCTCCATGTGTGTCCTGGTCTCACTACTTATGTCAGCTATAGGTTAGCAGAAACACACATATCATATGGAAACAGTGACCTGGATTTAACATACAGTATATGGCATGAGATATGGGTGATAACTCTGAGTGATAAAATCTGTGCATGATAAATGTCACCTTGTCCGAGAGAACTTTACACGGTTATCAAAAGGTCACGCCAGGGTAAGCCTACACAAAACACAGCCTTTATTTTAAGTGTTTCTAAAATCCCCTATGGGAAAAATTAGTGGTGGAAAAACGATTGGAACCATTTCCGTTTGACCGCTAGGTTTTATGGGTATTATGACACCCCCACTCTGGGGCTCTATGGCATCCATGCTTTTAAAAAATGAGCTTGTGCGAGATGTCGGACTCGACAACAGTTGCTATCCATAGAGGTGGGGTTTTTGGATAAATTCCGAAAATAAGGTATGTGGTAAACATAGGTTTAGGAGATCTTATACGTTTTGTTTTATGAGATCATTTTCATCACCTAACATCACTTTTTGTGAATATTGAAGCATTTATGTAATCAAAACAAGCACATAGAGCACATAAAGGCTTCATAATTCATAAAGTTCATGTTAACTGTCTGATCGTATCTCAGAGAACAAAACGTATTAAAGGTTGTGTTAACCTTATTTTCAGCGTTTATCCCAAAACCCCATTCTTTGCCCATTCAATTCACCCATATGAATGGCTGAAAGAACCAGAGGTAGAAAATGCTAACACATTTCCATTTTTTAGGACTACAAGCTGGCGAGCTCTATTGGATCGCTGCGAGTGGTTGCCCCAAATTCTAGGGCGGGCCCTCGCGAAGGGTCAATCGCCATACCTGTGAGGCTGAGAACCAGGTCCTTGCGCTGAGGCTCTGGTATGATGGGACTGGGCAGCTCCCTGAAGAAGAGCTTGAGCAGGGAGGCCACAATTGAGACATCCTCCTCCACCTCAAGATCCATTCTCTCTCCCCTGTCCCACTTCAGCCTCAGCTGCCTGGTCCTTACCACAGAGCCAGACAGACGGAACAGACCCCTCTGCTGCACACCTGGAGTAAGGACAGGGGAGTGACTATGAACAAAGTAATGTGTGTGTGTGTGTGTGTGTGTGTGTGTGTGTGTGTGTGTGTGTGTGTGTGTGTGTGTGTGTGTGTGTGTGTGTGTGTGTGTGTGTGTGTGTGTGTGTGTGTGTGTGTGTGTGTGTGTGTGTGTGTGTGTGTGTGTGTGTGTGTGTGTGTGTGTGTGTGTGGCAGTGATGCCTTACCATTTCTGTCCAGGAAATCCACCATGTGTCGCAGAATGTGGGGCACTCCACAAACAAGCTGTCCATCTTCCCTCAGTCTCTCGAGGGTTACCCCAAAGACAGGACTGGTGTCAGGGCCTGGAACAGTCAGCACAGGGCTGATCTTCGCATTGTGCTTCTGAATTCTCACAGCAGACGAGTCGCTCTGCATAGAAAAGACACCAAAACTTTAAGCTTTAGGCATTTTTGTCCTTCCTGAGGCTTAGGATAAGAGTCAACTGGATGGAGTCATCAACACAGTATAAGAGTCAGGTATCCCACAGGCCTATCCACAGTTGTAACTCCTCATTTTTAATTTTAGGTAAATCCAATCACTTTTTGACATAAACCCTACCATACCATGAGACATACATGTCTTCCTCACTGGAAAAGATAAACGGTTGAGATATATATAATTTAAAAGCTTACAAACAGGGTTGTCAAACTATTTGTATAATTTCTTGAATTAAAAAAATTATTAAAATCAAATTTAGATAAAAATGTTAACCTTCAATGTTAATTACTTGAAAACGCGTAAACTCAGATGTTTTTTTTCTTCATATTTACATATGTTGTAGCTTAGACACTATTCTACATCATCTGAGGTTTTTGTTTTGTGCACGCCAATCGTTGAGACACAACATGCTCTTGAATACAGGGTGGGTGTCAAGTTTTGGCTGATACATTTACTAAAACGGGAATAAAATAAAAATGTCTACTTTCAAATGGTACCACAAAGATGGTTGGAGATCCAATGGTGTACCAGTTAAGTTGTATGGGTCTGAAGGGATAGGTCCATTCTATGACTTCTATTTCTATGATTGAAATGACACCCACCCTTATTCAAGAGCATGTTGTGTCAACCAATGGCGGGCACAACACGAAAACCTCATATGATGTAAAGTAGGGTCCAAGCTACAACATATGCGAATATGAAAGTTTACCCGTTTTTAGATAATTGATGTTAAAGATGCACTATGCAGAAATCGCTCCTGGTTGCAAAAATTCTAATAGTTTGCCTATTTCAGTTTATGTGACAAAACAAGCAAGTATAGTGTAGAGAATCATTGTACCATCTAAACCGCTGTGAAATATATTTTCAATAATCAAAAATATTGCATATTCAGCTGTTTGAAGTTGTTGTACAAAACCGAAAGTAAAAGATGCAAAAACAAAACGTAAGAACAGGAGGCATACAAACAGCGCACATAAAACATCTACCGCTTCTTAGACTTGATTTCAACGAGAATGACATACCAAGAACTGAAATTTCTATGTGAATTTGATCGGTAGCCCCAAAAGTTACATATTGCAGCTTTATGGTTAAAAAAATAGTCATATTTAAAAAAATGTTTTAATAATAATTCAAGAAATTATGAAATCGTTTGTAAACTTTTAAATGATATCAAACTCAACTGTTTATCTTTTCCAGCGAGGAAGACATGGATGTCTCATGGTATGTTTGTATGTAAAATGGTTCAACTTTGAGCACCTTTATCTCCTGAATGTTTGGCATTCAGGCCCAAAAATTCCCTTTCTGACCACTTTTTCCGTAGGCAAACGTGGATGGAAAGTTTTATTTAAATCAAAAGGGATGCTGTAAAAAAGTGATTGAATTCAAATGGTTTTACCCTTTATTCAAGCCATGCAAAAGTGTAATCTCTCTGGGTTACTGCTTAACTTGCCCTTAATTAACATTAAGCCTACACAATTAGGACTTATAGTGAGGATTTCCACAATTAAGTGACAAACCGAGGAACAAAGTGTCTGCTCAAATGGGGAAATTGTCTGAAGTTACGTAACGTTTGCTGTATTTCCTGTAAAACAGATGATATACGTTAGCTGACTGAGAATTCCCAATTTGGCTGATGCATTCACAGACAATTCAGTTTTCGCTTGCCTGTCTTTTATTCACTAACAAGCTATATCCAATACTGAATTGCACTGTAGGACTTGTGAAATAAGAAATTACTCAAACTTACACAGAGAGATATTGAGGCGCTTGCTCCCATCTCAAGTCGATTTTATTCATTGGAATGTTCTTCCTCCCGATATCTATCGGAAAGTTTGATATTTGAGGCAAATAAAAAAAAATCCATCGCCCACACACGTATGTATATTTACAGATATGAATAAATATACCTAGCTTTACACTGACAGCAAAATAAATAAGAAATGTTTTACTGTAGGCCTTGGCTAGTATTCTCTGTTTACATGTTTGTGTCATGTGACAAGTATTGTAACTATGGAGATTCCGCAGAGGGTGCATTCAATTTCCCGCCCCAGTCAGAATGCGGTTAATTTCCTCCTAACTGAAACATGGTAGTGCATTATAGGCGGCCTGCATGTGCATACTACCTGTTTTTTTTTATTTTCTGCTACCATGTAGCCAAATATACAATGTGCAAAAATGTTAACGCAACATGTAAAGTGTTGGTCCCATGTTTCATGAGCTGAAATGAAAGATCCCAGAAAATGTCCATACACACAAAAAGCTTATTTCTCTTACATTTTGTGCACAAATTTGTTCACATCCCGATTAGTGAGCATTTTTCCTTTGCCAAGATATCCACCTGACAAGTGTGGCATATGAAGAAGCTGATTAAACAGCATGATCATTACACAGGTTCACCTTGTGCTGGGGACAATTAAAGGCCGCTCTAAATGTGCGGTTTTGTCACACAGCACAATGTCACAAGTTTTGAAGGAGCGTGAAATTGGCATGTTGGCTGCAGGAATGTTGCCAGAGAATTTAATGTTCATTTCTCTCCCATAAGCCATCTCCACCATTGCAAAAAAAGATTGCTGTTAGAGTGCAGTATAACTGCAGTATGTTGCAAATACCGTGTCCAAAATAACACCGTTTTTTTTTACTGCAGTAATTTTGCAGCGTAACTGCCGTTATTCTGCAATTTCTGCTTACAAAATACCACAGTCGACTGCAGTTACTGCACCTTTACTGCAGTTTCAAAACTGCACTCTTTTTTTGTAAGGGCAAAGAATTTGGCACTATGTCCAACTGGGCCAACTGCAGAACACGTGTATGTGGTTGGGTGAGCGAGAGGTTTGCTGATGTCAACGTTGTGAACAGTGGCCCATGGTGGCGGTGGGGTTATGGTATGGGCAGACATAAGCTAAACAAACAAACACAATTGCATTTTATTGAAGGCAATTTGAATGCAGAGATACCGTGACGAGATCCTGAGGCACATTGTCGTGCCATTAATCCGCCATCATCACCTCATGTTTCAGCATAATGCACGGCATGATGACGCAAGGATCTGTAAACAATTCCTGGAAGCTGAAAATGTCCCAGTTCTTCCATGGCCTGCATACTCACCAGACATGTCACCCATTGAGTATGTTTGGGATGTTCTGGATCGAAGTGTACGACAGCGTTCCAGTTCCTGCCAATGTCCAGCAAATTCGCACAGCCATTGAGGAGGAGTGGGACAACGTTCCACAATCAGCCTGATCAACTCTATGCGAAGTAGATGTCATGCTGCATGAGGCAAATGGTCACACCAGATACTGGCTGGTTTTCTGATCCACTCCCCTACCTTTTTTTTGTATGAGTATGTGACCAACAGATGCATATCTGTATTCCCAGTCATGTAGATTAGGGCCTAATGAATTTATTTCAGTTGACTGATTTCCTTGTATGAACTGGAACTCAGTAAAATTGTTGCATTTATATCTTTTTTCAGTTCCACTGAGATGCAGTTTTTTAGTGGGAGGATGGTGTACTGCCAAATGACTGAATTATGTCAATCTTTCCAAGTAGTGCTCCCTCACCAAAATGTTCACCACATGTGCTGAAGTCAAGAGAGGTCTTCAGTGAATCATATTATATGTTAGTCAGACAGCATTTAAAACACATCCAGAATCACAATATTGAATTTCATTTTATTGGCACTTTTGTTTAAAATAACAAAATAGAAGAGAAATATTGCAAACATAAATCTGTAACACTGACATTAAAAAAATAAGAAAGTGGTTCAACATCATATAAAAAGTGACAGCTCTACTGTTTCTAGCCTTTTTGGATCACAGATATTTTGTATTTTATACCCTGTAAATACTTCTACAAAGACGCTTGACAGAATAAAACAATATTATTATATATTGTGGTACAGTTTACATACAAAAATCAGATGTTCAAGTGACTAAAGCGGGAATCACAATCATTCTATTCTTTAAAAATATAAAATCATAACTACAAAATATAGTGCTATTAAAAAACAAAAACCACAGACAGAAAAACAAGATTTTAACCAGCCTGCTGAACAAATGCAGGAAACCGGTCATGCCATAAAGAACCAGCATGCATTAGAGGAACTGGGCTTTATTCCTGTACAGTCTCTGGTATTTGCACAGCATATTCTTCAGCAAGTTCTTAGTCAGGTCAAGACAAAATGAGGTGTTCAATACCTCCCCAACTCAAACAAACACATTTGGACAGTACAAGTAAAATACAGCACAATGCCAATGAATTTAAAATCAAGATCTATCCATCCTTTAAAAGCAAGGCTTGTATTCGTCAGGCATAATGTGTTGACAGGCATCCACCATCCTGGTGCTTTGGTAAGATAGAAACAAACAGTTTGTTCGGCTAGAATTAAAAAGATTACATTCCCTCGTTTTTTTCCCCAATCCCTGTATTTTTTTCCTAGAGGAAATACCTGGTAAATTCTCACAGGCAAAGTACACAAGTATTTTCCATTTGAGCCCAGTGAAGATCCGGAAATGTAAAAAAACAGCATTCATTCTAAGTAAACATAATCTATTGTAATAGTTTGTTTAAAAAACATTTTGTTGAATAGGCCTCTTAAAATGAGACCGTAATTAAAATGTTCAACATAGGCATCTTTCAAAATTCTGTATTATAATGTAAGAAGTATTAAAAACACTAAAGATGTATAGAAAAGGCCTACTCTACTTCAATACTCTTCTCAGCTATGTGAAATCTGGCACTAGGAATACTTCTCAACAACCTCTTGAAGGGTATAACATTTATCAGAAAAAAATCCTGGGAACACTGTTGATGTGAAAGTTGGTGTTCAGGCTACAGAGGCAACTTTGTCACAGTTGCTGGTGTACTGAATGTCGAACCTGTCGATATCAGCCTTCTTTTTGTCCCACCAGGGCAGAGCACAGAGAAAGAGCGTGACCCCACCCAGGAGCACAGAGCCTCCACTGAAGTAAAAGGCCAGGTCATAGGACTGGGTCCAGTCAAAAAAACACCCTTGAACAGGAAAAAGAGGAGAGAAAAATTATAATTTTTAAAATTAGAAACAAAATCTCAACAAAGCATGAGTCAGCTAAAGACTAGCTAAAGGCAAACATCTTGAGTTCAACATTCTCACTCACACATTAAGATGACAATCTGTAAAATTATTTGACATATGGCAGAGTGAATCTCTGCAAAAGCATGAATATGAACCTGTACCATCTCTAAACTAAATCAGGACCACACACACTCCGCAATGATGTTGACCAAAGGTGTCAGAAGTGGGATCTTTCTTACCAACAACAGGGGGCCCAAGCACTATCCCGAATCCACCGAAGAACATGAGGATCCCATGGGCTTGGGTCAGTTTGTCCAGCCCCACGATCTTGGTGGTGATGTATGATGTTAGGGACCAGTTCCCAGAGAAGAAGCCCACCACAGCTGAGAGGATCTGCAGGCCTACATAGCTCCTGGAGATGGGGATGAGGAGAAGCGCCACCCCAGTCCCCAGCAGGGTGAAGGCGTACAGGAACAGACTGTTGATCCACCTCACGTCTGCTAGTATGCCCAAAGTCAGCTTGCCCATGCCGGCAGTGACTGCTACAATGGAGACCAGGGGGATGATGCTGACCTCGTCGATGAGGCCCTCACTCTGGGCTACATCCTCCATGAAGAGGACTGGAGGGAAGGCTCCCAGGCTGAACAGGAAGATGGCGATGCAGAGGGCCATGAAGTTTCTGTTGTGCAGGAAGTCAGCTGTGGAGTGCATGTACTTTGAGTAGGCCTGACGCTTCTCCTTGATAATTTTCACAATGGCTGAACCTGCCATGAAGCCCCCTTTTTTGTTAGTTGTGGTGATGTCTTTGGCGTCAATGATGATCAGGAGATCCTTGACCGTCAAGGTTCTCTCGCTGGCGCCTGGTGTAGTCTTGAGGTCGTCAGCAGGCGGGTTCTCAAAGAGCTGCTCCTCTGTGCGCTCCAGAGCAGCCTTTTGTTTGAGGTAGTAGGCAGGCATGTTCAGAGGCCTCATGAAGCCGGCACAGGCCATGAGGTTGAGGGCCAAGGCCCCGATGATCAGCAGGCAGCCGTCCAGGTCAAAGAGAAGAATCAGTTCATTCTGAGCTGTGGCATAGAGGAACCCTCCCACACTTGTGCCTAAATGAGAGAAAGGAATGATTTAGTGTTGGCATTCCAAGAATAATCCATTAGAAATACATTTATATTAATTCAATAAAAGCTTTGCTTAGTGGCACATCTTTGCCTAAAGCTACCCTCCCTGTTCTCCATTGATACTGCTGGATATTCCCTAAGGCAATTTCACTTCAGATTTGAATGGGTTTTCCTCAAAGGGACAAAAACAGAATGCCCCAGAACTGCGTTGTATTACCAGTGTTCTCCTTGTCACCAGTCCACTTCCCTAACCACAAGGCTGCACTGTTTTTAGACTAGAATGTTTACCTTGGCATTCCAAGACTTCCATCTTCTGAAACAAGAAAGAACTGAGCATGGAGACTTGGTGTGAACCCAGTAAGCGCAGAGGGGGGCTGAGGTACCTGTGGTGACTATGCCGAGGGCGAGGCCACGTCTCTTGTCAAAGTACTGACAGGTAATGGTCAATGTGGCAGCATAGACAAGACCGCAGCCAAGACCTGCGGACAACAAAAACAGCAGAGGTAATTTTATTAGCACATTGTAGAGGAGCATTTAGCTACAGTACCTTAACCATGATGAAGAATATATTTCATGTTCTGAACAAAGCCTTGCACAGTAAACTGTGTACCTTAAAATGTAAAAAAACTCTGACTAAGGCCATCTTGGTCATGTACTGTAATAAATTCACCATGTTGAAAATCTGTTGCTCTCTGATAAAGTCGTTACATATTATTCACAACACAAAAAACTTTTGTCTAGTGTAAAATCACCTCAAGAGACTCTGGTAATTTGATCCACAAAGGATGACGAGGGTGGGGGGTGGGGACTGAGCCTTACAGTCTGAAAATAGACGCCTTTCTTCAAATATGCATGGCTTCGCTCTCAGGTCAATGCCACAGGCAGTGTTGACAGTGAGTCTATTGGGCTCTATCCCATCAGCATGGAACAGTTGTCACTGGGTGTTAGATAAGGGGCTGTAATGGGGCTGTCAAACTATTTGGGGGGCACCAAAGGCATCTGGGAATCTGACTGCCTTGTTTATATCTCTGAATACATCCTACATATACCCTCATTCAACACCAGAGGAGGCTGGTGGGAGGAGCAATAGGAGGGTAGGCTCATTGTAATGACTGGAATGGGATTAATGGAACAGTAGCAAACAAACCAAACATATGGAAACCACTCAGTTCCATGTATGCCATTCCAGACATTACAATGAGCCAGTCCTCCCCCACCAGCCCCCTCTGTCCTACACATACCCTCAGTGCAAGTGTGCTCGAGCATAGGCATGAACCTATTCACTTACAGCTCCAACTTAATTCTTCTTTATGTGTCAATTCTTATCTCTGAGGAAGTCGTCTTATCTAGCAGTGAAAGACTGGTTATTGTGTAATATTTATATGTAATGGTGAGTTAAAACAGTTCACGCCTATGGAACGCCATTTGGGTCTTTGCGTGTCAAAAAAGATACACGTCAAATAACACTATTTGACACGTCAAATAACAGTTCTACTGTAGAATGTTGTGCTGGACCGCAACTTCTGGGGTAGCTATCTAGCTTTAGCTTGGTACCTAGCTAGCACCAATACAACCAGCCTGAAAATAATGAACAGTAGAAACTGCAGTCATTTTTCATTATTCTTAGCAATGATTTAGGAATCCTTGTGAGTATTAGCTAGGTAGCCACTTGTTGTTCGCCTATTGAAATTGAACTTCAGTTCATGAAAAGAAATAGCTAGCCAGCTACTAAACCCTGTTGCCCAAAGCTAAAGTTATAAGCAGCCAGCTAGCTTCATGAGGCTTGACCGGACCCGGTTGTGAAGCTAGCCACAATAATGATTAGGCACAATAGTGGTTCTCACTTACCGACGACGATCCCGTAAGAGAAGATGAGGAACTGGACGTTAGGGGCGAAGGCACTGAGCATCAGGCCCCCTGCCACCATGACCCCACTGAAGATGGTCACAGGCCGCGCCCCAAAGTTATCCACACAGGCACTGCAGACCGGACCTGGGGAAGAACCCAGGACAGAGAGGAAGTGTGAATTAATTGTGTGTGTGGAAGAGTTGTGTATATTGCTGAATAAGCGCAGAGACTTAGAGAGGAGCAAAAATGTGATGACACAAAGACATAAGATGGAATTAATATGGTGCTTTCAGGATCCATGTGGTGTAAGCAAGATTAATTTCCTAAACAATAATAAACTAACCAAAAGGAAAGTGATCCCAGTCAAGGTGTACTGTACATGTGGGGTTATTCCATGGCAGGAAAACATGATGTACTGTATCAACTCTAACCTTGTGACATGGTCCCCTTCTCTGCCCTGATATTATTTTGACCTTATAATTGACACTTTTTTATGGTTCCCTATTTAGGACAGAGTGTTCATCTGTGCTCTTTAGCCTCTGCCATAGGCGTGTGGTTGGTTAGGTTTGTGACTCCACTTGTCCTCCTCACATTTCCCCTGAGGCCTAAAAGCAGCACTAGCTAGTTATTAGACACCTGAGCAGAGGTTAAGGGTCAGGGAAAAGGACAGCGTTTGATGCTCATCATCCTCACAGCATAACAAATTTAAAAGCACACAGAGTTACAGAAATATATCTATTTATGGCAAATGGGACCACTTCTAGCCTGATTGATGGACCTTTTAGGGGGGACGGTAAAAAGGTCTGGCTGTGCATTTCAAACAAGGGAAATAGAGGTCTGGTTAGGACAAATTGGATCCTTCAGTGGACAGAAGCGAGGACTTGGGCCAAGCTTTGGAAGATGTTATCATCTGCTGCCAATTTATTAAAGACTGCTATGTTTCTCTAGCGTCATGCCAAGTCAAATGCAGCCCAAGCTGATTAGCTTCCAAAGTTATACACTGCACTGTTTGTATTAGTCCTTGTGTCTTATGCACATTCAAATTGACAACTTGTTTCAGCAGAGTCAAACTATTTGTTGTGCGGAGACATATTGAATTCCTGGTCAGACCATTGAAAACCGAGGGTGTCCTATTGAACCCTCTCTCCCCCTCCTTTCCATTTCACCACCAATTAAAACAGCCCATGGTTTAAGGCTGCATAGCTCAGCTGCCAAGCCCCACACATGTACTGGGAGCCATCAGTCTAGTCATGACTTTTACCTGACCTCTTTGAAAAAGTGACAACATGAAGGGAGGCTTAGCCTGGCGGTGAACCAAGACCATGATATGCTATCTCTGATCCTGTTTTGCCAAAATAATTCAAACCAACTTTAAGACAGCCATGCAGCGAATCTCTCCCTTCCTCTCCCCTAAGTGCTCCTCCTGCAGGTATGACTGTGCTGACTTGTAGATGATAAAATCAATAAACACAACTTAGTGTTATGAGCACCACAAAGTGCATCCATATTGCACAGTTCCCTTCATCTACTTAGGACAAGTCAGACAAAGTCAGCGCTGCACTTTCACAGCTGTTGATATGTCCCAGGGAAAATACGTATTTTGCCATCTCTGCTCTCCAAACAAGATTACTTGGCAAAATAACTGGTCTGTGACTTTACCTATAATGCTACCATTGTTGTATGGGTTTTTAGGCCGTTTTCTACCAGAAAAGTTGTTTATTGCCTTCAGTTGCTTTTTAATTATACAACAGATGTCAGACATGCATACCAGGTGAGACTAAGACAATGTAGCTGCAACTGTAAAGTGCATTGATAAGTCAATTCAGGTCTAACTACTGACATGATATTTAGCATATCAATTCAAAGCCATGCCAAGCAAATCAACATGGAAAGCTTGAAGAGATGTTCTGATGCTGAGTTGAATACATTTGATTTTTTTAATAAAATAAAAATCAACTAACTAAAATACCATATCTATAAACACATTCACCGATGGTGGCATTATGGGTAAAGTAACAGAACAGTGAGCTCTGAAGGTATTCCCTGTCTTTGGATGAGAGCATTAGCCTATACCCATACAGTATCTAAATAAATAAACAAAGGTGTTTGAAGAATACTTACTGGCTATGAGTCCCACTCCAGAGACCAGGGAGCCAACCCAGGCTGTCATGCCTTTCCCCTCCTGGAAGGCGTGGAGCCACTCCGGGTACAGGATGCCCACGGACTGGGGGGAGCCGTAGGCCAGGAACTGGGCCACGAAGCAGACCACAACAATGACCCATCCCCAACCTCCATCCAGCACATTCTTTGAGCTCTGAAGACTCATGCTGTCAACAGGGAGGGTTCCTTGGGGAAAACAGGAGAGAAAAAAACAAAGTGTTAAAAGCGCAGGTGGAATGGATGAGACTACAGACAAAATAAATACCAAGCAAGTTCGGAGACATAAATGATAAATGTCCTAAGCTACTTTCTAAAGTTGTAGATAAATGCCAAATAAACACTCACGTCTTGATGTTGATGCTGCTCTTGTCTGGTCTACCAGGCAGGTCATCTGTTTAAAACAGAGTGCAACCTTCTCATCCTGCGCTGCCCATGTTGTGCCATCACAAAGACCACACCTTGAAGGAGGGGAGTTTGGCATCTGGATTGCCTACCTTCTACTTTAACCTGCCTATCTCCCCTCAGTTCTGGCACGAAACACTGAACTTTTAGAGGCCCATGCTTTCCAGTGCTAACAAGAATAAGAAATAAAAATCACTGTTCATATGAGCACGACTGCAGCATCCTCTCTTCTACCTATTAGTTTTTAAAAGCAAAAGTTGTGCATCTATCAATTTGCAGGTAGGCTTAACACCATTATAATGAGGAACACCATGCCATCTACACATACACTATATACACAAAAGTATGTGGACACCCCTTCAAATTAGTTGATTTGGCTATTTCAGCCACACCTGTTGCTTACAGGTGTATAAAATCGAGTACACAGCCATGCAATCGCCAAACATTGGAAGTAGAATGGCCTTACTGAAGAGCTCAGTGACTTTCAACGTGGCACCGTCATAGGATGCCACCTTTCCAACAAGTCAGTTTGTCAAATTTCTGCCCTGCTAGAGCTGCCCTGGTCAACTGTAAGTGCTGTTATGGTGAAGTGGAAACGTCTAGAAGTAACAACGACTCAGTCGCGAAGTGGTAGGCCACACAAACTCACAGAACGGGACAGCCTAGTGCTGAAGTGAATAACACATAAAAATTGTCTGTCCTTGGTTGCAACACTCACTACCAAGTTCCAAACTGCCTCTGGACGCAACGTCAGCACAAGAACTGTTCGTTGGGAGCTTCTTGAAATGGGTTTCCTTGGCCAAGCAGCCGCACACAAGCCTAAGATCACCATGTGCAATGCCAAGCGTTGGCTGGAGTGGTGTAAAGCTCACCGACATTGGACTCTGGAGTAGTGGAAACGCATTCTCTGGAGTGATGACTCACACTTCACCATGTGACAATCCGACGGATGAATCTGGCATTGGTGGATGCCAGGAGAACACTACATGCCCCAATGCATAGTGCCAACTGTAAAGTTTGGTGGAGGAGGAATAATGGTCTGGGGCTGTTTTTCATGGTTCGGGCTAGGCCCCTTAGTTCCAGTGAAGGAAAATCTTAACGCCACAGCATACAATGACATGCTAGACAATTATGTGCCTCCAACTTTGTGGCAGTTTGGGGAAGGCCCTTTCCTGTTTCAGCATGACAATGCCCATGTGCACAGTGAGGTGCCCACATAATGCATACAGAAATGGTTTATTGAGATCAGTGTGGAAGAACTTTACTGCACAGAGCCCTGATCTCAACTCCATCGAACACCTTTGGGATGAATTGGAATGCTGACTGTGAGCCAGGCATAATCGCCCAACATCAGTGCCCGACCTCTAATGCTCTTGTGCCTGAATGGAAGCAAGTCCTCACAGCAATCTTCCAACATTTAGTGGAAAGCCTTCCCAGAAGAGTGGAGGCTGTTATAGCAGCAAAGTGGGGACAAACTCCATTTTAATGCCCATGATTTTTGGAATGAGTCGTTCGATGATCAGGTGTCCACATTCACATGTAGTGTAGCTACCTATTTTTCTTCATGAAACAATATGGGTTTTATCAGCATCTGCAACAAAGGAACTACACTGATATTCGTCACCCATTACACATAGACAACAAAATATATAATGCAGTATCTAGCCATAGGCCTGCTATGCTATAATGTTGTGATATAGTAGCCTACTGTTATTTTATTAACAAGAGGAAATACATGCGACTTACCTTAACAACAGCCACATGCACAACAACAGGCAACTGCAGGATAAGTGCGCGTTCGCCTACAAGGAGTTGCCATGAAGGATGGTCTCCCTATAATAACTATTTGTATAGAATCGAAATATATATATTTAATTAACATACATTACATGCAGATGCCGCGCTTCCGCAAGGCTATATCTGAGGTGTGAGCAGACCCGGGTGCCAGAAGCTCTACGCGCACAGTATTCGTTTTATACGGTTTATTTGCCGGAGAACAAACCGGTTTAAAGCTGTTTTTGCTGGTCGTGCTTTATACGCCCGCTACCTACGTTGAGGAAACTCTGCTGCCTCTTCATCATGCCCGACTATGTGAAGCTATAGAAAACAATGCGCACGGCTCCCCACTGCCACAGAGTACACACAACTGAGAAGCCCTATCAATTCATGATAATACTGGTCATAGGTGGGGTGGGAACCATGTAAACTTTTCTTCAACTGCGTACAAAGAATCGACTTGCCAATCAATTACAACATTTAGAATTTGTAATTGGCCTACCTGATGATCAGATAGCACTTCAAAGTATTTCAATCAAATCAGATTGAATGTGCGTCTCAAATAGTCTACTGTAAAATCGCCGTCTTTGAATTTGTAATAACTACATTTAGTAATTATTTGTTATCTTAGTGAAAAATAGCTATTTCTTTTCTCTTTACATGTAATTCACATTAAGACCACACGATTTCACCAAATTATTTTCCAAACACTTTCCCTGGCTGCCACTTCTCTTGCTATCCATTTATTTTTTTTATTTTTTTTAAGTTTAACATATTTTCTAATGAATTTAGATCTATAGTTGATTTTTCAATATACAAGTAGGAAAGCCTGAAGATAAATAATGCACTTGATTAGAGAGAGAAATGTCGATCATTTTTGAGAAAAGTAGTAATATGTTGGATGAGTGTGTTGGGGGCAATTCGCCCCCACCCTCCTAGGGGTTAACTGGTCCTGGGGCTAGTTACCCCTTTATGGTTATGAATGTGTTTCTACCTGTCATTTAAACAATGACTAGTCCAGTTAGCGCTAGTTTATGCTAACTTGCTAGCTAGCAACTTCACTAGCAGTAAATGCTAGCCAGCTAGCTAGTTACCATAAGCTGCTAGGAGTGCTAGCTATCAACCTTACTACCAGATCATCTGAGGTAAAATACATTTACAAGATAACGTAACTTAATTGCAGTTGTAAATGTTACCACTAGTGACTGATTTACAGTTAATGTTACTTTGTAGCCTTTTAGTTATTTTACACAGCATTTTATGTAATATAGCTAGATAGCTAGCTACATTTTTAAGACAGCTTTTCAATTGGCATCCCCTGTTTTCAGTCACAGATGGGTGGGCTAATGAGTTGTGCTCCAATTTTGCTGGGGATAGCTTTATTTGTGACCTATATACAAATTAGAATTGTGCAATAGCAGAGCATAAGATAGTTGTCACATCAATGTTACACTGAATTAATCAGGTAAGTTATTATTAAATGTTATATTCCAATATTATTTCATGTTATTCAATTATATTCCATTCCAATATTATATTCCATTTCCATTTTTTATGAATTAAAAACAACTATTGAAAACCTTTTGCTCCTGAATGTCATTTTAAAGACTGCTGGGATTTAAAATCTTGCATTATTCAAATAATATTTAGTGCAATTGTACATAATGGATTGTATGGAAAAGGAACAATGAAGAAAGAACAAAGAAAATGAATGTGCAGGTCGCAGTTGTAAATGAGAACTTGTTCTCAACTGGCCTACCTGGTTAAATAAAGGTGAAATAAAAATAAATAAAAAGAGGGACTTTACATCAATCTCATCACAGTGCAGATATTAATTGTGACATGTGCAACACCATTTCCCCCCTATAGCTTTTAAGTATTACTTACTAAATCATTTCTAAATAAAACTGAATAAATGGATTTTAACACACTTGAGTGAAACCCTATCCCATAATCTTCTACCGGGGTAACTGGCACCCCCAGGGGCAACATTTCATGAAATAACAAAAAAAAGTATAAACTGTAGTAATTTATTTCCCTTTCTAGTTTATTCGCCTAAGCATGACATTCATCCACATACCAATTTTTTCCAAACATTGCTTTTTTGTGACAGCAATTAAACATTGTTCTTAGTAGGGGCTAGTTACCCCCTAGTACTCTAATCTAAACAAAAAGTACTGGGATCCTCTGGAGTTTAGTAAAGAGAGTTATTTTGCCGGTGATACTTGGCGTGTGAAGTCTGAGCAATAATTGCCGGGAACATTGTTATATTCCGTATGGTCCAGTCAGAACTGGTTATTTGATGGCAAAAATTGCCTAACAATGACGGAGTTCTATTAACCTGAGCCGCGGTGCACTGGTCTATGGCCCTTGACATGAATGGGCAAAAGAGGTAATGTTGTCAACAAGGCAGCATGGTGCTTCGTCCAAAATCTATTTCCCATAAAATATATATGTTCAAACTAGTGTTCATTGGGACGGCAGATAAAGAGTCTTCATCAAAAGCTGTCAGGCAGAATCCTACTCATTAGGCTGCTTAATCTAGCCTGGCTCACGCCCGGGAGGCAGCCCGGTTCCAAAACGAATGCAATCACTTTTCAACCATGTAAACTCCTCCCACTGGGGTAACCCGGGCCAGATAATCAAATCCCCTCATTAGCAACGTACATGCCCCGCCCACCTCAGGATTCCCCTGGTCACTTAGGGTCGTAGCCAGGGTTGCCATTTTTCTAGTTTTCCTGTAATTTGGCTACTTACAAAATGATGTCGCGGGTGAAAATGTGTTGGTTGCGGGTTGTTGGTTTTTGGGCTGCTTAGTTCTAAGTTGCACCGTGACCGCCATGGCATTTTTCTTAAAAAATACAAATCTATTTCCCTGTGACCTGCTGCCAGTGGTGTAGTGGTGACTGGAGAAGTAGGTATACTCCAATTTTGCCCCCAAAATTAATGGCCCACCCTGAAAAGGAAGGGCGCCCTGTGTAAAAAATTCCATGAGAAACAGTGACATACACTCTTAATGACCTTTAATTATGAATCCCATATTGGTCTTTCACTGTCAGGCCAACCCAAGCTGCAAGTAGGCTAATAGTAGGCCTACTATTGAAACAGATAAATGAGGCTGTCAACTGAGTTTGAAATTCACAGGTTTCAGATTTTCCCAATTTTTTTTGGAGGGGGGGGCTCTCAAATTCCAACTTTTTTAACAGAAAAACAACTAAATCGTATGTTCTAAGTCCATAACAATCCTCAAACCCCATCAGGAGACCACTTTTGAGGTCTGGGAAAAATCTAAGAAATTTAGATTTTTGAGTTTAGTTACCCTTTAATTCAAGTGTGCAGGCACCTAGCACTGTTATTTGGTTAGCTGTGTTTCTGTTGCACATGAGATGGAGTAGGCAAAGGAAATGGACACTGGATTGATGCAAATAATCATGGTATCATTCTGACAGGTAGGCATAGGCTTTGTAGCTAGTTAACATTTAATAAGAAGGTTTTGGGGAAAGCCTTTCCATCTACCTATCATTAGCATTACAATATTACTATTCCTATTCCTTGACACCTGGACGTTTTATTTAATATTATTTCACATTTGGCTATAGGCTTCTTTATAAACGTGGAGGAAATTATTTTTATAAAGATTTACTCATATGCGTTCTCCTGTTCTATTGGTTCTCTTTCAACTTTCTTTCATTGTCTAGCAGCCAAAGGCATTATCCTAGTCATATTAGCAACCCATGATAATCAAATCCAATTTTATTTATCACATGTGCCGAATTCAACCGGTGAAGACCTTACCGGGAAATGCTTACTTACAAGCCCTTAACCAGCAATGCAGTTTTAAGAAAATAGTGTTATGAAATTATTTACTAAATAAACTAAAGTAAAAAATAAATAAATAAATACAAAAGTAGCACAATAAAATAACAATAATGACGTTATATACAGGGGGTACCGGTACCGAGTCAGTGTGCGGGGGTACAGGTTAGTTGAGGTAATTTGTACATGTGGGTAGGGATGAAGTGACTATGTAAAGATAAAAAACAAGTGGTAACCAGTTTATAATAGCAATAAGGCACCTCTAGGGTTTGTGCTATATGGCCAATATATCATAGCTAATGGCTGTATCCAGGCGCTCTGCGTTGCGTCGTACATAAGAACAGCCCTTAGCCATGGTATATTGGCCATATACCATACCCCCTCATGCGTTATTGCTTAATCATAGCAGTCAAACAAGTTAAATCGACATCCATTGATGGAAAATTATCTGGCGAGTTTAATAAAGGCAAATTATCTTTCCTTTGCGACGTTTTCAAATTCCTTTATTACGTCATGTTATAGCTAACAATAATATATTTTTTTATGAAAAACAAATTTTGCTTCTAATGTTGTTTCAAGTTAAGTCAATATTCCTTTGCATATGACCCGGTGTTACCATGACAACCACCCCCAAAATTAAAGGAACAGTGACAGGAAATGAGCATTGCATCTGTGTGCTACTTCAGAAGTTACATTTACATTTGACATTTTAGTCATTTAGCAGACGCTCTTATCCAGAGCGACTTACAGTAGTGAATGCATACATTTCATACAATTTACATCAGTGTGAATGTGCAAATCTGATATGGGTCACAAGTAAAACTGAGTGTGGACTGTGGACAACCAGAAAAAAAGATTGGATATAGAAAGAAAATCAGTTTGGGGTTCTTAGGGTGGCTATGTAAACACAGCCTTAGATTGACAGGCAGTGCACTTCCAAATAGACCCACAGGTAACTTGAAATGCTTCAGGGGCGTCTAGAAAGGAATGTTGGCAATTAGCAACACACAACATATTCTAGCAAGTTTTCAAGACATTACACCTAATAGTGCTATACTGAGTCAACAAAATCCTGGTTCAACATAATGAGGGTAATTTAGTGATAATGCCTCAAGTTACACCCATAACCAATAATGTGATTTATTCCTTATGCACACGTTCAATAGTCACAAATCAGCCAGATCTGTCATTGGTTTTGCAGAAAGTTAGTTTCCAGCAACTATGTTACATTTGATTGATGATAAGGACTTTTAATTGTGTACTTCAAGAGTAAATTCTTTCCTCAGCTCACCACAAATTGAATGCACAGTATTGCAACAATTGTACCACACCAGAGAAGGCCAGTGGAAGGCTTACAGCTCCATTCTGGGTTATAGTCCCGACTCTTGAGGGATTTGGGAAGAGTGGAGATATAGGCAAGGTTTTTTACACTGTAGTACCTAATGTTCCCAAGGAACTTTGATGCAGTTTCCCACAGTCAAACTCTGAGGGGTCTTACGGGACGACATAGAATTCGTAATCCCCTTCTCCTTGAAAAGAGAGGGAAGTATTGAGAATGGAGTACAGTTAATTGCATTTTTCTCCAGCATTGCAATGACATGTTACTTCTGACCAGGTTTCCTGAGATAGCTAACTGAACTGACTTAATAAACTATATTAAAGAAAGTTCAATAAAGCTTTAAAATACATAATTTGTAATATTTGTTTCATATTCAGCAATGATAAAAAGCAAATCATGTTACACTCAATATTGATCTCTGACTAGCCTACAGTGCATTCGGAAAGTATTCAGACCTCTTTTTCCACTTTTTAGCGTTATTCTAAAATGGATTAAATAAAAAAATGTCCTCATCAATCTACACACAATACCCCATAATGACAAAGCGAAAAAAGGTTTTTAGAATTTTTTGCAAATGTATTAAAAATAAATAACAGAAATACCTTATTTAAATAAGTATTCAGACCCTTTGCTACGAGACTCAAAATTGAGCTCATGTGTCCTTGAGATGTTTCTACATCTTGATTGGAGTCCACCTGTGGTAAATTCAATTGATTGGACATAATTTGGAAAGACACACACCTGTCTATATAAGGTCCCACAGTTGACAGTGCATGTCAGAGCAAAAACCAAGCCATGAGGTCGAAGGAACTCCCCTTAGAGCTCCTAGAAAGAATTGTGTCGAGGCACAGATCTGGGGAAGGGTACCAAAACATTTCTGCAGCATTGAAGGTACCCAAGAACACAGTGAACTCCATCACTCTTAAATGGAAGAAGTTTGTAGCCACGAAGACTCTTCCTAGAGCTGGCCGCCCGGCCAAACTGAGCAATCGGGGGAGAAGGTCCCTGGTTAGGGAGGTGACCAAGAACCCGATGGTCACTCTGATAGAGCTCCAGAGTTCCTCTGTGGAGATGGGAGAACCTTCCAGAAGTACAACCATCTCTGCACCACTCCACCAATCAGGCCAGACAGAAGCCACTCCTCAGTAAAAGGCACATAACAGCCTGCTTGGAGTTTTCCAAAAGGCACCTAAAGGACTCTCAGATCATGAGAAACAAGATGCTCTGGTCTGATGAAACCAAGATTGAACTCTTTGGCCTGAATGGCAAGCGTCACGTCTGGAGGAAACCTGGCGCCATCACCACTATGAAGCATGGTGGTGGCAAAATCATTTCGGCTGCATGGCCTTCGTTTCAACTGAAGGTCATGCAGCCGAAACGCGTTTTTAAAAAACTTTGTTTCTATTGAAAATGCCATACCAATAAAGCATTTTAATTCATTATACGAAGAGTGCCTTGGTCCTCCTTTCTTTTTGATGACCAATTCACCCCTTTTACCAAAGAGCACCTTCTGTCTACCAAAATGTAATATACTTACACACTTTTCCCAGCAGCTCTGGGAAGATGACCAAGACTGACACTTTTAGAGAGGCTAAATGTTATCCCTTTCACAGCATCATCTGTCCACATTCACACTAACGGAGACCTCAAGAGCAGCAACCAGCTGTTCAGTTCCATGAAACCCATCATGGTGAGCGGTTCTGTTGTTGAAAACACAGAAATTCCCCACAGGGTGAATAAACGCCAGTGTATGCTCTGCCACCAGGTTCTGAGAGCCCGGACTAAAGGGGACGAAGCCTTAACAGCATGGCTCCATTCATTGTCCAATCTGGATCCCTGCTTGGATTAGTTAGAGTTGCTAGCTCTGCATGATTAAAAAATTACACGCAGAGGTGTCTATCATATCACATGTAAAACATTTTTTTTTATAAAAAGCTCTTTCAACATGGCTATCGCATACATTGTTTTAATGGAGGTTTTTTGGTCCAAATGTGTGAATGTGAATCAGTCATCTGTCCACCCGACCTGAGGCCAAAATCTGTAGGATCAAGTTCCCGCCCAGTCCTTGGGGTTATTGCAATCATATTTAATCTCCCTGGAGAGTGGAGTCATGAAAAGCCGCTTTCCCCACTGGCTTGAACCAGTCCAAACCAGGCAGACTTGACGTTTGGGTGTGGGTGCACAGCCAGGGGGAGAGAGGCGAGCTATTGAGAGAGCTGCTTGAAATTAAATATTTTTGAAGCTAGATGAACATCTAGTTTAGGGTGTAAGCGGTAACAGGAGAAAGCTGGGCTATTTATCTAGTATCTCACACACACACAGCGGCTCAAAGGTAGAGGGGATTACTCAACAGTATGAGTGGTTCTGGTATTGGGAATAACCTAGTTCCTTGCCAGAGTGGGATAGCGTTTGACTGAAGCCAGTGTACGATTCAATTGCCCATTGTCCTCTGCTTTTGCTGTAGCACCAAGAAAACACTGGAATGTTGGAAGTGAGGTCTGTTTTCAGGACTCAAAGGCTGAGACATTAAGGACATTACACGTAATTCTCCTCAAATTAACACTGACACACAGCACATTCACACCTTTGGAAATATAATTTCCAGTCAATTACTTTATTAGTGCCAGAGGTTCATTTTACGTAATAGAAGTTCAGCTCAGGGTTATGCCAAAAACAAGAGGGACTGAAATACATTTGACAGAACAGTGCATACTTCAGATAATCCACGATTATGTGTATTCAATGCTGGTATTAACATCTAAAATCTGTCAGAATGAGGGATATACACAGTGTACAAAACATTAGTAACACCTGCTCTTTCCATGACATATACTGACCAGGTGAAAGTTATGATCCCTTATTGATGATACTTTTTAAATCCACTTCAATCAGTGTAGATGAAGGGAAGGAGACAGGTTAAAGAATGATTTTTAAGTCTTGAGACTATTGAGACATGGATTGTGTGTGTGTGTGCCATTCAGAGGGTGAAAGGGGAAGACAAAATATTTGTGCCTTTGAAAGGGGTATGGTAGTAGGTGCCAGGGGCACCGGTTTGTGTCAAGAACTGCAACGCTGCTGGGTTTTTCACACTCAACAGTTTACCATGTGTATCAAGGATGGTTCACCATCCAAAGGACATCTAGTCAACTTTATACAATTGTGAGCAAAAGGGAGGTGTGCGAAGGAAACAGCAACATAAATTGTGTTAATAGGGTGTTGGGCCACCACGAGCAGAACAGCTTCAATGGGTCTGGAACTCTACTGGAGGGATGCGACACTATTCTTCCAAAAGAAATTGCCGGTTCGTTGATGGTAGTGGAAAACGCTGTCTCAGGCACCGCTCCAGAATCTCCCATAAGTGTTTAATTGGGTTGAGATCTGGTGACTGAGACTGCCATGGCATATGGTTTACATAGTTTTCATTCTCATCAAACCATTTAGTGACCACTCATTGCCTGTGGATGGAGGCATTGTCATACTATGGGGGCATAGCTTCAATGCCATATAACTCTCCTTCCGTGGCCTCTTAAATACAAGTAAAACTAAATGCATGCTCTTCAATCGATCGCTGCCTGCACCTGTCCGCCCGTCCAGCATCACTACTCTGGACGGTTCTGACTTAGAATATGTGGACAACTACAAATACCTAGGTGTCTGGTTAGACTGTAAACTCTCCTTCCAGACTCACATCAAACATCTCCAATCCAAAGTTAAATCTAGAATTGGCTTCCTATTTCGCAACAAAGCATCTTTCACTCATGCTGCCAAACATTCCCTCATAAAACTGACCATCCTACCAATCCCCTACCAATCCTAGCCTTCAATACCCTACTCAATAAATTGGATGCAGTCTATCACAGTGCCATCCGTTTTGTCACCAAAGCCCCATATACTACCCACCACTGCGACCTGTACACTCTCGTTGGCTGGCCCTCGCTTCATACTCGTCGCCAAACCCACTGGCTCCAGGTCATCTACAAGACCCTGCTAGGTAAAGTTCCCCCTTATCTCAGCTCGCTGGTCACCATAGCAGCACCCACCTGTAGCACGCGCTCCAGCAGGTATATCTCTCTGGTCACCCCCAAAGCCAATTCCTCCTCCGGCCGCCTCTCCTTCCAGTTCTCTGCTGCCAATGACTGGAACGAACTACAAAAATCTCTAAAACTGGAAACACTTATCCCCCTCACTAGCTTTAAGCACCAGCTGTCAGAGCAGCTCACAGATTACTGCACCTGTACATAGCCCATCTATAATTTAGCCCAAACAACTACCTCTTCCCCTACTGTATTTATTTATTTTGCTCCTTTGCACCCCATTATTTATTTTTCTACTTTGCACTTTCTTCCACTGCAAATCTACTATTCCAGTGTTTTACTTGCTATATTGTATTTACTTTGCCACCATGGCCTTTTTTGCCTTTACCTCCCTTATCTCACCTCATTTGCATATATACTTATTTTTCTACTATATTATTGACTGTATGTTTGTTTTACACCATGTGTAACTCTGTTGTTGTGTGTGCCAAACAGCTTTGCTTTATCTTAGCCAGGTCACAATTGTAAATGAGAACTTGTTCTCAACTTGCCTACCTGGTTAAATAAAGGTGAAATAAATAAATAAATAGCCATGGTAGTCAAAATGATGGCCTACCCAGCATTTTTATACATGACCCTAAGCATGATAGGATGTTAATTGCCTAATTAAATTCAGGAACCAAACCTATGCAGAAGCACCTTTCAATATACTTTGTATTCCTAATTTACTCAAGCACTTTATTATTTTGGCAGTTACCTGTATACACTGTCACACAACAACCTCCAGTAAAACATGAACAGACAAGAGATGCCACATATTGTGCAAAACAAACACACTCAAATCAGAATAAATCTTCGAGAGCTTTTAATCATACATAGAAATGTAGTTCAACAGTACCATTCATTTAGAATGTTATAGCAGTATACTTAGTGTAAAGAGCATTATGTTGTTTTCTGACGAGGAATATCCACAGAGATGATAGAAGCTTCTAGAACTACATGAGAGCGAGAGAGACAGAAACGAGTACATGACTACATACATTGTAACGCCTCAGACTACATTTTAACACCTCAAATAGGCAACATTTATCTGTGGTTTATGTACCAGTGTCCATCTTCCTTGTTGTGGTTCTTTTTTTGACGAGCAGTGTGGCATTAAAATTCTTTCAGGAAAAAAACAAAACATATATTTGCGCTAGCTCTCGCTGATCATGTCTGGGATACAATACATCTGACTTAAGCAATTCTTACTGGGATGCAACTGCTCAAGTTGCTTTTAAACGGGGGGGGCACATTAATGCAGTTGAAATGTGGTATTGTAGACATGGAAGGGATCCAACACACCCTGCCCACAAACACCACTACAGACGTTGTTACCATACGTGTTGGTCGTCAGTGCCACAATAACAATTCCAATCGGCGACAGTTCTAAGCAAAAAACAAATGTACAAGACAAGGTGAACAGATATGGGCCTACAAATCCCAGAAGCGCTGTTAAAGTCAGTCAATTCCTCATAGAACATCCTGTGTTGCTTCAGGTCTTCTGCCAGCTCATAGAAACTTGCTCTGTTGGGTTTCAACTCCCAGGTTGTCGAAGTAGCGTAGCATGAAATAGCACACATGTTAAGGCTGGGAGGGGGGATGCGCTGCATGCTGCGACATAGCTGCCGGAGAGGACATGGACTGGACCATCGGCTGGGCCGGCGGGGGGAGTGGGTGCAGAGGCTGCGCCCCTGAGTGTGTATTAGGGGAGGGCGGTGGTGTCGGACGTTTGAATTTGTCAGGGCTGTTGCTTCTTCTCGGGGAGGGCCTCTGTTTTGAAGAAAAGAGGGAAGACAGGTGGAAGTGAGAAACATTCTCAGTTAAGTCAATTCTCTTTCAAAATATCCCCTTCTCAAAAGCTTGTACCAAAAAAACTTCAATTAAAAGCGCAGTCTCAAATAGCCGCCTATCCCTTTTAATAGCTGGGCAACGGCACACATATCAAATTATCAAAACCTGTTTAAAATATACGCCGGGTCTAAATGAATTGTTAACGAAGTTACCATGAATTACCATGACACGTTTACGAGGTTTAATGATTGATTTGTTACATTAATTCATTTAATAATGACTCAAACATCTGTTTTTAAATCGCCAGTAAGAAACTGCTAGAGAATTGCTAGCTAACTTGTAAGCACAAACAGTCAACTTCGGGAGAATAGACCCCCAGAAAGTGGCTGATTGCCCTCCAGTGGCTAAAGTAAGAACTGCTGAAAATGTACAGTCAAGAGAGAATAAGGGAAAGGGGGATACCTAGTCAGTTGTACAACTGAATGCCTTCAACTGAAATGTGTCTTCTGCATTTAACCCAACACCTCAATCTAATAATTATTGTGTCAAGGGAAAGTTTAGTATTTTATTCTTAAAACAAAGGCATACTAAGACACTGTCACGTTTCTTTTGTATCAACTGAAAAAAAATCGAATTTCCTTCACTGTGTTATTAAAATGCTAGAAGTGAATGCTGGAATTAAACAATTAACTATGAAAATGAGCAAAAGCTGTGTGTGTGAAGGAAATAGCAGCCAGTCTAAAAGAAGCACCTGTTGTGTTCAGAGATTTAAAGCAAATCAACTCCTGGGATATTAATTGAAGTTTTACAGTATTTGAAATCGAACACCATCAAATCCTTTTCCGTAAACAGTAACCCTCTTGTGTGAGCATTGGCGAGTCAAACAAATTCAAAGTGCTGGCAAATAGCTGGTGAACAGACTCTGGCTTTGATGAGTGTCCGGGTGGCTGGCTTGAAGTCACCACCACTTAGTGCTAATGAGCTCTAGGGTCTTCGTAATGACGGCTGCCACCCAGAAACTAACACACTTCAGAGGCACAAGCTTACATACTCATCCCTGGAGCACTCAGTGTTACCATGGAAACACACAGGAAAAAAATAAGAGCGCTTGTCCCTTTTCCTATGGGCGATCGCAAGGAAACCAAAAACTAATTTCAGTCTTCAGTTCAGAGTAATCTCTCTGAGCCTTGACTGAGCTGAAACTGGTTTCAACCCCAGGGTGTTCCTGGTACCTGATGAGAGGAGGGTGAACTCCTGTGTCTCCTCCCAGCAGCCAGTCAGACACATGGAAACAACGTTGGTTAACCTGTCTCCATAACCACAGGGAATGGCTTCACTCTACAGAGACAATGTTGACATTGAGCCGGGAGGCGTCAGCAGCAGAAAGTCACTGATGTAATCACAAGATGTTCTACTCAGTCTCCTACTCAGAACATTTGTATATTTTAGTGTCCATTTGCAATGAATAATCCATATTGCTCTAGCCTGCTCCCAGGTCTGTCTGTGCAGCAATGGAACAAATGGGGCATAGTGACCTGCATAGGGAGGTGCGAGGGAACGGAACGTCCTAAAGCCTGTGGTAATGAGAGAGATGGAACGGCAGACACACACAGGTCCTTCTGGCACTGGGAGAGGACCTGCTGAGTTTAACACAGACACCGGAAGGACACTTAAAGACAGGCAGGGAGGTCCTACAAGATTGTTACCAATGGTATGAGAAAAGGTTATCTTTGGGCATATAGGCTATGGAACTGAAATATACTACACTGAACAAAAATATAAAAACGCAACATGTAAAGTGTTGGTCCCATGTTTCATGAGCTGAAATTAAAGATAGTAGAAATGTTCCATACTCACAAAAAGTTTCTTACATTTTGTGGACAAATGTGTTTACATCCTGATTGGTGAAAATTTCTCCTTTACCAATATAATCCATCCACCTAACAGGTGTGTCATACCAAAAAGCTGATTAAACAGCATGATCATTACACAGGTGCACCTTGTGCTGGGGACAATAAAAGGTCACTAAAATGTGCAGTTTTGTCACACAACACAATGCCTCAAGTTGAGGGAGCGTGCAATTGGCATGCTGACTACAGGAACGTCCACCAGAGCTGTTGCCAGAGAACTTAATGTTAATTTCTCTACCATAAGCCGCCTCCATACTTTTAGAGAATTTGGCAGTACGTCCAACCGGCCTCACAACCGTATGGCGTTGTGTGGGCGAGTGGTTTGCTTAAGTCAACGTTGTAAACAGAGTCCCCCATGGTGGCTGTGGGGTTATGGTATGGGCAGGTGTAAGCTGCGAACACAATTGCATTTTATCGATACCATGAGATCCTGAGGCCCATTGCGAGGCCCATTGTTTAAAGGTATCTGTGACCAACAGATCTATATCTGTATTCCATATTATGTGAAATCCATAGATTAGGGCCTAATTTCTTCATACCGATTTCCTCATATGAACTGTAACTCAGTAAAAATCTATGCAATAGTTGCATGTTCCAATTATATTTTTGTTCAGTATAAATCAAGAGCATTCTACTACCTTATCAATGGACTTGAGAGCGTCTACATGGTCCATCATAGGTGTATTAAATAGGTTTCGCAATACAAGCACAATGGTGCTAGTTGGGCAAAATTCTATATGCCGATCGATTAGACCTCATTTGATTCATATAGTCATGTGGAATACCATACAGGCTAGTTATGTCAAATGACTGACACAGGAGCAAACAAATGACAATGTGATCCAGATTAGATAAACACAACATAAAGATTAATGGGCCACATACTCCAAGCCCTCCTCCATGTTGTTGGTAGGAGATCAACTAACGCTACATCTCAGCACGGATCAATGTACACTCCCATGATATCCAGTCGGGGCATTTTGGGTTAGTGCCATTGAGCCATTTTAGAGGACAACTGGTATTCATCCATCTACACTTCAACCCCATTTATTTTCTTGGCAGTGTCATGGTAAATCCATGAGAAATAATCTGATACTGAAGATGAATGTATCCCGAGGTACCAAATAACCAGCAGTACTGCTCACAATCCTGATCCACACCCTAGCCAAACATTAGGTCTATTCACTACAGAACTCCCTAACCGATCTGCTACACTAGATGTGTAACTTGCCGACCGTGAGACGCTCCTATTCATTTCAATGAAACCTAAGGCATAAGCAGCGCAAGCGTAAAATTACAATCTGGTTCCATTTTCAGGATGTCAACGAGCAGCTCACAACTGAGAACAATAGGATAAAGTGGCTCACCCTCTGCTTGCTCTGCCCAAAAGTAACGCGTAAAAAAAAAAATCCTGCTTTAGCGATGCCCCAGTGTAGTGCCTGTTAGGAGTTAGATTAACATCTCACAAGACACTTAAATAGCACTATTAAGTGCACTGTAAATTAAACTGATTCAGATGTCCATTGCTTGTCTTGATAGGTGCGGCGCAGACTTACCGCTACGGCGTGGGAGGCACTTCCATGGACGTGCAGGGCGGGGGCGTTGAAGTGAGCGATGGCGGCTCTGGACAGGGTGGCCGGGGGAGTGAACCCAACTGTGTGACTGCCGTACGACAGACCTGGAGGAGAGGAGAAAACGTTATTGAGTTTGCAATGTGTTTTACAGTGCATTCGGAAAGTATTCAGACCCCTTGACTTTTTCCACATTTTGTTACGTGACAGCCTTAGCTACACATGATTTCCTTCAACTCCATCTGATAACGTAAACCACGGTTGCTTAGTGATGAATACGGCACCTGTGTGTCGCAGGTAGGGCTGGGCGATATATTGCGAATACTGGTATGGATTTTTACAATACCGCCTATAACAATGTTTTGATACAGTGCTAAATTAAATGAAAAGGTATACAAAATTGGACTACTTCACTGTCAGTTGTCCTAGTTTGGTTGAGTAGACAACCATCAGAATAAAAATAAGGCCATTAAAATCACTTGTTTCCATTCTAGGGTCAAGCACTAATCATAAAACATGTTTAAAACTTGTAATATTCAGAAACATAAAATAGCATAAACATTTAAAAATATTGTGACATATTTTGGCTATATCACCCAGCCCTAGTTGCAGGATCTCTTTCTGCATAACAGGATGTGCTAGGAGGATCACTCAAAGGAACTTGATCCTGGCAAAGGATGTCACCGAAACAGACTCTCCTTCAATTGGTATTAACTTTGGAAACTGTCAAGAAATGTCTGTCATTTTCAGGGAAAACAATGTGGTTAGGGATATACAGTGCATTCGGAAAGTATTCAAACCCCTAGACTTTCGCCACAATTTGTTACGTTACAGCCTTATTCTAAAATTGATTAAATATATATTTTTTTTAACTCATCAATCTACACAAAATACCCAATAATGACAAAGCAAAAATGGATAGACATTTTTAAATAAATTATAAAAAATGTCAAACTGAAATATCACATTTACATAAGTATTCAGACCATTTACTCAGTACTTTGTTGAAGCACCTTTGGCAGCGATTACATCCTCCAGTCTTCTTGGGTATGACGCTACAAGCTTGGCACACCTATATTTGGAGAGTTTCTCCCATTCTTCTCTGCAGATCCTCTTAAGCTCTATCAGGTTGGATGGGGAGCTTCACACAGCTATTTTCAGGTCTCTCCAGAGATGTTCGATTGGGTTCAAGTCCAGGCTCTGGCTGGGCCACTCAAGGACATTCAGAGACTTGTCCCGAAGCCACTCCTGCATTGTCTTGGCTGTGTGCTTAGGGTCGTTGTCCTGTTGAAAGGCGAACCTTCACCCCAGTCTGAGGTCCTGAGTGCTCTGGAGCAGGTTTTCAACAAGGATCCATCTGTACTTTGCTCCGTTCATCCATCTCTCAATCCTGACTAGTCTCCCAGTCCCTGCCTCTGAAAAACATCCCCACAGCATGATGCTGCCACCACCATGCTTCAGCATAGGGATGGTGCCAGGTTCCTCAAGACGTAACGCTTGGCATTCAGGCCAAAGGGTTCGATCTTGGTTTCATCAGACCAGAAAATCTTGTTTCACATGTTCTGAGAGTCCTTTAGGTGCCTTTTGGCAAACTCCAAGCGGGCTGTCATGTGCCTTTTAAGGAGGAGTGGCTTCTGTCTGGCCACTCTACCAAAAAGGCCTGATTGGTAGAGTGCTGCAGAGATAGGATAAACTTCCAGAAGGACAACTATCTCCACAGAGGAACTCTGGAGCTCGGTCAGAGTAACCATCGGGTTCTTGGTCACTTCTCTGGCCAAGGCCCTTTTCCCCCCGATTGCTCAGTTTGGACTGGCAGCCAGCTCTAAGAAGAGTCTTGGTGGTTCCAAACTTCTTCCATTTATGACTGATGGAGGCCACTGTGTTCTTGGGGACCTTCAATGCTGCAGAACCTTTTTATTACCCTTTCCCAGATCTGCTCCTCGACATAATCCTGTCTCGGAGCTCTACGGACAATTCCTTCGACCTCATGGCTTGGTTTTTGCTCTGACATGCACTGTCAACTGTGGGACCTTATATAGACAGGTGTGTGCCTTCTAAATAATTTACAATCAATTAAATTTACCACAGGTGGGTTCCAATCAAGTTGTAGAAACATCTCAAGGATGATCAATGGAAACAGGATGCACCTGAACTCTATTTCGAGTCCCATAGCAAAGACCCTGAATACTTATGTAAATAAGGTGTTTTTTATTCCGAATACATTTGTAAAAAAAATTCTACAAACTCGTTTTCGCTTTGTCATTATGGGGTATTGTGTGGAGACTGATGATAATTATTTAATTTTACTTTTTTGTCCATTTTAGAATAAGGCTGTAACGTAACAAAATGTGGAAAAAGTGAAGGGGTATGAATACTTTCCGAAAGCACTGTAAATAGCATTTAATTTCAGGGGATAAGCCATGTGCTGCCTGAATCGGTTTACAATTGAACTTAATAGATTTAATATTTTGATATTCCTGTTGACCCGACGTTCAAAACAAGCAGAGACCTTGCAACCGAGACAGGACTTGTACCAAGGGGACCTTAAATTCACCCAATTATCAGTAAGGATCTATCAACCTGTAACAGAGTGTTCCAGAGACACAGCTAGATACAATGTTACTTAATGATTAACGGAATACATCTATTCATATTACAATACAATATACAACAGAGTCAAAGGTGCTCTTTTTGGATGTGGACCTTCCTCTTCCTTCACCCAGTGATATTGATATTCATAAAACAGGGGGAAGGAGTGGTTATGAGGTGTTGGACATGGGCCATGGACTTCCTGTAACTATACCCTACCAGGTGATATGGGTCGGCTGGAGCTGGGGGAAGGAGTGTATGGGATGGGACTGGACACTGTCCGTGCTCGCAGGCCTTGAGCTGACATCTCATTGAAGTACCTGAAGGGTGAAAAGACCATAGTTTAGACAATTAACTTCTGTCTCTAAATATCACTCCTAAATCCCTTGAGCAATGATTTGCTGTCTGAAACAGAAAGGAAGTGAGAGTGTGGGGTGGGGTTGCTTATTGGATGGTTGGTTTTGCATGGCTGACAGTGGAGCAGAGACTAAACATTGGTTGGAGATGGTGAAGTTGGACCAGAGGGTTTTGTGGGTTGTGGTTTCATGTCTACCTCTCGTCGTCCATCTCCAGACTGGACTCGCTCTCAGACAGCTGTCTACACAGGGCTTCGCGGCGCTCCATCTCTCTCTGCAGCTTCCTCTGCAGACGGATGTTCTCCTCACGCATGTGCCGCTCCTCCTCAATGTACTGGGCCCGCTTCTCTGTGTCTGGGAGGGGACGGACAAATAAAGTTTCATCAAAAACCAATGCAACACCATTACATAACAACGAGTCATAACACAACAATGTATTTTTCTGAGAGAGCAAAGATGCAACAGTATTTTCCAAAAGTGTTCGTCTATGCTCTTTATTGCTGTAGTACAGCAGCTATTGCACCTAAATATAATAGGTAAAGTCTGGTCTCTAATGACAGAGGTTTCTGGTATTTAAGTCCATGATTTCATCAACTTGTTAGTATTTTGGTCCAAGAGCTTTAGACATGATAGATTGATATGACAGCTCCCTCTGGTGGCCAAATATATAAACAGAGCAGCCTTCTGCTGAACTCGTCTCCCTACGCCAGTGTTCCCCAACAGCACACATTTGTTGCTGTTGCCTGATGATTAGTTGAATTAGGTGTGCTTGCCCAGGGCTAAAACAAAATGGTGTACTGTTGCGGATACTCAAGGACTGGAGTTGGGAAAACACTGCCCTAAGCCAGGGGTATGCAAATAGATTCAGCCACGGGCCGATATTTGTCAGAGCGAATGGTCAGGGGGCCAGAACACAATTATAATAATTTGCACATGGAAAATTTACCACAACTACGCCCAAAAATAGATTGTATTTCATACATTGATTACATTGCGACAAGATCACTCGCTGGCCAGTTTTGGCCTGTTGCTGACCCCTGTCCTAGGCCAACAGGTTGCCTCCCACAATGTAAACAATGTTCCATGCCGTTGGCCTAGGTCTAGGATTTTCGAGACTCTGGCTGAACTGGACCGGTCAACTCCTAAAACAGAGTTAGGTTTCACTGAGAAAGTTAAGGATATTTGAGAAGAAATGACAGATCTGCACAGAGATAATATTGAGGGATTGAAAAAGAGCTTGATTATGGTCTACTGGGAACTTGCCGTTGGAAATGTGAGTGCGTGTTTGGTCTGAGGGTGAAACTTTGCATGTTCACATTTGTTTGAGTGATAATATGACCATCGTTCCCAAATTGAACATCTGTAAAGAGGAGCAGTCTACCGTGACCCACTACCACTGTTGTTCTAAGATCACATGGTACGGCAACTCCACCGCCATCACTAAGACACGGGCCGTACAGGAGCATCATGTCAACTGGAAGACTGGCCAATAGTTTCTACCCTCAGACCATCAGGCTGCTGAATAGTCACCAGTAGCCACCAGCTCCACCCGCTACTCCCCCTACGGACATGTTCCCCCCACCCAACAGACTTTTACTCTGCCCCCACCCCAACGACATTCATCACTGTTTCAGTTGTTAATAATAATGTTTTATTTCACTTGGTCCCCACACCCCCTCAATGGTCATGCTGCTCCCCCTACGGTCATTCCCCCCCACTCCCTCAAGTCTACTCTGCCTCCACCCCAATGGATATTTATTTATTCATCATGGTTACAGTTATATAGTGCTATTTCTATTGTTGTTTTTTTATGACCATTTTCATTATTTTATTTAACTTAGACCTGCGTGTTGGAGCCTAAGATGTTTACTGTACCCTGCAATCACATCTGCAACCATGTCCATGTGACTATTAAACACTCCGAAATCTGAACAAAACACATGAGTTAAAATAATTGACTGTAAATCTACAGCAAAGCCATATGAAAGCCTCCTTGGGCACCAAATCTTTTCCGAATTGTGGCAGACTACTGTATCTAGTTTTATGGGTTCTACGTAACCAGGTCACGTCATGATAAATTCACTGTTGACCATTAGCCTTTCAAACTCACGCTGCAGCTCGGTGGTACGGAGGCTCTTCTTCAGCCTCTCCACTTCGTCCTTCAGGAAGCGGATATGCCGCATCATGTTCTCCGGAGAGTCAATCTCCATGGAAACATCCCTGGGGGAGGGAGGAGCAGACACAGGCTGGTCCAACTTCTCCTGGAGGATTCTGTCAAAGACAAGTGAGCTCCAATGAATCAACACAGGGAAAAGTCAGCCTTTTACCATTGTATAGGTTATTCCTACTGTCCTAATAAAGAGAATCAATAGAGAGCATACAACAGTGTGAAGGTTCATTTTGTTTACTTTCAACCATTCCCAGACTCCAGCACCTAGGTTTTTCTAGATCTAAACATACTACTCTTAAAGAATATATGGTTGCTACAGAACAAAAGACTACCTTTTCTCTGCCTCCAATTTGTCCATGCGCTTCCACAGTCTATTGACAAGAGCCTCTTGTTCTTGCTCTAATGTGTTTTCGAGGTCAATCTTCTCACGCCTTAGCTGGAAACAAAGGGAACACAGCAAAGAGATATTCAGCTTGAAAACATCTTACCTTCCACAAATAAATGCGCACCCACACACAAAATTCTACACTCCATCATGGTAATGCACATGCCCTTAAGTGGGAGTGCCGACATGATGTCCTCAGGAGAGACTCAGCTGCACCAAGACAATTGCTGTCTCTGACCACTGTCTTGCCTACCACTTACTAAAACTGCATACTAATGGTACTACATACTATTTAGAACGTACTGTTAAGTAAAATCGAATGCAGTAACCAAAAAATATGAACATACTAAGCTCATCCATACTAAGAACGCGTCATCTAATGTGCAATTACGTTGATTCCCACCATTTGTTCATTTTGGTACGGCGCGTCACCATATATGATTAACAACTGTTGTTAAATACGGCGGGAAAAAAATAATCTACTATACTGAACAAAAATATAAAACGCAACACGTAAAGTGTTGGTCCCATGTTTCATGAGCTGAGATAATATGTTCCATGGGCACAAACATTTGATTTCTCTCAAATGTGGTTTACAACTCTGTTAGTGAGCATTTCTCCTTTGCCAGGATAATCCACTCACCTGACAGGTTTGCCATATCAAGAAGCAGATTAAACAGCATGATCATTACACAGGTACACCTTGTACTGGGGACAATAAAAGGCCACAGATGTCTCAAGATGAAGGAGCGTGCAACTTGCATGCTGGCTGCAGGAATGTCCACCAGAGCCGTTGCCAGAATTTAATGTTCATTTCTCTACCATAAGCCACCTCCAACTTCATTTTAAAGAATTTAGCAGTATGTCCAACCGGCCTCACAACCGCAGACCGTGCAAGTATAACCACGCCAGCCCAGGACCGCCACATCCGGCTTCTTCACCTGTAGAAACATCTGAGACCAGCCACCCGGACAGCTGATGAAACTGAGGAGTATTTCTGTCTGTAATAAAGCCATTTTGTGGGGAAAAACGTATTCTGATTGCCCGGCCTGGCTCCCCAGTGGGTGGGCCCAGCTCCCAAGGCCTACCCATGGCTGTGCCCCTGCCCAGTCACGTGAAATCAATAGATTATGGCCAAATACGTTTATTTCAACTGACTGATTTCTTTATCTGAACTGTAACTTAGTAACATTTTTGAAATTGTTGCACGTTGGGTTTATATTTTTGTTTAGTATAGTTTTAACATTATTGGCGCTATTTACATTTCTTTGAAGTTCTCTCAATGATCTGACCCTTTTTTTTTCACCTAAAATGTCAAACCCAAACCTGTAACTCAGGACCTGAAGCAAGGATATGCATATTATTGATAACATTTGAAAGGAAACACTGAAGTTTGTGGAAATGTGAAATTAATGTAGGAGAATATAACACATTAGATCTGGTAAAAGATAATACAAAAAATATTAAAAAACATGCTCTCTTTTTTTTGTTCCATCATCTTTGAAATGCAAGAGAAAGGCCATTATATGACTTAGGACTCCAGGCGTAATTTAGATTTTGACCGACAGATGGCAGCAGTGTACGTGCAAACCATTGCGTTACTGTTCAAAATGTTGTATCAAGTCTGCCCAAATGGATACATTTTCAAGTACATAACTATATAGAACATATAGCGAGAAGACAGCAGGGGTTAGAGACACAGCAGGGGTTCAAGCTGTAGAACCCAGTTCTTACATTTGAATATAAAAATGTATTTTATCAAACAAAACTATGGTACATTTTTATCTCTGGGACACTCAGGATGACAAATAAAAGCGTGATTATTGAATGTAAGTATATTATTAACCTTTAGAGGTGAATGTATCAAACCAGCTGCCGTGATAAAAGTTTTGTTCTGCACTCAAACAATATCATGGTATATTTTCATTCTAATAGCTACTGTAAATCGGACAGTGCAGTTAGATTAACAAGAATTTAAGCTTTCTGCCCAAGACATGTCTCTGTCCTGGGAAATGATCTTGTTACTTACACCATGCTAATCACATTAGCGCACGTTAGCGCAACTGTCCCGCGGGGGGGGGCGATCCTGTAGAGGCTAACCACTTCGCTAGATAGCTAGCTACCTACTAAATTAGCAAACCAAACGCACAACTGCAGAGCATTTAGCACATTTTAGACAGTTAACTTAATAGTGATAAGGCGTCTAGCTGGCAAACATTTAGTTGCGAATTCCATACTGTAACTAGATCACATGTGAGTGACTGGGTCTCTCGTAGTTTTGTGCTTGTAAACAAACATGGGACTACCGGTAAGCTTCATAATTAAATGATGTGATGGGTGAAATGAAGAACATGATCTTCTTTATCTCCTAATGTATTGCACAAGTTAATTACAGGTATTTACTTAAAAAGTAGCAACAAATACTCACATTTAGCTTCTTCCAAAATCAAGCTTTGCTTGGTAACAGCAGAGAAAACCCTTCTGGATCAAGAGCCTTGCTGTTTAATATTTGTGCATGCAGAAAACTGTGTAGCAATTTTTAGTTACTTATATAACTTTCTGAGCTGGGATGTCTGTCCTGCATTAGTTTAGGTCAGAGACTATAAAATGTTTGCAACGAGATCGTTAACATTTAGTTCGTATTCTGTATAGGATTTTACATGTACTTGTTACCATTGCTAACCTTTGGATTACAGGGGCTCGGTGGGGTTTGAAAATAGCACCCCTTGTGTTCAGTGCCAGATTGTCATACCTTCATACTGACCTTGTGCCAATCTGGATACCACCCAAGCCTACTATTTAGAATGCAAGTATGGGTATTCAGACACTGTCAATGTCATTTCACATAGTGTCATTATGTCACTGTACCTGCTCCAAGGTGAGCTGCTTTGATATAGTGTCATTCTCCATTTTTTTTATCTTCTTCATCAGTTTGTTGACCTGGAACTCCTGCTCCTGCTCCAAGTGCTGTTCCAACTCAGCTTTCTCATGTTGTAACTGTGGGAGCAGAAATCAATGTGACTTAGAAACTAATAAAAAGATTTGCATTAAAGCACTGTGGCTAGATGTTGATAGATCGTTTTTATAGAGGTGGTAATAGGTTGGTGCTGCTTGTCTCAAAAATGATTGTGATCTGGAGAAGAATGTGTTGTGAAATGGCGGCGGTGCAGCTAGATATTGCCAAAAGCAACCACATTTGGCCATCTACCAATAAAAAGGGTGTGGCTCATAGCTTGTTAAAAATGAGACGATTGTGACTAATACCTAGCACTGACTAATCATCAGATCAAAAATAAAACATAGGACAATTAAGAAAAAGGGGGTTCAGCTATTTTAGTTGCATGCTAGAGTTCATTTTGACAGTCTAAGCTCACGTTCCTCTGTTCTCGGGGCACAGACGGTTATAGAAACACCACAACAGACTGGAGTTGTGCAGCCAACATTCTCAGAGATGATCAACAGCTTCAGGCCACATCAAGTGTTAACATTCTCTTAAATTAGCCTAAAAACCCTCTGGTATTTAACTGCTATGCATACCATCTTACTGACAAGAGCTAAGAGTTTTGTTTGAAGATAAACATAATTTATGAAGCCTCACAACAGTTTAGAAATGGGCAGCGCCACAGAGACCCGTGTCTGAAGGTGGATACAGGACATCTAGGGTATAGGTGGCCCACTCCTTATAGTAGTAGCCTATAGCACTGAAAATACTAATACTATTAACCATTTACTGTTGAAGCCTTGGATATTGTGGAACAGGGTTTCCAGTACAAATTCACATTAGCGTTGTTCTAGCCTGGTGCCCTAGAATACATTTTACAAGAAAAAGTATGTCAGGCATGTCTCCATGTTTACAGAAGTGGCTCCTTACCACAGACATGACTACCACAACTACAATTTTACGCTAAGGAGTGTCTGTTGACACTAAAGAATAGGAGCAGAAGTAGGTCTGTTTCATGTTAGGGAACAGGACCAATAACAATAGCCTCCAGACTGTTTGACCTTTAACAAGGGTCTGGTAAAACACATGAGTGGTCCAGTGAGATTCATTCTTCTCACATCAAACCATTAGTCAGTTCTACAAAAGGTCAACAGCTCATACTTGCCACAGGGCCACATGTGGGTCAGTTGCAAGAGAGACCAAATAGCCTAACCAAGGAATAGGAGGAGTCAGTCAAGAGTAATTTAGGGTCGCAATGAAGTCGGTTAATAAAATACTTAAGGCAAGAACCATTACTGCTGTTATGCGCTCCACCCCAAACACAATTCCTTACATTTTCACTCTGCGACAAATACTTGGCATAAGTCTAGTGCTCCAGAGCCAGTTCTCTTTCGGCTGTCACTTACTTGCATGAGTTTTCTTGACAGTTCATTTGTGAGAAATTCCTCCTCTTTCTCATAGTTAACAGCGAGGGTCTCCTTCTCCTTCTGCAGAGCCTGGATCTTCTTGAACAGGGTGTTGCTGATGAACTCCTCCTCCTGCTCAGCCCTGGCTTGCTGCAGTCACAGAGGAAGGTAACATTTACAGAAAAGATGAGTGCAGCATTCACAGCAAGATGGCTCACAGAATAAAACATGTCTTTATTGTGTTAAGAGATGCTTCAAAAATGTTGGAATGGGTAACAATGGCATCATATGAAGTGATTTGTCATTGCCAATCTAATGTCAACCTCTACCACACTGCTCGGCAGAGCTCACAGCTGTCTCTGTGCTAAAATATGGTATTCCTATTGTTAAAGACTTTTAATTGACTGCAGTAGCATCTGTGCAAAAACAAGGAATAACACGGTGCAGGTTTGCTGCATTGAAGGTCTGTGTCAGCTGGAGAGGAAGCAGTTAGTCCGCCCCCCATCAATGACTCAAGCAGTAGCCCATTACAGTAACTGAAGGAGTGAGGAACGAGCAATTGTTTTATTTTTTTTACTGTCAATAGTCATAGCGACGAAATAAGAGACAGAAAAGGGGGTGGTGGCAGGCGCAAAACAGGGGAACAAGGAGAAAGAAAATCAAAACCATGCCAGTCATACCGATGCATTGGACAGGCAGAGTATGTGTTGTTGAACTAGACTACGTAGCTACTGTATGTAATGATTTATTATAAATTCAACTGTTGTGTCAAGGGTTAGCTGTAAAGTTAAGCACAAAAACAACGGAAACACCAAGCCTCAGCAGAGGATTCAGTGAATAAAAAATAAATAAATTGTTAACTAACGTTTGATACAAACGTCAACTTCTTGGTCACCACTGACTGTTCAAATGGATCGACTGGTGTTAGCAAATGAACCTGGCATTGGCTAACTAGCTAGCAACACCAAAACATAACGGGCTAGCTAACATTTAGGCTAGCTAGTTAACCATCTAGCTACGCTAGCACTCTAAGCTAACTAATGCTAGCTTCTTAACATGGATAGCTACGTCCGTTGCCTTTATTTCGCTACTAGTTAGTTAGTTAACATTAGTTTGTTAACCTAGTTGCAATTTCGGACGTTCAGCGTACGTGTCTAGATGCATTTTTTTTCATGTCAGCTAGCTAGCTAGGCTAATCAACAACAAAAAAAAACAAGTTACTCACAATGGTGACGCTAGCTTTACGCAGGTCCCTATTCTCCTCCTGTAGCGCCTTGCACTTTAGTTTGAACGTCTCTAGCTCAATTTTAAGAACTTTGTTCTCTTGTTGTAGTGAGGCTAGTCTGTTCGTTAACTCCTCTAATCGAAACTGTGAAATGACTACTCCCGGCTTGCTCGAATTTGAGGCTGAGGATGACATCGGGGTAACCGAGCTACTCCCTGCTCCGTCGGTGTCGCTCTCGCTTGCACTGTCCGCCATGGCTGTGTGCGACAGTGTGGAGAAGACGGGAGCTGCAATGTTTGTAGTACATCAGCCTACGAACATTCGGTGTGGTGTGACCAAAGACAGAACATGGAGCAAGATGTTTCACCGGATGTATAAATCTGAAGTATCCGTATGGAATTGCCACTCCCCACAAAATATGGCGAGGAGATGAAGCCCAGTAGCCGGCAGTGAGAGAGAATGGAGCGAGATGGAACTGGACCGAGTGTCTGCTGATTTTCTCATCGAACAAAAGCCCGATTTCAATACAGTTTCTGTTCGCAAAACTAAAATATGTTACGAACAGAGCACACTACGTTTTGTAGACTTGATCCCTTGACATTTTTTTTTAATTGCAAGAAGTACAAAGGCGAATTTAGTTACTGCACACGCGCACTTCACAGAGAAGTCGTTCTCTAACGGAAACATGCAAATACATGCTAGAACGCACCAATAGGATTTCGCTAGCCAAGCTCGTGCTTGGCTCTGCCCACATACTTGGTTGTTCTGCTCGCTATGCGTAATTTGCTCCCATTGAAAACGACACAGATGAACTATCTGGTTAGTTATATCTTTGGTGTGACCTTGCTCTGGGTTTCAACCACACGCGTGTTAAAATAGCGTCACCTTGTGGAGATAGCTCTGTGGAAAAACAAAGCGCGCTTGTTTGAAATGGAAAAGCGTTATGGTAGATATTGATAAAGAAGAACATCAAGACAAATCAGCTGCTTTACAGGTGGGATGCAAGCGCTACATCCCGAGGGGTTCGTGTTGATTGTACGGAGATTGTGACAGCTGGTTAAATGGCGTCCCTTGACAAGGCAAGAAGAAGATGTATGTCAGGAGAAGTGCAGTATTATCATGAGAAGAGTTATACTTCGAATAGGGAGGAGGAATGGAGGGGAGAAGAGAGGCAGAGAGGGTATGAGAGAGGTGTAGAGGGTGAGCTTGAATCGGTTAAAATAGCTGAAAATAAGGAGATGGTTTAAAGAAGTATGGTAGAAAGTGTAAGCAGAGTCAGTTGAAGACAGGAGGATAAATGAAAGTGAATGAGGGAAAAGTATCGGCGGTGTAGGTGTGGTGAAGTTCTTGGAGCCCGAGGCTTGCACCGAGGGTCGGGATAAAGATGAGTCTGTGACCGTAGGAGGGACGTTTTTGGAAAAGGTGGACCCTTGCCTTTTGGCTGATCCATTTGAGGTTTCAGGGTGGGTGAAAACAGAGGTGGGTGCTGTGGAATCGGTGAGGGAACCCAGAAGTGATCTTGTGATAATTGTATGTGTTTCTGCTGGACAGAGGGAGCAGGCGCTCGGTGTTAAACTAATGGGAGTAAGAGATGTGAATTGTTTTGCTCTCAAGAAAAGGGCGCCATTGAAAGGAGTGATTTACAAGGGTAGCGGTAAATGTGAAAGTTGACCAACTGAAGGGGAAGATTCCCGGTGTTTGTGATGCTCGTCGTTTGGTGTGACGCGGACAGGGTGGAGTGAGTGGTGAAACAGAAGAGTCATTGTCTGTTCTTTTGAGTTTTGATGCTGAGTCTTTCCCCGACAAAGTGATGTTAGGATAAGCAGTTGAAGTCGGAAGTTTACATCTTAGCCAAATACATTTAAACTCAGTTTTTCGCAATTCCTGACATTTAATCCTAGTAAAAATTCCCTGTCTTAGGTCAGTTAGGATCACCACTTTATTTTAAGAATGTGAAATGTCAGAATAATAGTAGAGAGAATGATTTATTTCAGATTTTATTTCTTTCATCACATTCCCAGTGGGTCAGAAGTTTACATACACTCAATTAGTATTTGGTAACATTGCCTTTAAATTGTTTAACTTGGGTCAAACGTTTCAGGTAGCCTTCCACAATAAGCTCCTGACAGAGCTGGTGTAACTGAGTCAGGTGGGTAGGACTCCAGCTTGCACACGCTTTTTCAGTTCTGCCCACACATTTTCTATAGGATTGAGGTCAGGGCTTTGTGATGGCCACTCCAATACCTTGACGTTGTTGTCCTTAAGCCATTTTGCCACAACTTTGGAAGTATGCTTGGGGTCATTGTTCATTTGGAAGGCCCATTTGCAACCAAGCTTTAACTTCCTGAGTGATGTCTTGAGATGTTGCTTCAATATATCCACATAATTTTCCTCCTCATGATGCCATCTATTTTGTGAAGTGCACCAGTCCCTCCTGCAGCAAAGCACCCCCACAACATGATGCCACCCCCGTGCTTCATGGTTGGGATGGTATTCGTTGGCTTGCAAGCCTCCCCCCTTTTCCTCCAAACATAAGGATGGTCATTATGGCCAAACAGTTCTATTTTTGTTTCATCAGACCAGAGGACATTTCTCCAAAAAGTACGATCTTTGTCCCCATGTGCTTTTTTATGGCGGTTTTGGAGCAGTGGCTTCTTCCTTGCTGAGCGGCCTTTCCGGTTATGTTGATATAGGACTCGTTTTACTGTGGATATAGATACTTTTGTACCTGTTTCCTCCAGCATCTTCACAAGGTCCTTTGCTGTTGTTCTGGGATTGATTTGCACTTTTTGCACCAAAGTACGTTCATCTCTAGGAGACAGAACACATCTCCTTCCTGAGCGGTATGACGGCTGCGTGGTCCCATAGTGTTTGTACAGATGAACATGGTACCTTTAGACATTTGGAAATTGCTCCCAATGATAAACCAGACTTGTGGAGGTCTACAATGATTTTTCTGAGGTCTTGGCTGATTTATTTTGATTTTCCAATAATGTCAAGCAAAGAGGCACTGAGTTTGAAGGTAGACAATGAAATACATCCACAGGTACACCTCCAATTGACTCAAGTGATGTCAATTAGCCTATCAGAAGCTTCTTAAGCCATGACATAATTTTCTGGAATTTTCCAAGCTGTTTAAAGGCACAGTCAACTTAGTGTATGTAAACTTCTGATCCACTGGAATTGTGATACAGTGAATTATAAGTGAAATAATCTGTCAGTAAACAATTGTTGGAAAAATCACTTGTGTCATGCACAAAGTAGATGTCCTAACTGACTTGCCAAAACTATCGTTTGTTAATTAACAAGAAATGTGTGGAGTGGTTGAAAAATGAGTTTTAATGACTCCAACCTAAGTGTATGTAAACTTCCGACTTCACCTGTATAAGTTATCCTGTACAAGCTTTTGTGCCGACTACATTACGTTGTTACAGGTGTCAAGCTTATGGGCATGTGGCTACAGTGTGTAGGAGGGAGGTTCCTAGGTGTGAGAAGTGTGCAGAAGGGCATGAGACAAAGGAATGTGTAGCATTGGGGAAAGTAGTGGTATGTGTTAATTGTAGGGGTGCCCATGGGGCTGGGGATCAGAAATGTCCCGTGCGAGAGAGGCAGGTTGAGGTTTCCAGGGTTAGAGTAGAGCAGAAGTTGTCATATGCTGAGGCAGTGAAGAAAGTAGAGGAAGATGGGTCAATGGGGAGGGATCCTGAGAGGAGTGGTGTGAGTTTCCAGTACATAGGGATAAACCAACAAGTATTATGTTTCAGTAATATTGGATTTTTGGCATTTGTAGTAATTGTTATCAACTGTACTGCAGGGATGGAACATAAGTCACAGAAAATAGAGGTTGTGGTGCAGCTGCAGAGAGGTATTTGGGTGTGCGAGACTTAACATCAGAAGAGTTACAGGGTGTAGTAAGTGGTGGTGTCTCATCCTTTCAGGCTGTTGGCCTGAAGTAGGACTAAATAGATTTATATAGTGGAGTACTGTATTTACAATTAATGTAGTGTTAGATGGTAGAGTATTTGTTGTATTAAAAAAAATGTGTTGATATAAAAAAATAAGCAAAGTATAAGGGAGTTATACTCCAGTCTAGTAGGTGGCGGTAATGCAACATTTATTGTATGCCAACCGCCATTAAACCTCATTGAAGAAGAAGAGCTAGCTCTGTCCTATTTTGTGCCAATGCTCATTGATGCCATAGCATACAGAAAAGTATATAAAGAAAAGTAAAAGTGTAGTATATTGCAATTAAGTGGACAATATTACTGGGGGAAACCAAAACCACTGATGTTTAGCTTTATCCAACAGTAGTCCAACAAAAAGGCACAATGCATGAACAGTATGTTTCTGCAGTGTGGGTTTGATTGAATATGACCCCTTATATCATCTTACCAGTCATGTCTGCGACAACATTTTAAATAAACTCCTAGTCCCGATTCTCCCAACTTTCTTGCATGGATTTAACAATAGTGGAAACTATAGTGGTCCCTATATAATAGACACTTCTTGATGGCTTCTTGGGTTTTGTAGATCTGAAAAGACTATAGCCTGAGAACCCACCCCACCTAGCCAAGGCTATGATAGTTTATGAGAAAGACGTGTTCATCTCTGGCTTAGCTACTGATTTTTGCAATTTATTCTGCATTTAGACTTCTTTAAAAGGATAATGAATGTGCTAATAACAGGTTTTCACTGTGGTGTTGTATTAACGGGGCTTAGACACTTTATAGAAGATTTCATTTCTTGAAAATGTTATTTTGTTATTGTTGATATACTACCTCTTCTTGTGTCCGGCTAATTGTTCAATCATACATTACATCATAGATAAACGTGTATGTCACCAATAAAATTTGACTTGATCTGCCAACCTCTTATCCCTTAGCCTGAACATTTCACAATCCATTGGAATTTCTTCCAAACATAAGAGATTCAACATCACATAAACAAACACAAAGATAAAACAGAAACAACTGATTGCAAAATCAATGCATTTTTATTTTGTTATTTTGTTTTTAAATTGAAACATTGTGGTGGCATCATTACTGCTATAGCCTCTAAAAGAAGACTTTGAATAACCAAAGTGCTAGAATAGTTACATTTCAATGGCTTCACTCTGTTAGTAAGAATTGTACATCGAAAAATTAGCTCAGGTGAAAACACATATCAAACAAAATTGATCAAATTAGCCTCTACCCCCTGATTGACATGTAGGATGGGAGATATGATACAATACCCTAAATGACTTCACTTGTCAAAAAAAAGTCCTTTACATGGTTGTCATGTCCACAGCATAAACATCATCACACTAAGTCTGAGCCATCACACCAGAATAACACCACACTTGAACTACATGGGCCTCTAGTCAAACCAATACAAAGAGGAGATCTAATGCAAAGTAATCGCCAATGAGCTATCAAACGAATGCCAGTTAGACACTGCATACAGATTCTCAAGCCAAGAAAGATCACACAATTCATTTGATGCTTAAATAATCGTTTGACCATCCAGTGTTTTTGTCATACATATTCTATTAAGAGCTACAATCAAATAATGTCTTATGTCTTTATGTGAGTAGATTAAATTTAAGGGAGTACTTCACCAAAGCCCAAAAGGAAATTACACCTTTTCTTTAAAACCACAGCAGTCTCCATAAAACCAAATGACACACTGCTAAAATGATTACAAACAGTCTTACAGCGTACAGAGACCTCTACACCTTATAGCCAATACACAGAATACAGTTATAGTTTTACGGCGAGCCAGTCTACTAGCATATACATTCAGATAACTTCTTTCTCATAGCATTTATGCTAATGCCAGCAGAAGCTGCCGTTCAGTTTTACATAGACAAATGGTAGACTACATTAAACCCTCAAGAAGCTATAGAACAAATTTTCTTCATACTGTTCCTAGTCCCCAACACAATAAATGCTTTTATGGTATTTTTTTCATTTCAAATATAAAACTGGTGACAAATGTAAGGACTATATGTGTACACAGATAAAGGGTTTTAATTCTCATTTTAATACAGTGTTGGCAAACTTGTAAAAATTGTACTTAAAATAATGTGAACGGCATGCATGAAAATATGAGTACTCTGCTTTTGCAGAATTAGATACATCCCCTTTTTAGGAATCACTTAAATTCACAGAAGATTTTCTGGAAATGTCCTCTGTTAAAATCTAACCAGCTTTTTTCATATACAAACATTATACCTGCTATAATAATTAATTATACAAGAACGTGTGAAGTTACACTCAAATCTTCCTTAAAAGTGGAACCATTTTGATAATAATGTTGAAAGCACTTGTAAAGTTCTCTCCTGTGCATTATCATCCTGTAACTCATTTTTTTATTGTACACATTGTAATTTATATACAGGAAAAAGCCGTGTATTATTTTCAGTTTTAAAAAGGAAAACAAACCCCACAGCAATTTACAACCTGACATTTATGGGTCCAAGAAAAAACTATAAGGCGAGTGTTGGAGGTGGATCAGAAGTGTTCCTCTAGTTTTTGTGTAATTTTGTTGATTTTCTTTCTCCTACTACTAGAATTGAGCTTTTGCGCCATCTTTGGTCACAGGTGTATGTTCAGTTGCACCTGTAGTTTTTCTGTGATGGAGTCCTTTTTGTTGTCACCACAATGCTCCTCAAAAGCTCTCACGACACCAATGGCACGCTACGAGTCACAAACAGGAAGCAGAATTCTCCTGGTCCATAGACCACAGGAAGTGAGAGCCATACAATTAGAATTCAGATTCCATGGTGAGAGCCTTGAGGTCCCTCAATTGACAGGGAGTGAGTTTTTCATGCTCATATTGAAATCAGACGGATCAAGTCCTGGCTGAAATTTGTTGAGTTTTTCAGTTTGTAACTTTCTGCCCTGGAAACAGATGAGAAGAATTCCTGCACACCTGAAAATTAAGAAAATATTACAATATATCAGATATTGGCAGCATTTTGGGCAGCTGTTTGAAAGAAGGGAGCCATTATAGAGGACAGCCCATGCATTCACTAATGCTTACGAGTCCCTTAGTTTTTACTCATTCAGTTTACTGACTTTTACAAGTTCCAATTTGCAAGCCACCCACAAATCTATGGGAGCAATCACTCGACGACGCTAGAGAGCATTAAGAGGTCTGTGGGCTACAGTTAGCATGGTCACCCTGGTTGTCACGGAAACCACCAGTTGAGCCACAGTTCATTAGAGTGTCACTACTCTTTTTACTCAGGTTACCTTAAACTGAATAATTCACTGATGCATATAGTTACCAACACCTTACAGGGATTAACAGTAACCAATCAGACAGCCACCTCTCTTTGTAATGTAATTCCCACACAATGGGCTGTCTATGAGCTGGCCTGTGGGGGGGGGGGATTTAATGGACAAAGAGAGAGTTAGAGAGAGTGTCTGTGTGACAATAGGTGTGTTTTGAACATCATCCACGTTCCCTTTGTGACTAGTCACCCACACACACAGCTGACAGGACAAAACGCAGCCAGAATCAAAACAGACAAGAGTCAGACTTTCAGTTGGAAACATGAAGGTCTGCTGGTGTGTGTGTACTGTTTGGAGGAGAATGAAGTACATTAATCAGAGCAGCAATGTAGAGTGGAGAACAGTGCAGAAGAAAACAGAACAAGTATAGTGAAATGGAGCAGAGCTGCACCAGGTTTAGACATGTACATGGAATGGATCAGAAAATATTGAGCACTACCACTGAACAGTGTGGGGTATAAAAATGATGATTATATTAGAGAAGTGGGGGGAGTAAAGCACTTTACTTGGTAAAGTACCTGGTGGAGCACAGCTACCCCTACGATTGAAGCTTCTTTTCTCCCGACCTCTCCTCCTTCCTGCTTTTAGCTCCATCTCCTTGCTGAAACACACATATACATACGAGTGAGGCAAAGCCAATTTCAGAACCCCATCCTGACAAGCAGCGACCCAACACAGCAACCTGAAACAGCAACCCGAGTGCAGCTAGACCAGAGGTGAGATGTTGTAACAATAGCAACCTGAAACCATCAACCTGAAAGCAGTAAACCCCACCACAGAAGCAAATGTTAGCATTACACACAGCAGGATACCATGAAGTGAAAGCACACAACATACTAGAGGCATGTGTCCTAGAAGCAAATTCCTGGAAATAAAAGAATAGCCCAGAGGAGTTATATCACCAGAAACAAGAACAAATAAAGTGTCAGGGCAGTGTGCACCTGGTTCATGTCAGAACAATCAGTTCTCCAATTGAATGTGGGCCACAAACAATAGCGCAAGTTAACATCATGAATCTTGTTCTGGAGTCAGCTCTACAGAGTGGTCACTAGCTGGCACAGCCACAAAGTCATCAAATCGGATTATAAACCCAACTCTAACCCTAACCTTAACCACACTACTAACCCTAATGCCTAACCCTAACCCCACTGCTAACCCTAATGTGTAACCCTAACCACACTGCTAACCCTAATGCCTAACCCTAACCACACTGCTAACCCTAATGCCTTACCCTAACCAAACTGCTAACCCTAATGCCTAACCCTAACCACACTGCTAACCCTAATGCCTAACCCTAACCACACTGCTAACCCTAATGCCTAACCCTAACCTTAAATTAAGACCAAAAAACTAATTTTATCCCCATACATTTTTACAATATAGCCAATTTGGACTTCGCAGCTACAGGAAGTTTCTTAGTTCTGCCTCCAGGACAAGACTCATGACAATAAATGTCAACCTGCAACAATAGCTGGGGCAACATCCTAGTCACTGAGCACCCATTGCATGCACACGCACAGAGACGCACAAACACACAGACACTCAAAACAGACATACACACACTGGTAGCATTAGCAGCAGCACTCCACATCAGATCACAGCACCCCATACTGAGTTAAGGTCCAAAGGTTCTGACCCGCCTGTTTTCTGTTCAGGCTCAGAACCCTAGAACCCCCCCCCCGGGGCAACTCTATGCAGCCTATTCCGTCGTCATGCCAACCTCTAACTCCTCCTCCAGTAAGAAAGGGCAGGGCCAGGGGTCTCCTCGGTCCCAACTCCCCCTGTCCCCGCCCTGGTCGTCAGGCGTGGGCGTGGACACCCGGCGGATGACCTTTCTGATGACCTGGGAAATGGGGAGGAGATAGTGATCATGGTCAAGAAGGAGAGAGTATGACCAAGATACACACACAAAGAGAGGGTTTAGGTCATTTTGGGAGGAGAGTTTAGAGGAGGTGGGTATGATAATTCAGTGGTGTGTTTTTAGGAAGACGGGTGAATCAGAGTGAAGGCAGTGGCAGATAGTTACTTTTCTAGTGATGATGTTACCATCTTCATCAGTAAACTGTTCTTCTGTCACTGATTCGCCCGGAATATTCTTTGCCTGTTCTCCCTGTAAGTGTTCATGATTAGGACTACAATCAGAACTGGTCCAAATTCACCTCAGCCAGTGTAACAGCAAACCATTAACACACTTTACATCACCAGCACCATCAAACTGCAAGCAAACCTCTAGAGAAGAGAGAATATCTTTGAATTCCCCAAGAGTTGTTGAGTCAAGCAAAATCAAAATGAAAGTGAAGTGTCCCTTTAAATGGCATCACAGAGGCAACAGTGAGACACAGAATGTTCCTTGATTAAAGTCAAGCCATGAAAGCAGGTTACCAGGCCAGGACACACTAACACACTCGCACGCACACCATTCAAACACTGTACACACACTGTTCGCAAACACACATTTCAGACGTTTCCTTTTTCTCCCACCGCTTGCTGTCAGTTAAGCGAGCCACACCAGTCCACTGCACACCAGGAGGCAAAGTCAAATGAACTATCTACTGCCAACCTAAACCAAACTTCACCCAGTCTCAGCAGGGTACCTTAAGAATGACCCGGCGCCGGAACACCCTGGTGGTGACAGTCCGTTCCTCGTCAGAGCCGGACTCACTAAAATGCTGCTGATGAATGCAGTTAAGTAACATTAAAGACAGTGAGAAGGGGATGGAAACACAAAATACGTAGCTGGTAGAGAATATTTTTTGCTTCACACAATCCCAAGGATCTTCTAACACCTACAAAAATAAACAATGGCACATCTGGAAAAATTGGTCCAGTTAAATTTACAGTTGATTTGAAAGTATAGACATCCACTTCATGTGTCACTGTAAAAAGGGAACAGCGATGCACCTGATGAGCAGTATTCACTGAAGTAGACACACATTCTAAAAAAAACATTTACAGTACACTATCTTGCATAGTCTTTGCAATTACCTGGACTTTCCTCTCAGATACAAGCGTGCCTTCTTCCTTCCCACGTCCAGTTCTTCCGTTGGCTGAGTCCTGCGATACAGGAAGTGACCCGTCCTGAGGTGGTAGCTCCGTGTTATCGCCATTGTGCCTAGACCTCGCTGGCTCCCCTCTAGAGGAAGAGGTGATGGAGTCACTGGAGTTCTCCTGGCTGTGGGGAGACATTAGGAAAAAGGGTAAATTTGAGACTAAGATTAAAACTCAGATGAATGGTTTAGGATTATGATTGAGATCAACATTGATTAAGATAAAGAGTTAGATTGAGAATAGGATGGGATTGGTATCAAATTGACTGAATAAATTGTGACGAAGGCAGAAAGACTGAGGCGTAGATATTAAATCCCAGTTGTAGAGTCACATGAAAGTGTATTTATCCTTAATCCATAACTGTGATGGAATAATTTAGTTTTGTGTACCTATTTTCCTGGCGGTCTAGCAGGTCTGAGCTCACACTGCGGCCGGGTGTGGGCGGCTCCACGTTGACGCTGGATGTGTCACTGTGCCAACCTGGAAGTGAACACACGTCTTTTTCTGCCTGTTGCACCTGACTAACAATCTCCTGAACCCTGGCCTCCGTCATTTCCTCGTCCTCCTCCTCTGAGCCTTCCTCCAAATGAATATCCTCCAACAGCGACTTTAACTTATCTTCTGTCTTCTCGTCTTCGTCTCCATCCTCTTCCTCGGTGGAACCAGACACACCCTGCTCCCCCAATGCCTCAGCCCAGGCCTGGGGGGAGAGATATGCACCCCCCTCTTCTACCACCTCAGCCCCATTCTCTACTGCCTTAGCCCCCTCCACCCTCACCTTAGCCCACTCCACCTTACCCCCCTCCACCCTCACCTTAGCCCCCTCTTCCGCTACCTTACCCCCCTCCACCACCTTAGCCCCGATCTTTGCTTCTACCACTTTATCCCCCTCTTCTGCCATCTCACCCACCTCTACCCCTTCCTCACCACCTCCCTTTACGACCTCCTCAGCCTCCTCCTCAGCCTCCCCCTCAGCCACCACCGCTGATGCCCCTGTCTGTCTGCTGTCCTCCTGATGTTGGAGGCTTATGTCCACTTCCTTTTTCTCTTCTTCCACTTGTACCATCAGCACCTGGTCACCTTCAGCCATTCCTGTGTTGGTGGCAGCGGTGGGATCTAAGTGAAGGGTGTGAATGGACAGGGACAGCTCCCAGGGCCTAAGGGTGGTTCTAGTGGAGGTGTCAGGGTCCACACTAGGCTCCATGTGGTCATTCCAGGGCTCAGACTGGGTGAGGATGAGGGTAGGGGGGTGTGGGTGGAGCTGGACAGGGGTGGGGTCGATGGTGAGGGTAGGGGGTTCAGAGTGGAGCTCCGTGAAGGGAGGGTCAGAGTGCAGTTGGACTGGGGACTGCAGCTCCGCTAGGATGCTGTGATAATCTGTTGGGAGATGATATAAGCACATGGAAGCACTTGACACAAGAAATCCCACATAAAACACACACCACATGGACTGAGTGACATGGACAAATGCACAGAGACGGACAATAGAGCATGCAACGAAAAACACCCACTAATTGTGGTGACACTCAAAGGGGACACTGGTGTCACAAATCACCAGCACAATATTCAGCACTTTTGATTCACTTGAGAGCTATCTTAGAGAAACTCAAGGTAAAGTTGTGATAAAACAAATGATATTTACACGGACAAAAACGATCAATACTTATGTCCGTGGCAGCTTTGAACAGTTTTATGACAAGTTTATTTTCTTCTGTTAAAGGATTGGATTCATATGCAGCATTTGAGATGAGATAAGAAAACAAAAATAAATTATCTACACTACCGTTCAAAAGTTTGGTGACTCTTAGAAATGTCCTTGTTTTTGAAAGAAAAGCAAATTTTGTGTCCATTAAAAATCATCAAATTGATCAGAAATACAGTGTAGACATTGTTAATGTTGTAAATGACAATTTTTAATGGAATATCTACATATGCGTACAGAGGCCCATTATCAGCAACCATCACTCGTGTTCCATTGGCACGTTGTGTTAGCTAATCCAAGTTTATCATTTTACATTTACGTCATTTAGCAGACGCTCTTATCCAGAGCGACTTAGAAATTGGTGCATTCACCTTATGATATCCAGTGGAACAACCACTTTACAATAGTACATCTATATCTTTTTTTTTGTTGGGGGGGGGGGGGGGGGGGGTTAGAAGGATTACTTTATCCTATCCCAGGTATTCCTTAAAGAGGTGGGGTTTCCGGTGTCTCCGGAAGGTGGTGATTGACTCTGCTGTCCTGGCGTCGTGAGGGAGATTGTTCCACCATTGGGGTGCCAGAGCAGCGAACAGTTTTGACTGGGCTGAGCGGGAACTGTGCTTCCGCAGAGGTAGGGGGGCCAGCAGGCCAGAGGTGGATGAACGCAGTGCCCTTCTTTGGGTGTAGGGACTGATCAGAGCCTGAAGGTACGGAGGTGCCGTTCCCCTCACAGCTCCGTAGGCAAGCAACATGGTCTTGTAGCAGATGCGAGCTACAACTGGAAGCCAGTGGAGTGTGCGGAGGAGCGGGGTGACGTGAGAGAACTTGGGAAGGTTGAACACCAGACGGGCTGCGGCGTTCTGGATGAGTTGTAGGGGTTTAATGGCACAGGCAGGGAGCCCCGCCAGCAGCGAGTTGCAGTAATCCAGACGGGAGATGGCAAGTGCCTGGATTAGGACCTGGCTAACTGATCATTAGAAAACCCTTTTGCAATTATGTTAGCACAGATGAAACTGTTGTGCTTATTAAAGAATAAATAAAACTGGCCTTCTTTAGACTAGTTGAGTATCTGGAGCACCAGCATTTGTGGGTTCGATTACAGGCTCAAAATGGCCAGAAACAAAGGACTTTCTCCTGAAACTCGTCAGTCTATTCTTGTTCTGAGAAATAAAGGCTATTCCATGTGAGAAATTGCCAAGAAACTGAAGATCTGGTACAATGCTGTGTACTACTCCTATCACAGAACAGCGCAAACTGGCTCTAACCAGAATAGAAAGAGGAGTCGGAGGCCCCAGTGCACAACTGAGCAAGAGGACAAGTACATTAGAGCGTCTAGTTTGAAAAACAGATGCCTCACAAGTCCTCAACTGGCAGCTCCCACTCCACTTTCTATTCTGGTTAGAGCCAGTTTGCGCTGTTCTATAAAGGGAGTAGTACGCAGCGTTGTACCAGATCTTCAGTTTCTTGGCAATTTCTCACATGGAATAGCCTTCATTTCTCAGAACAAGAATAGACTGACGAGTCTCAGAAGAAAGTTCTTTGTTTCTGGCCATTTTGAGCCTGTAATCGAACCCACAAATGCTGATACTCCGGATACTCAACTAGTCTAAAGGCCAGTTTTATTGCATCTTTAATTAGAACAACAGTTTTCAGCTGTGCTAACATAATTGCAAAAGGGTTTTCTAATGATCAATTAGTCTTTTAAAATTATAAACTTGGATTAGCTAACACAACGTGCCAATGGAACACGAGTGATGGTTGCTGATAATGGGCCTCTGTACGCATATGTAGATATTCCATAACAAATTGTCATTTACAACATTAACAATGTCTACATTGTATTTCTGATCAATTTGATGTTATTGTAATGGACAATTTTTTTTTGCTTTTCTTTCAAAAACAAGGAAATGTCTAAGTGATCCCAAACTTTTGAACGGTAGTGTATGTGAGGCATGCCAGGAATACGATTTTGCATATGTGCGATGAGTGGGTTTTATTAGTTAAGATTTGAGTGCGTGTTCAGTCATGCTCACACAGAAAGATAAAAGAAGAGAGGAGAGGGTGAGGGGGCCTAGATTCATATTTCCAGGACAGAGGGGTCGATGCCAACCCAAGGGAGAGGAGCAGAAGGTACGGGAGAGACACAGGGACACTGACACACAGGAAAGGGGGACTGGGAATGGATGGGAGGGGAGGAAGGGCCAGGACTGGGGCAGTGAGACCCTGCAGCTGATATTAGGGGGAAGACGGCAAAGGAGATGGGGTGGGATGACCGGCATGGGGTCACATCGGGAGACAGCTGGGGGGTGGGAGTAGAGGAGAGGGCTATGGCGTCCCCAGTAGGTTTAAGACTTGGTGACTGAGCAGGAGATGAGGGAATTAGCTGGGGTATAGGAGTAGAGGACAGGTGTGTGGGTTGACTGGGGTGCCCAGTGGGTTGAGGAGTTGAAGATTGGGGGTTGAGAAGGAGACATTGGAAGAGGAGAGGTTGCTGGATCAGGCAGTGGGGACGGGGGTAAAGGTGTGAGGTCCATGAGTAAGACAGAGGACCATTAACTTGGGGATTGGCTGGGAGATAATGGACGATGTGGGGGTGTGGACTTAGTAAGGGAGTGGGGTGTGGAGGTCTGCAAGACCAAGGGGGAATCAGGGTTGAGGGAATGATTCTCAATCAGGGGAGAAACTGGGAATGAAGAGATGGAGGAGCTCTCAGGAACAACAAAGCATGCTACAGGTGAGGAAACAAGACGATTAAAGAGAAACAAAGACATACAAAAAAATCTAACAAAATACAAAAACGTGTTAGCAACACAAGACAATTATGAATGAGAGGACAGAGGTGATTTTGAGAGATTAGGAAACAGGGAAGGGAAAGGGATTGGGAAAAGCAGAGATGACAGCACAAGACTCTTAATAAGCGCTTAAGAGCTGTTATAAGCTGCCCTGGAGGTTGGGCTGTGGCGATGGACGAGAGCATAAGGGGAGGAAGGTAGTCTGGTTTCACAGAGGAGGAAGCTCTGTCATTCTATCCAGGGACGGCTCAGAGGAACTGGAGGTACTGGAGACTAGAGAACTAAAGAGATCTAGAGGTATAGATGAGTTTAGACGGTTGAGTCTATGGCTACTCCATGCATTAGGGAACAAAGGGTTTATACAGTAGTGTCCTGTTAAAGGTACAAGGTGATCAGGTAAAAGCAGTGTCTTACAGAATGCAACTGGTTAGCATCATGGATTGTTTTAGTTTGTCATCAATTCATCTTTCAAAACCCTTCATGCACAAATGCAATTTGATTTTTAGAGGGCTTAAATAATATCAAAGTGGTGATCGGGTCATGTCAATTAAGAGCTCTTTAGAAACGTTTTGGGTTTGACATGCTACCTTCATCATCAGGGTTGGTGTCAATTTAATAGTAACCCAGTCATTTCATAACGTGAATTATAATACATTTCCTGAATTGACTAGGTTAAAAGTGAACCCATGGTACTCTGCATGCTAACATTTCCTCACACTCATTTGAGTGCATGTCAGAAAATGGGTAGACTCAAGCTGGAAATAAATCCATAAAACGAAGGGTAAGACATCACCCTATCTAAGATAGGGTACTGTAGTCTCCATAGGCAAATTGCATTCAATAGTATAGCCAGGCAATTTGTTCTTATTTTTGCTACAGTTCTAATGCAAAAACAAAAGAGTGGCAGCAGAGGTAAGAGGTCAGCTAGATGGAGCTAAACTTTACCATCAGCCTGATCCAGGTAAACAGCGTTATCATCGGCAAAACTTCTCGTGCCTGAAATGTTACCATAGTCAAATATCGGCCCCTCCAGTAAAGTCACAATATCCATCCGATTGACTTTGGTCAGCACTCCAGTTAAGGCATCCGCTGTAAGAAAAACAGACAACCCGAAAGTCAGTCAAACAAAGACAAGACACTGTTGTACAATATGGCAGTTGTTTGTACAATATGCACTGGTCCTTAATCCAGATGTTTTCATTGTCTTAACTCTTGCGAGGTAATCAATATAAATAGTTTACTATCACACTGCAGTGTGTGAAGATGGAAAGAGGATTGCCGTTGTCCTCTTCTCTTGTACCAGGAAAATAGGTCAAATTTCCTTTTCCTGTACTGAACATAATGTACTTAGTAGTTCTAAAAGACTGTTGGAGCATGACAAGGATAGGTGACTTCATATGCAGCTGAAAGACAGCTGCACTAGGAATCTTAATAAACATAGAGGCCATTCTGCTTCTACACACAGTACCAGGCAAAAGTTTGGACACACCTACTCATTCAACTGTTTTTCTTTATTTTTACTATTTTCTACATTGTAGAATAATAGTGAAGACATCAAAACTATGAAATAACACATATGGAATCATGTAGTAACCAAAAAAGTGTTCAACAGATCAAAATATATTTTATATTTGAGATGCAAAAAGAAACGACAGCATCATTACTTTAAAACTTGAAGGTCAGTCAATCTGGAAAATCTCAAGAACTTTTCAAGTTTCTTCAAGTGTAGTCGCAAAAACCATCAAGCGCTATGATGAAACTGGTTCTCATGAGGACTGCCACAGGAAAGGAATACCCAGAGTTATCTCTGCTGCAGAGGATAAGTTCATTAGAGTTAACTGCACCTCAGATTTCAGCCCAAATAAATACTTCAGAGTTCAAGTAACAGACATCTCAACATCAATTGTTCAGAGGAGACCGTGAATCAGGCCTTAATGGCCAAATTACTGCAAAGAAACCACTACTAAAGGATAATAATAAGAAGAAGAGACTTGCTTGGGCCAAGAAACACGAGCAATGGACATTAGATCTGTGGAAATCTGTCTTTCGGTCTGATGAGTCCAAATTTGAGATTTTTGGTTCCAATTGGCATGTCTTTGTCAGACGCAGAGTAGGTGAATGGATGATCTCCGCATGTGTTGTTCCCACCGTGAACCATGGAGGAGCAGGTGTGATGGTGTTGGTGATTTATTTAGAATTCAAGGCACACTTAACCAGCTTGGCTACCACAGCATTCTACAGCGATACACCATCCCATCTGATTTGCCCTTACTGGGACTATCATTTGTTTTTCAACAGGACAATGACCCAACACACCTCCAGGCTGTGTAAGGGCTATTTGACCAAGAAGGAGAGTGCTGCATCAGATGACCTGGCCTCCACAATCACCCAACCTCAACCCAATTGAGATAGTTTGGGATGAGTTGGACCATAGAGTGAAGGAAAAGCATTCAACAAGTGCTCAGCATATGTGGGAACTCCTTCAAGACTGTTGGAAAAGCATTCCTCATGACGCTGGTTGAGAGAATGCAAAGAGAGTGACAGGCTGTCATCAAGGCAAACGGTGGCTACTTTAAAGAATCTAAAATATATTTTGATTTGTTTAACACTTTTTTGGTTACTACATGATTCTATATGTGTTATTTCATAATTTGGATGTCTTCACTATTATTCTACAATGTAGAAAATAATACAAATTAAAAATAACCCTTGAATGAGTAGGTGTGTCCAAACTTTTGACTAGTACTGTAAGTCATCTCAGAATGTAATTTACTATGAAACCTTCACAGATACAAATTAAGCTGGAGAGAGAGAGTTCAGAAGGAGAGTGGGATGAAACCGGGTTGTGAAGCTCTGTGGTACACAATCATACAAGTGCAATAGAGTGAGACGTGATATAATAACTGTTAATAGAAAGCCACAGGGGGTATAAATACTTTTGGGAGAAAGAGGGACACTCACTCGTTGCGTTTTTACCATCCCGGCTGACCCATTTCTTTAGTAGCATGAAGCTCTGCGCTGTCAGGGAGTTGGGGTTCTCCACTCGGATGTGGTTGATCTCGTCGACAGAAAAGTCCATTTCCCGAGCTAGCTCTGCAAACGCATCAAAAAGCACATTACATCACATCAGTTCAAGACATCCATTTCTATATCATACAGGCTTACTTTTCTCTGTATATATCAATGATGTAGCTCTTGCTGCTGGTGATTCTCCGATCAACCTCTACGCAGACGACACTATTCTGTATACATCTGGCCCTTCTTTGCACACTGTGCTAACAAATCTCCAAACGAGCTTTAACGCCATACAACACTCCTTCCGTGGCCTCCAACTGCTTTTAAATGCTAGTAAAACTAAATGCATGCTCTTCAACCGATCGCTCCCCGCACCCTACCGCCCGACTAGCATCACTACTCTGGACGGTTCTGACCTAGAATATGTGGACAACTACAAATACCTAGGTGTCTGGCTAGACTGTAAACTCTCCTTCGAGATGCACATTAAGCATCTCCAATCAAAAATTAAATCTAGAATTAACTTCCTATTTTGCAACAAAGCCTCCTTCACTCATGCCGCCAAACATACCCTCGTAAAACTGACCATCCTACCGATCCTTGACTTCGGTGATGTCATTTACTAAATTGCCCCCAACACTCTACAAAGCAAACTGGATGTAGTCTATCACAGTGCCATCCGTTTTATCACCAAAGCCCCTTATACTACCCACCACTGCACCTGTATGCTCTCGTTGGCTGGCCCTCGCTACATATCCGTCGCCAAACCCACTGGCTCCAGGTCATCTATAAGTGTTTGCTACGTAAAGCTCCGCTTTATCTCAGCTCACTGGTCACCATAGCAACACCCACCCGAAGCACGCACTCCAACAGGTATATTGCACTGGTCATCTCTAAAGCCAACACTTCCTTTGGCCGCCTTTCCTTCCAGTTCTCTTCTGCCAATGACTGGAACAAATTGCAAAAATCTCTGAAGCTGGAGTCTTATATCTCCCTCTCTAACTTTAAGCATCAGCTGTCAGAGCAGTTTACCGATCACTGTACCTGTACACAGCCCATCTGTAAATAGCACACCCAACTACCTCATCCCCATATTATTACTTACCCTCTTGCTCTTTTGCACCCCAGTATCGCTACTTGCACATCATCATCTGCACATATATCACTCCAGTATTAATGCTAAATTGTAATTATTTTCGCCTCTATGGCCTATTTATTGCCTACCTGCCTACTCTCCTACATTTGCACACATTGTACATAGATCTTTCTATTTTTATTTTCTTTTGTGTTATTGACTGTACATTTGTTTATGTGTAACTCTGTGTTGTTGTTTTTGTCACACTGCTTTGCTTTATCTTGGCCAGGTCGCAGTTGTAAATGAGAACTTGTTCTCAACTGGCCTACCTGGTTAAATAAAGGTGAAATAAAACATTTAAAAATAAACACAAGTATGCAGAGCTGCAGTGCAGGAAGTGTCACTCTGAAGAGGGCACTGTTTCCTCACAATAATACCGTGTTGGTGAGGGTAAAGCAGGAGGATAGAGGGCCATGAAGCCAGATGGCACAAAGACCAGGGAGCACCATTTCCTTACCAGTCCAGCTAAGTCCCAGGTGGTCAGCCACGATGGCCATCCGCAGGTCTGTTCGCTCACAGGGACTCTGAGGACCTGAAGGGCAGAGAACATCTATTAATCAACACTGTTCAGTATCTTTTCTACTGACTGAAATTGGAGTACAGAGGACTCTTTCCTTTTCTGGCCAAGCGTGGAATTTTCCAAATTATATAAATTCATACTGAGTGTTTTGCAGCCTCTCCTCTGGGTTTGATATAGACATGTTTAATCAACAGGTTTACCGTGAATGTGAATTGTATTATTCAATGGGTTGGTTAGGCTGACAACACTTCAGATTTGGTTTCCAGAATGGCAAGAAAAGGCAGACTAGACACAATATGACGGACTACAGTGTGTCATTTGGACACAGATGCTCTGTGAATGTTTGTGAATATGTATCCTCAAAGCAGGCAGTAATTGTCATAAGAACTATACAAACAAAATAAAGTAAAAACATTGGTCAAAAGTGTCATGTACTCGTAGGAGCTCTAGTGGACTCACAGTTCTTAATGGGACTACACAGTACACATGCGGACAACCTTTGTGTTTTTGCTAAGGCTAATTAGCTCAGTGACACAACCTGAACATGAAATAGAATAAACTAGAACTGCTGTTATCAGTAGCCACCCTGCACAGACAGACAGATAGACAGACTCAGTAGCCGTCAACAGGAAACTGGCTGTGCCAGTGCACCAGTCACTACTCTGGCATGCTGAGGTCTCTGACAACTAAGGGGTTGGGGGGAGAAGGAGGAGAGTCTGACAAGGACAAATACAGTACATAGATGACGATGACAGAATGACGGCTACTATTTTAAGAGAATAAACACGCCACAGGCAATCAATCACAACGACTTCATGCAACTAAGGTTTTAACAAGTGTGAAAGTTTTACAAACTAGGCTTGATCTCCGCGACGGGGGGCGCCCGAGGCCCCGCAACCTGACTGCCCTCCTTCCCACCAGTCCGCCTACTCCTCCTGCTCCTTTCACTGCCGGAGGCCCTGTCGACCTTAGCTCTTACGGACAAGGCCCCGGCCTCAGCTCTCGAGCCTCTACCAGACCTCGACGAGCGGGAGGGCTGAGAGGGGGCCGACAGAGAGGTGCTCCTGGAGGTGCTGTCTTCCTCGGACTGTTCTCCCTGTGTCTTTTTCTCTTCGTCTGACAGGCGGTCGGCCAGCTTTAGCGTCTCCCCGCTAATGCCCTTAAAGTACTCGATGGTGCGTTTACAAACCTCGCTGGCGTTCTCCCTACTCGTCTCACCTGCCGAGCTAACCTGAGATCTGTTTTTAATGGAGAACCTGGAGGGTAACTGTATAGCTACTCTTTCCCTGCTAGACTGAGCTGTTACCTGCACTGATATTGGGGAGCTGGTTGTGCTGCTCTTTTTAATATCTTTGATTGGGATTCTAGACCTGGGCTCTACTTTGGCAATGACAGGCTCTGCTCTTCTCCTGACCTCAGCCTTGACAACCTGTTTGGGTTTTTGCTTCCCTATTGCTGTGGCTTGTGTACGAAAAGACCACCCTGGCGCTTTGACAGGCAGCCTAGACTTTTGCTGCTTCGTCTCAGCTTCCTTGATGGCTTCACTTTCTCTTTGTTCAGCCTGAACACTGCTTTCTTCTACTCTCTCTACAGAGTCACTACAGAACAAAGCTTCAATCCTACTGGCTTTCTGAAGTGTGGGTTCAGAAGACGACTGCAAATTAAACACCACACTGCCACACTGTATATAGTTAGCCTGCACGCTTGAGGACTCAAGGTTATTGTTGTTATTGCAGTTCTCTGCAGGGTAATCTCTTCTTTCTGACAGCTTTGGATCTGTGTATCCGCTAGACTGACTCTCCACTGACTGGTTTTCCAAGTTAATGTACTCTGCCATCTGACTTTCTGCCATCTCTGCCTTACATTCTTTGAGATCCCCAGAGTCTTTTTTCACTGTAATGGAGACGGCTATTCCCATCTTAATGGGGGTGCGTAATTTGGGGTCAACTTTAGAGGCCGTAATCGTGCATGAGGATGTGATCTCGGCTACAGTGACACCAGAAGGCGCATCGCTACAGCCAGTGCCAGTCTGTGCAGGGCTGCACTTTGCTGATGTGCTGCTGTCTGTGGCAGTCTCTACCTTCACCCCTTCACCCCTCTCCCCTGTTTTTGACTGAGAGGTAACTACCCCCGGACTCTTACCCCCTCTCCCCTTGTCCCCTGATTTCCCATCAGAGGAATGCTCACCAATCTGGAAAAATTGAAGTCTCTCTTCAACAAAGTCCCGCTTGCTCATGTCAATTGCACCACTGCGCGTCATCTCAAACATCTTCCCCTCGTGGAAGGGGAAAGGGTTAGGCTCGCTAGTCGGTGTGCTCTCATCAGTCGGGGTTCTAGCAGGGGTAGTGTCTGGAGTGGTGGCTTGCGACTTGTCATCCACAGACAAACCGAAAGGCTTGGGATCTTCTTCTTTCGCTTTGGCATCAAAAACTCCTTCTCCCCCTTTGCTTGACCAGGGGTCAAAGTCTAAGCCTTTCGTGGCGACAGTTTTGAAGGTAGAGTTTAACTCCTCTTCGAGTTGATAGCCAAAGAAGTTATCTGCAAAGCCTTGTCTATCGCCCTGTCTATCTGGATGTCTTCCCTCGAGAGTGTAGTCTTTTTCATCTCCAATGTTTTGATCTGAGTTTGCTTTCCCATTATCCCCTCCATCCTCACTTGGTGTTTTCTCCTCCTCTATGACTTCAAGCTTTGATTGACTAAAGGAACGATCACATGTCTTGCCGTCATTGGACAGGCTGGATGTCTTAGGGTCTTGTTCACTCAACCCATCATCCTCATCTTGAAGGTCATAGCCATCGAGAGAGTCTATTTCAGTAGCATCTGTGTCATGAGAGAACTCAGTTGTGGCAATGGAGCAGTCTGTGATTGACTGGTCATTTTGCTCCAAGTCTTCCTCCTCTGCTTTTACAACGCCATTAGTACCTGACTCCTTGTTGTTTCCGTTCCTCTCAGGCTTTTTGGGTTTCAGACGCTTCTCTCCTTCCTCTTTCTCCTTCATCTTGAAGGTGTACTTTTTGTTGGGGATGGGATGGAAGATAGACTCATCATCGCTAGAGTTACTGTCATCTGCTCCAGGGGGAACTGGAGACGGAGGCTGAACCCTGATGATGGGCTCTGCAAGGAGGTGCTGATCATGCTCCTCTTGGAGGTTCACCTCCATCATCTCTGTCTCAGCCTCTGAGGAGGCACAAGACCCCCTCTTCTCAGGGTCCGAATGCTCAGCCTCTAAAGGCGGAGGTGGGGGAAACTCAATGTAAGCGACTCGTTTCTCTTTGGGTCGTTTCAATGTTTCCTGGTTTCTGTTGGAGGGTTCTGATGAGGCAGGCTTGGTTTTCTGTGGCAGAGACTCCGTGTAGATGAAGGTCTTTCCTTCGTCTTCCTCAGACTCCTCTGCTATTGGACTGGGCATGCTGGGCATATATCCAATCACGGAATCTGTCTTTCTGGAGGCAAGGCTCACCTCCTCAGAGCTTGGTGTCTCAGGAGTAACAGGACTCTTGCCAGAGCTGTCCATGAAAGTTACTTGCTCTAAAGTGTCATCCTCTGGGCTGCCTTGAGGAGATGGGGGCTGTTTTTGTTTGACAGTATAAAATGCTCCCCGTGTCTCGTGCACTGTTCGGCTCTCGTGACTCACTATTTTTTGGTACGTTCCCAGCAGCCCAGTTGTTTCTTTTTCATATTGCTTGCCCACTTGGATGCTTACATAAACTGGCAATGGTTTGATGTCTTTGAAACCCTCAGTGACAACTACAGGGGTTATGTTTTCCAAGTATTCTACTTGGTCGCTATCTATACCATTACATACTACAGTTGACTGACTACTATCATAAGAATCTGAGGATTTTTCTACTGATGAGTCGTTTGTAGATTTGTTGGCTTCAGAGCTGCCATGTAACCGATTTCTAGCTAAAGTAGGTATTTGTGATCCTGCCCTTTCACATAGTTTAACAGAGGTATCTAACTTTAATGATGTGGATTGATGATTCTCTGAGAAACTACATGGCATTCTAACAGGAATTTGCGATTCCGAGTTTTTTTTTAGACTACCGGTACGTACATCACTACTATTTGGGTTTTCTCGAACCACAAGCTCTGTGTAAATAGTTTTCTTGGTTGTCTCTTCTTTACTGGTTATTCCATCTCTAAAGCCCTGCAGTTGTCTTTGTGAATTTCTGTCATTGCCATGCGCATCTTGAACTAACGTGTGAGCTAGTTTTGACACTTGCGGTTTATAGTTTCCATTTCCATGACATTCCCAAGTTTTGAAGGACTTTTTTTCTTCCTGTTCATTTCCGTTTGTGTCGTGTTTAGGAGATGAGCATATATACCTATTAGCACTGGGGCTTGGTCCACTAGATCCTCTAACCTCACTTTCTATAACTTTCCTGGTACTTCCTGGACTGTCTGGTGATTTGGGGATATTTGAGCCAGCAAAGACTTGATACACAGGCAGCGTACTTTCCTGGAGTTTTCTTACTGGGGCATTTGATGTTTGTCCCCATTGTGGACCCTTTTCTTGCTTCTGAGCCTCTTGTTCAAATTTTAGCCTAACAGCGCTGACTTTGGAGCATGACATTTGAAATGGTTTAGAAGCGTCACCTGCATTGCCCTGTGAAGTGCCATCACCTGGTTTTCTATTGTCATCATTATACTGTAGCAGCACTCTCCTCTCTGGGCTGCTCGGTAAACTAGCACATTTTCTATCACTAGAGCCAAATCTGTCCCTGAAACGTTCTCTACATTCCTCACCACTGCTCCCATTCTTATAGGTTGATCTTTCAGGACTGCTGTGCGTAGAGCTAGGCCCAGATCGTGTTTCCCTAAAGTCTGACCTGCGGGACTTCTTCTCAGGGGATGAGAGCTCATCATTCAGTTTCTCCGTCTTATCACGAAAAAACTGAGAGACTTCACTAAGCTTTTCCTCTGCTTCCTTAACAGTTCTGTCTACTCTGTCTTCATATATTAGCTTTTCTCTATTCTGGCTCTGTCTGTCATCAGTGACACGCATCCAAACAGAGTGCTTTGGGCTACCAGGTTCGGAGGAATACTGCAATAATGTTAGTTTGTCAAAGTTATCATCTACATTGGCATTTTCACCTGATTTGTCAATGTTTGATGACCTCAAAATATATTCTTGCCTTGATCCACTAGACCGTTCCTGACTATAACTACTCCTATCTGGGGAGTGAAAATGAGACCTGTCCCTCAAATACTCCTCGGTGTCAGAGTGAGAAGAGTCTGGTTTCTCAGAGAGAAGCATTTTGTCTGCAAAGTTGTAGGACTCCCCTCTGAGTTCTGATGATTCATCATCATTATATTCCACTGACTGCTGGCTGAGAAGCTTCAGGGCTTTGTACGAGTCATCTGCCATGAGCTGTGCAGAGCTTGGACGACTGTCGTCTTCCTGTGACATGGGCGTGTTTACTCTGGAAGACTCTAGGTAACAGGGGAGCGATTCTTCAGGCTCCTCCTCTCCCTGTCGCGACAGTCCGCTGTTCCCTTGGTAGAAGTACATCTCCTTCTCTGGGGCATTTTTTGTTTCCCGGATGATGACCTCAGTTGGTTCAGTTTTGTTGCCCTTTTCAATGTGAACCTCGATTATTCTTTCAACCTTGGGCTTTGAGTTTATATCCCTCTGCGATGTGTCATCATTGCCGGCCCTGTGCTCAAACAGTCCAGCAAGTTCTCTGGAGGGATCCCTGCCTGACTGGAAAGCTTTCATGATATCATGCACTGACATTGATTCTTCCATCCTCTCGGATGCATTCTCTTTACTCTGGGGTTTGTGGTACACCATTCGGGTGGTAGTCGTGATGTGGGTCTCTTCCTTCACACGCATGCTCTTGCCCATTGAGTCATCGTCTGGGCTGATTTTCATCTGAAATGATTTTGTTTGGTCCACATTGGATGCATTCAGAACTTTGGGTTCTGCATCAGTGTATCGAACTGCCCTTGTATCCTCCATCATTGGTTGCTTGTTATCTTCAGGAGACTCATAACTCCTAATAACACGAACAACCTCAGTCCTTGTCTCAGTGATTACTGGTGGAATATCCTGGAAAAGTGCCTTGGGTCCCATGCCTTCTGCACTCTGTGGGGCAGAGGGTGTCCTTTCACTCCTCGTCTCAAAGCCACTGTCTGAGAGGGGACTCTTGTCCTGGTCATGTGAGATGTCATCTGGAGATTCTAACATGGCATCAGGCCCAAATAGCACATCTGCTAGTTTACAGAGCTCCTTTTCTGAGGCAGAGGACCGCATGTTTGCGGGTGGCATTTTCAGCTTGTGCTCAGGTTTAAGCATTCGTTTTTGTTTCTCCTCTCCTTCCCTTCTAACCTCATCGGATTTATGCTTTGCATCTGCAGTTTTTGAGATAGAGCCACTGTCAATGTCATTTGTCAAGTAGTCTACTACCTTCAATAGATTAAAATCTCTGTCTGGTATAGTCTTAGTTTTGATTTGAGGAACCACTGTCTCATATCTTGGTGGATAACTCCAGTTGCTTGGCTGGGGATCCACTGGTGCTTGTTTAGAGCACTGTGCCTCATCGGTTTTATTCATTTTAATAGCCGTCTTGCTATCCTTGACCGTATCCTTGGTCAGTATCTCACTAACTTTGACCAGGTCCTGTTTGACTTTCTCTACAATTCTGCAAGGCTCCTCGTCCTCTATTTTAGCCTCTTTGGGAGAGTCAGACTGGAAACCTTTGGAGGCTGAACTTGGTTCTGTTTGCAAGATGTTAGACATCCGTATCAAGTCCTCTTTCATTTCTGCCACGTCCTTCAGTATCTCTTGGCTGGAGGACAGCGGGGATGAGGTGGTGGATTTCAGGGCAGTCGGGGGCATAAATAAGGGGGATTTGACAGGTGACAGAGTTCTGGCAAAGGAAGACTGGGCTGAGTTTGTCTCAGCAGGCATAGTTTTTCGAGAGGACGAGAGGGCAGCAGCTGGCGTTGACACTTCAGGGAGCTTTTTAAATTGGGGCTCTGGCAACACATTTATAACCGAATACACTGGGACCGTCATGGTGCCAGATGTGACAGTGGTGGTAGAGTTCGGTGGGGACCTTAGAGTGGCATATAGGGAACTAGAGGCTGAGGATCTTATGGATTGGTAAGATGATGACGCTGAGGAGGACATGGACTTCAGAGTGCCATATCCAGAGGCAGAGCAGGAATTGAAAGTCTTTTCAACCTCGTCAAAGGCTGCATTTACGCTTGTCGTTGCTGCATTGGTGGTTGCCTGTATCCTCTCCTGTAAGCTGCTGGAGAGTAGGGACGTGGGCGAGGAGGAGCGGTACTTTGTAGGGGATACTGTTCCATTGATCAGAGCTGCAGCACTAGGAGGTGTGTTGGATTTAATTGGTGAGGAAAGGGAGGAAAATAGACTTAAGGGGTCTGCATTGGACCGGACAGAGGAGAGGCCAGGAACAGTTTTTATAGGAGAGGACGATGCTGTGGTGCCCACCATGACACCCTTGAATGGCAGAGTTGAACTGTACATGTTCAGTGAGGATTTGGGGGAAGCAGGTGGGCTCATGGCGATTGATGACCTCTCTAGCAGACACCCCACACCAGTGCTGATGGGAGAGGTTCTAGAAGACAATGCTGCCAGTCCCTTGATGGAAACGGGGTCTGGAACGCTTCTGACTGGCGATGACAGGAGACTGGGGGTGACCTGAACTGGGTACTGGGTCTGCTGAACTACAGTCTTAATTGGGGATGAAATTGTCCTGTACGACCTGATGGGGGATGCTACGTCGCTGACTGACTTGATGGAATGGGCCGGTGAGCAGCCTATGTTGGACTTGATGGGGGATGCCGAGGTGATGGACCACACGGACTTCAGTGGAGAGGCATTGGGCGTGTTGGACGATGAACTGGAGTGGGAACCGAACCCAGACTTGGCTTGCTCAGGGACGGAGACAGGAACAGCCGACCACGCCTGATAAGATCTCGTTGAAAAGACAGGTTTGTAAGCGTAGCCAGTAGGCTGTGTTCTCTGCGAGCTCCGATCAGTTGTTTCTTGAATAACCAAACCAAAGATTGAACATAAATTCAACAAAAAATAATTGAAATAATAAAACAGGAAAACCAGAGAGAGAAAGTTGGCGTCAGTAGGCCAATATTAATCAAAGCAGTAAGAATAATACAATGGTGAATTTATGCAATGTCAATTACTATCTAAACAAAGGTTGGATGAAAAGTGATTGTTTGAGGTCAATGATCTGTCATAAATAGAAAAGATACAAGATAACACATGATGAAGCATATGAGGCAACGAAATGCTTGAGGTAGCTAACAGTGGAGAAGAAAATATTAGAAATGTACCAAGACAACAACAACAACCACTCTAACCATGTGTGACTTTCGATGTGCTTTGTCTGTTTGCCTTTTTGCTACAGTGCCTTTTATATACTTGGTGCCCTTCATGATCATATGTTTTCAATGCCAAAAATGATCCCACAATCCTTTTGGTAGATTATTGGTGCAATAACTGTCTCAAGGGTTCACTTATTGATTGGTTCACACAAAATGAAAGAAGGCCCTGAACAATCGCAAAGCCCATAAGAGTGAGGTGTTCTTCAAAAGAATGAAAAAGATACAAGAGAATAATTTTATTTGACACAGGGTTCAAAATCTATTTCAAAAATAATAAATTAACATTTGGATGTTGCAATGCCAGTTGTTTTCCCACAAATGTGATGAGACAACAAAAAACAGGAAAATAAATTTCACAAAATGGAGAGGGTCTGCAAAGTATAAGACACAGTAAACCATGCAAGTGTTGTCGTGGATGGATATGAATCATGACGTCTATGATGACAGTATGGAAAGTGCTCATAATTCTACACTATGGATGTATGGATATATCATAAAGGCAATATCTTACACTGCATATGAAGTTGTACAACGTTTCTGAAAGTAAAGATGTTAAACTCACTCGCTGCAGGGTCGGTCAGATAGCTGTAGCGCTTACGCAAAGCTAAGGAGGCAAAGGTATGACGTCGGTCTGGTTTTTCAGTCTGCAACAACAAAAACAACAAAATATGTTTTAACATAAAATGTAGATTGGATTTAAAGGCCAAAAAGGTATCTTCCCTTTTTTCACACTACTGCCAGAATTTCTCCCATTTTGTGGTTTTGAAATAAAATCAAGATGATGCATTTAGATTTTCTGAAGTCCATGTTGTTGAGATAGTAGGCACTGTAGGTGATTGTGTTGTAAGTCACCTTCGGCTGATGACTCAAATATCCATGCTTTCCTCTGATTGGATAGATTAAGTGTTACATTGGTGGTGCGATTTAAAGTGTATTTATCTGTCTAATTTTGAAGAAACACATGCAATATGTGATTATTAGATTTGGAGAACTCTGGTGAGATGTCCACAAGCTGACACTGAGAATGCACCTGATCTCTAAAATAAATGATTTAAAGAGGACTCACTCCATTAGTCATGGATGAATGTTCTTTTGAGATCATGAGATGTAATGTAAATGAAGGAAAACACTCTGAGATATAGCTATAAAACATGAAACATTCATGTCATCTTTTGCTGACTAGGTTATGTTGACTTTTCCTCATGCAACGAATAACTCATTGGTCTTGTATAGGTGTGAACAAAACATTGGCAGAAGATGGCTGAAACCACAACTAAGCTAGAGTACTATGCACTACAGCGGGGTTTATCCTCTTCTATCTGCCATTCCGAAAGCACTGTATGTCACGCTCTCTGAAAATAGTGTGGAGGGATGGTGTTTCCTACTAGCCTACCTACTGAACACATATGGAAAGAAAGATATGGAAAATAAGCCAGGGTGTGGTACACAAATTGCTCCACTTGGCTTGGGATGAGGACAATAATAATGAAACCCGTTGAATTGAACTGTCATTCATGCATTACACAAAGTCATTTGACTTCTAAACAATGATATAGATCCATGTCGGCTGCAGAAGCCTCTATATATCATCAGTCAAATAACAATAATCACCACACATTCATATACACTATTGATGCTAGCGTTCACAATAATAAAGCAACGGAAAAACCTCAAAGCAGTCCATGCGATGAACAATCATGTGTTTACCTCATCATCAGGATCAGACTCCATCATGTCCTGTTTGTTCCCAAGATGCATTGCAGAGAAGGGGAAAGATGACACAATGACAGCGGGTGGTTTATAATGGGTGTGGTTGGAAATAAACATCAGGAAATGAAAATGTAGCAGCTGAGGGCAGCAAACCAAATGGGCTTGGACAAAACCATAGAATGAAATAGTCCACAGCCCACCAAAGATCCAGAAAAGCAGCAAAAAGCACAGCAATGTAATTCAGAGTTTTTGAACACCACATAGAGAAATGCCTCCATAATGTAGGTCTATTACTCTCCCACAATTTGAGCCAGGCAAATGAGGAATATCATGTGTATGACTGAATGTGTGTTTTGTGGGGGAATATAATTGGCATTGACAATAAAAGACACAAGCAGCAGGCATTCTAACCAAACGGAGGTCAACCTCTCCACTCTGGCATCGCTGCTGTTACTGTACTCGGTCATTCAATTCATTTACATGAGGATGACATGATATGACCCAGAGAAGATATCATTCAAATATCCACCTACCTTCTTATGAGTTGGCAGTGTGATATTCAAATTGCATATGGCAGTCTGTGGAAGACCTTTAGTGGTTTTCGGCTCTTTCAAAAATGAGAGTCGACCACATGGTTCTTGGCCCATGTCTCTGACCTAAGGATCAACAACACATGTCCAATAAAAACATTAATTGATTTCTATACAAGATATACAATAGAGTAGATCAGGGCTATTCAATTCTGGTCCTGGAGGGCCAAAACACTTCTGTTTGTTGTTTCTACCTGGAAGTTAATTGCACTCACGTGTTATCCCAGGTCTGAATCAGTCCCTGATTAAAAGGAGAGGATTAAAACCTTACGTGTTTCAGCCCTTCAAGACCGACATTGAACAGCCCTAGAGTAGACTGACATTCTTTTTTTTGGTGCTTAAAAAAGTAATACGTGCTAAAAATGGAAATGAGCATTAGAGCTTACAACATGTCAGTAGGTTTGAAGGACGATCATACCTCTATAATAGAAAAGTGTGACCTTATTACATATAAGAAGAGGAGGAAAATGTGACGCTACCTTCACATTGAAAGGAAGCCGGTTCTCTTTGAAAGAGAAGAAGTTGAAGATCAGCTGCTGCCCACTCTTGATAAGAGGAGATAAGTTGCCATAGCAATCCACATGGATAGGCTTGCCCTCCAAGACCTGTAAAATCATTATCAACAAGAGCATGTCAATTCAGATAAACCATGTATCTGTGACCTGTGTCAAAATATTTTGTGCATGTGTGCGGATGAGTGTGTTGGTGCAAATAAGACCCACCTCAATGTCTTTGCTCCTGGCCACCTCTTCAAAGTTCTCCTGTTGTTCCAGAGTCTTGTCCACCTTGTCGTCCGTCATGCAGAAGCAGCGGAGGCGTGACTCCACAGGATCGTTCATCTTGGCAAACACCACAAACTTGGCCAGATACGGCACACAGATCAGCTCCCGGTATAGCTGAGAGGCCAGACCGACCGTCTCAGGAATCTGGTGACAGTCTGCAAGCCAGAACCTGGAGGTAAGGAAGAAACAGAGGGTAAAGCTTAATATGTTGAAGCCAACCAGTGTCTTTTTGGCAAGAGCTTGGTTGATGGTGCCATAAACATTATAATGCATAAAAAAGCTTCACAAAACGTTGTTGATAACTACTGACCTAAATCCACAGACTTGCCAATGAGCGGATGGCTACACTTTCAACAGAGAGGCCGTATTATAGCTTACTCTTGGAGTAAGAATAATTGGTGCTTACTACATCAAATGGCATGTAATGTTTAGATGGGTGATAGTATATTGCTCTGAGCTGAAATGTTCACCTCCATTCTATGCACAAAAATAGTCACTGCATATTTCAAATCTCCATGTTTATCAAATCAGAGGACATTCTGCAGCCTAGCAACCCTCTCAATGAAGGTCTAAGGTGTAAATCATATCAGTTTGGTCTGACATTGAAAAGTGCTGAGGCACATGACTAAAATAATCTACTGACTAAAGCCAAGCAGTGCTCTCTGGTAATATCAGGTTCTACACTGGCCACATGCTTCCCGTCCTGTTAGAACTCACATGACCTTATTTACAGTAACCCAGAATTCACTGTGGCCACTTAGTTAGGACTTGTTAGCGAGGTAAATCAACACATGGGTGGCGTGTTAACTGGTTGGGAGCATGTGAGAAAGCATGGCCTTACCTGGCCGACACGTTTGTGGTGAAGGAAACGCAGTCTGTGACGAAGGACAGCGGAGTGGTCCCTGTTATGTCCTCCCACTGGGCAGGAGATGTTCCACCTGGATGGAAAACCACGAGAAAAGACAAATCCCCATCCCTGGTTAGCCTCTTTTCCACTTACTGCAAACCCTGTCCTCCCATCCTGTCTCCAAGTAGGAGTGAACCTTGTTATCATTGAAGGTCTGAACCAATTTCAATGGAGGTATGTTCTCAGCCACAGAGGTTGTTCAAAACATGGACTTGCCTGTGATGCTGCAGAGGAGGCGCAGGCAGGGGGTGGAGTCTCCCCTGGGTCCAATGGGGTGGCCCTCTGCCGATCGGGGCGGTACAGGGATCGTCATGGTAATGGGCTTGTGGAACTTCCTCCTCCTGGGCTCCACGGTAACGATAGGGCTGAAGGTGGCCCTGTTGCCGAGGAGATTCCTCACCATGTCATCTGGGACGGGCTGAGCCTGAAGGTAAGGGGGAAAGGAGGGATAAAAGAAGTGAATCAATGTTCTCTCATTTGTTTTAATTAGCATAATACATGTAGTACTGAGAAAAGCCATTATCGTTTACAAGAATGTCATGTCAAAAAATTGCAATGGAATGAAAGTAGCCAACTCATCATGAACCAAAACCATGCTCTTAGCCAAAACGTTGGGAAATTAGGTCAAAGCTTTAAGCTTAACACAAAACAGAGACTAAAGGACTTCCTAAACAGTACAGCTAACTGATTGACTTGGTGTTCAGACCTGCAGGCCAACGCGTATCTTTTTGGTGAGCGCCCCCTGTGGGAAGGAGGCCTGGACCATGGGCATGGTCAGGCTGGTCAGAGTCCCACCCTCTGGACCCATGTGGTTACTCTCCTGCTTGATCCTGGATACCACCGCAAAGTACTGGGGGAAGTCCCTGGTGATGATCCGACAGATCCGCTTCTTCTCCAGCTCAGCATTGCTGTCCAGTTCTGTTGGAAAACACATGAACAAACATAGATGGATGAAGGATATTCAATAAGTTCTGTATGTGTGAATGACGAAGGAATGATTGGATGTGTCAGAGAGGGTATTCAATTACATTAGCAATGTTGACCTGTGTGTAACGTACCTTCGTCCATCCCATTGAGAATGTCTGTGATGTCACTTGGATGGCAGTCGTACTGGTGTTCCTTCCATGTGTCACCATTGTCGCTCCTCAGCACGATCAGTTCCCTCTCCTTTCCCCTCATGGAGCCGAAATGAGGAATCTCCACGATCACAGGTCTAGAATGGAGCAGAACACCCAGAGCTAGTTCAGAGCCCCCATAGAGCCAAAATGGTGGATCTTCACATTCAAACAGCAAAAATTAAATAGAGTTCCGTGGCTTCGGGAATGGAAAAACCTACCCCAGAAACTGGGCTCCTGCGGGGCCGACCTCCACCAGCCGGCTGACCAGGCCCTCTCCCTCCACCATGGGTGGGGGGTAGGCCAGCTTGTGCCTCTTGGCCAGGCGGCAGGTGATGCGGGTGGGAGCCGTGCACTTTCGGGGCGGGATGATGATACGCATGCCATTGCTTCGACTTCCTCTCATGGAACCCCCACGGGCATCCACCATGAAGCTGACCAGGAATCTGCCGGCGCAGAAATACAAATATTAGACCAGGAAGGGGGAAGCGGGAAAAGAGAGGTCATAACGACTGACACGTGAGACGGACGAATCCCATGCTGTGACCACCTTACACCCAAACACTCCGAAAAGAGAGAGAGAGAGACAGAGATAGGATATGGTGCTTCGAAATCTTCAAACTTGGCAGATCTCACCTCTGACACTTAACAATGTCTTAGAACAACCTTTAAGACACGGAATCTGTAAAGAACTAAGAGGTGATGTAATAGAGGGTAAAGGGGAGTTTCCTGCCAAGATCAATCCCTCTGAAGCAGTGATTAGTGACTGATATTAAACACCTTCACAAATGTTTCACCCCAAGTAGAAACTAAATGAATTCACAAACGGAAGAATGTGTTTAATACATGATGTGTTACATTCTAATAAATAAATGCAGTTTGGGCATCCCATGAATTGTGGAAACTGGCACGGGTAGTAGTAAGCTATTAGTAGAGCAAACAAGGGAACGCTAAAGTGAAATGCCTGGTATAGTATGCCAGCTGTTAAGGTGCAATAAAGCCATAAAACCTTACCTAAGATAAAGGCACTATAATAAAGATGGTGCACATAGCTGATCTGGCTGAGTTGTTACAGGAATAGTCTCTAACCTAACACCATACACAATGTTATGTACAGTGCAGTGGGATATTTGACTGTCTACATAGTACTGTATGTTTGCCTTAGCTCGGCATCGTCTGTGTTCACTCGGCAGGCCTGCTCATACATTTTCGAGGGGCTTTATCCATATATGCAATGTCAGAGGCACCTTAGTGAGAAAATCCCAAACACATCACTAGTACTACAGCTACACAGCGCAGATGAGAGACCAGACCGCACAGATGACACGAGCACAGAGAGCAAAGAGGAAATAGTGGAAACTATGACATCACGGTGACATCACCAGACACAATCATCACCTGGAGTCATACTGAGGGAGCGGGGAGGACAAGCTGCAAAATAAAAACCAAAACAGTGCAGGAGGCAAAAATATTGTTTTAGTAATACAGCACAATCAATTTAGTTTTTCAGGGTCTGACGTATTTCGTCATGTAAGGCAAAGGAAAGGATGAAAAGGGTGGGACAGAAATCAAAGAGAACTGGAAAAATGGAGGGCATTGGAAGGGGCAGAAATGAATAAACGCTTATGGCATAACAGATAACAGAAAAAGGATTGTATAACAAAAAGGACAAGACAGATTCCTGCATATGCACTTCACATGAAATTCTAAGCAAACACCGCAGGGTTCATTTGAAAGACCAAAGTTCACTTTTACAACAGCGATTGGCCTAGCTTGTATTCAAATGAAAGCAACTAGAAAGGAAGACGTCATCTTTCCACTCAACCCCGGTACATGAGCCCTGACAAAACCCTAAATACGGTATCTTCCATCTGTACTGAGCCCAGGGCAGGACATTGGACTGTCAAGTACATTTCCAATAAAACTAAATCATGTAGTCTACAGTGTAAGTCATTACTATTCATTCACCCCTGCGGCTCAGCAAATGAAAATTTCACAACAGACTGCAGAAAGGAAAACCTCATAACAGTATTTCACTGCAGACAACTGCTAGCTGGGTCTTTCTTGGGCTGGTGAAATGGAGTATGTAGAGTAACATTCTCCTGTGTCTGGATTAGCTGTAGTCTGGCATGGCTGGAGCTAACCGTGGCTGGGTGTCAGACTGGCTGGCAGAGGCCTGGTTCTTACCCTGAGTGAATGGGGCTGGACACAGTGTTACTGTGATCTATTGTGTCTGGGGTCCAGCTGTAGCGCCTCAGACACTCTGCATCGTAGTCCCGGGTCACAGCCAGGTGCTGTGGAAGAGCACATGCAGGAGGAGGGTCAACGGGTGAGTTATGAAGGAGACTTAATGGTTTACGAGCTAACCTGACAGTGACACTCACTGATCTACAGACAGATGAAGTGATACCTTTTGTGACCGTCTACATTTCTAACACACAATAAGAGAATAAAACACCTTAGCCCTACAGACAAGTGATCTAACAGGACTCATACAGTCTCACAGAAACATGTTATTGTCATCTAAAACATTCAACATCACTTCAATGAAACATGCAAAATATGATTATCCATTTAACCACAAGAAGTGGCAAAAGTCCAAATGAAACAATAATTTGTTTGTATAAAAATTAATCATGGGAATTTACAGTCACCAGAAGTCGCATGGGAAAATAAACAACTATTTACCTCACTGAGATGAGGACCAATGAATGGAATGAGAATTTCAGAGCTAAAACAAACAAACATGATTGAAACCAGAGAGATGGTCATAGAGCATGAGCAGAGCGAGGTAACCCTCTATTAACGTCATCATGTACCTTATTGAGAGGGTCAATCAAGTAGGAAAGGTCTTTAAAGACACTCTGAAGCTTTAGAGGGCAGATGAGAAATCACAAATGGGACTTGAAGAGCCTTGAGATTTTTCTACCAGTCCCTACCCACTGGGCACACGTTGTCTATTCCACATTGGTTCAACATATTTCATTGAAATTACATGGAAACAACTTCAATTCAACCAATGTGTGCCCAGTGGGCAGTCATTGGCTAACAACTCATACATGGAGAAGAGGTTGCAGTAGCTTTTACCACAAGATTGTCTTTAGCAAAGAGTGGCCTGTTAAGGTTTCATAAAGACAATCTTATTTCTGGACAGTAGATCTGATAGTGCCACAAACATCACAAAACACCAAGAATGCAACATGTGATCATCATAATGAAACAGATAAACGACAGAGTGTTCTATGATGCCTCAAGCCGTGGAAAAAGCACAGGACACGTCGCTTTAATCCGTTTTTACGACCAAGTTTGAGGAAACAAATGTTTTACTATTTGAGAAAACAAGATTTTACACGCATTCCAATACAAGGCTCCTCTTTCACCCAACATCTTTGCTTACATTGCAAGAGAGGTAGTGGAAGTTGTGCATATTTTCGCTTCTATAGTCACGATTCTTGGGAATTTGTTTGTCGAACATGATGTCAGTGAAGTTGCAAATATTATTTACGGTACATCAGGTTAATGTTCCTGTTTTAGATCCTGCACAGCGATCACCAAAACAGGACAAATCAGGACACTGCAGTTTGGTTTTCCCAAGGCAGCTAGAAACCTTCAGTGGCCACAGGGAAGTTTGAAACAGCTCTTACAGAAAATGTCCTACATGGACTCAGCACTACAAGTGCCCAACATAAACCAAACTAACAAAAAAGCCCAAAATAGGCACTGGAAATAAACTGTTACCACAATCCAGGGGGAGGCCAAATCCATCATTGACCCCATCTCAGAGTTCACATAAAAATGTTAATCGTCTCATGCAATACCCAGAAAGAGAGCGAGGAGAAGAGAGGCAAAAGAGAGACCACAGAAAAAGAGATACAAGAAAGGGCTAAAGGAATGTTAGGAGGACGTACCGTGTCCTTGGTCGGGGCGAGGATCTCCTCTATCATCATGCTGTCTCGCGCGTAGGAGCTGCGGTTGAGGGTGTTGGACCTATCCGAACTGAAGGAGCGGAGGCTGGGGTGTTTAAATGTTACCACGCAATACAGCGGGTGACAATGAACAGCAGGCCCAAACCAAAAGAAAAGCAAAAGTAAAACAAATCCATTACTACATGCAACCTCCAGGGAACTGAATCGCACTGTACAACGTACCGTATATAGTGCAGAGCAAGATTAGAGTCCCACAGCTGGGGATAGACGCATAGGTAGGAGTTATTCAGAGATGGAAATGAGAGTGAGGTCAGTCAGTTTTAACAGAGAGAGACAGAGAGAGAGAGATAAAGGAGTTGTAGATGTGTCTGTTTATCACAAACACAGACATAAGAGGTCAAATAGAGTCTGACTAGATGTTTCAGAGAGGACACAGGATGAAGAATCACTTTTGATCTACTAACAAACAATAAGGTGGTAACTATACACTACATAAAGTATGGAACTAACTCAATTCCATAACTAAAACATCCAGATTCGTTATGGTTATTAAATAAAGATTTAGTTGTAACGGTCCCTAAAAATAATCTCAAACTACTTTGAAGTATCCTATTTCATATTCAGTTAAAGTAATGTAGCTCATTCAATTAAATATTTGTTTTAGGACGGGCAAAGTTCTGTGTCTTTAAATTCTCAAATGACTTGGATCGGCAGGTAGGGTGGCAGGCAATTCACACATCCGTAATAAAACACACCTGCACGTGTGAAATATGACAAATATAAGCACCCACCAAATGTGTATTATTTATCTGTGTTAGTTTGGGTGCTCCAGAGATGATGTTCCTCTCTGTCTTACTGCATTCTGCAGTGCTGTGCTGTGTTCCTAGTGTTGCAGACATACTGACTGAATGCAGTGGGTTGCTCCCCTTTGGCTTTTTCTCAAATTCTTCTTACTTGATTGTTTTAAAGGTCCAACGCAGCCGTTTTTTTTATCCAACTATCAAATCCTTTCTGGTTAACAATTAAGTACCTTAATGTGATTGTTTTTAATTAAAATGGTCAAACAGTAACAAAAATAGCTTGTTAGCGAAGAGCAATTTCTTAATCAAGAATTTTGCTAGGAATGTCTGGGAGTGGTCTGAGTGGGAGAAAAAAAATTCTGAGAGTTGTCTGGGTGTAAAAAAACACATCTGAGTGAAAAACTAGCTGTTATTGACAGAGTGGTTTGGAACTCTTTCTTATTGGTCTATTAACTAATTTACCGCCTGGTGATGTCACCAGGCAGGCCAAAACTCCATCCAACCAAAACAGGCAGAAATTTCAAGTGGTCTTTCAAACAGCTCTTACACTAAAAGAGCATTATCATAATTTCCACAATTTCAGAGAATTATTCCAACCTCATATTGTGGAAATATATATAAAACACAGGAAAACACCTTTTTTGATTGCACTGGGCCTTTAAACAATGTAGCCATGTTCTTTTAGAATAAAAGTGTGTTTAACCTAGTCACGAGTGTGGGACTGCACTGTGTATGTGTGTGTGTGGAGAAAGGGAGAGCAAAAACGCAGAGCTCAGCGTGTTTGAGTGAGCATGCTATTCAGCACAGAGAGAAGTCCTTTATTCAGCACTGCAGCTGAAGTTTCTAAGCAACTCCACTCAGCCTGAATGGTCTGGCATCCCAAACCTGCTTTGCCTACTCTCTCTGTGTTGCTGCCTGTGTTTGCTCTTCACAATTATCCTCCCTCCCTCTTTATTACCCCTTCATCTCTTTCCTCCTCTCCCCCAATCTTTCTCTTGCCAATTCAATTCCATTTTGTTTTATTTGTGCAGAGTTGCATCACAGTTACATTTTCATGGGTGCACTTACCAGAAGTCTCCTCTCTTTTCCTTCGCTCCCTCCCTCCCTCCCCCCTTACTCTCTCCTTCCGGCTTCTTTCTGTACCATTTCATGCCTCTCAGTGGCTTTGATCAATCTGCCTCTATCCCTCACCCCTTTCCTCGTTGCTATTCTAAACACTGCCATGCCTATTTCTCTCAATGCATTCTGCTTTCTCTCACCATCTCTATTTCACTCTAACTGTGTCTCTCCACATAGCATACATTTTAAGATGAAGCAGTGTTATTTGATCAGGAAAGAAAGTTAACATTTGCTTATCTGTGTCAGTTTAAAGAGTTGGTTGTGCGGATGATTGCTCTGTCATTCATCATATAGATCCAAGGTAAAGTGTGTGTGTGTGTGTGTGTGTGTGTGCGTGCACACGTCGGTCAGTTAGGTCAATGCGGGATTTTTAGACAACAAGCCATTGAGGCCTTGAAGTTTCCATCTCTGCATACCAGAATGGGTAATTTTAAGGATTATAAGCAATACTGTTTGATTGAAAATGGACTGAAACATATTGATCCCTGGAAGTTACATAAAGTGACACCTTCAAAGAAATTATAAAGGGGATGTGTCACCTTTAACCACACCATACAAAAAGATGGGTTAATCAACTCTAACCAAAGCACCTGTCATTATTAAGACATAACACAAAACAGTCACATTCATTTTCTCATGTACTCTACTCATAACTTGTATTAAATATTACTTGGTTTATTTGCAAATGATGAGGGGTTTATATTGACTGATGAGAAAATAAGGTGATGAAAAATATTAGTGAGCTCAAAAAAGGTTTCCCAAATAAAGTCACCAATAAACTCAGAGAAAGTATACCAGAAAGACTGACTATGGTTCATGGAGTCACAATGCACAGAGGATGAGTCAGGGGAGGGAAATATGTTTGGTGAAATGTGCTTTCTGCTCTTACCTGATCCTAGGGCTAGAGTGAGAAACAGAGAGTGCAAGAAATAAAAAAGGAAAAGGAAAGTAGAAGAGAGTGGTGAAGAGCAAAGCATTTTGAAAAAGTCCAAGCAGAGAGGTGTTTTTATTTTCATGTGACATTGATGCTCTGCTTTTGCATGGGGTATGCTCCAAGCCTGGGCTTATAGTCTTTCTTTCTGTGTCTGTGTCGGAAAGTGTGTCTGCATTCGGAAAGTATTCAGACCCCTTGACTTTCTGCACATTTTGTTATGCAACAGCCTTATTCTAAAATGGATTAAATTGTTTTTTCCCCCCATCATCAATCAACACACAATACCCCATAATGACAAAGCAAAAACAGCTTTTAGAAATTTTTGCACATTTATATGTAAAAAAAAAAACCCTGACATATCACATTTACACAAGTATTCAGACCATTTACTCAGTACTTTGTTGAAGCACCTTTGGCAGCTATTACAGCATCGAGTCTTCTTGGGTATGACGCTACAAGCTTGGCACACCTGTATTTGGAGAGTTTCTCCCATTCTTCTCTGCAGATCCTCTCAAGCTCTGTCAGGGTGGATGGGGAACGTCGCTGCACAGCTATTTTCAGGTCTCTCCAGAGATGTTCGATTGGGTTCAAGTCCGGGCTCTGGCTGGGCCACTCAAGGACATAAAGAGACGTCCCGAAGCCACTCCTACATTGTCTTGGCTGTGTGCTTAGGGTTGCTGTCCTGTTGGAAGGTGAACCTTCACCCCAGTCTGAGGTCCTGAGCGCTCTGGGGCAGGTTTTCGTCAAGGAACTCTGTACTTTGCTCCATTCATCTGTCCCTCAATCCTGACTAGTCTCTCAATCCCTGCCGCTGAAAAACATCCCCACAGCATGATGCTGCCACTACCATGCTTCACCGTAGGGATGGTGCCAGGTTTTCTCCAGAAGTGAAGCTTGGCATTCAGGCCAAAGATTTCAATCTTGGTTTCATCAGACCAGAAAATCTTGTTTCTCATTGTCTGAGAGTCCTTTAGGTGCCTTTTTGCAAACTCCAAGCGGGCTTTCATGTGCCTTAACTGAGGAGTGGCTTCTGTCTGGCCACTCTACCATAAAGGCCTGATTGGCGGAGTGCTGCAGAGATTGTTGTCCTTCTGGAAGGTTCTCCCATCTCCACAGAGGATCTCTGGAGCTCGGTCAGAGTGACCATCGGGTTCTTGGCCCTTTTCCCCAATTGCTCAGTTTGGCCAGGCAGCTAGCTCTAGGAAGAGTCTTGGTGGTTCCAAACTTCTTCCATTTAAGAATGATGGAGGGCACTGTGTTCTTGGGGACCTTCAATGCTCCAGACATTTGTTGGTACCCTTCTCCATATATGTGCCTCGACACAATCCTGTCTCGGAGCTCTAAGGACAATTCCTTCGACATCATGGCTTGTTTTTTGCTCTGACATGCCCTGTTAACTGTGGGACGTTATATAGACAGGTGTGTGCCTTTCCAAATCATGTCCAATGACTCCAATCAACTTTTAGAAACATCTCAAGGATGATCAATGGAAACAGGATGCACCTGAGCTCAATTTTGAGTCTCATAGCAAAGGGGTTAAATACTTATGTCCAATTTTTTGTTTATTTATTCCATTTTAGAATAAGGCTGTAACGTAACAAAATGTAGAAAAAGGGAAGCGGTCTGAATACTTTACGAATGTATGTGTGTGTGTGTGTATAGACTAGTGTGTGGCACAGTCCGAGAGCAAACCATGCAAGGCCAATGTCATAAACAGAAAGGTAAGGGGAAAAGAAAGCAGCTGCTTGGCGTCATACATTAACCAATCAATACAAAAGCAGAACATTTCCAGCACGGCAAAGAATCATGTCAGCAATATCTTTTCACCACACATATTCAACCAGTTTACTTTGAGATTCAAATAACAACATAATGTTCAGAGGTGTATCATAGCACAGTATACAGGATAGTACATGGTGACATTATCGGAGAAAGTCCTTGATTTAGACATCATCACTAACTTTTACTGACTAAGCAGCCGTCACTACATTTGTCACATGGCTTTGGGAACTCGTGACATGAACTTCCAAAAGCTTCTCTAGAGATGATAAAAGTGACACAGCCTTATTCAAACACCCGGACGTGATCCATCAAACCAGGAACAGCTGAAATGAGTTCCCGCTTCATATTGAAATGACGTGTTAAACATCTCACACCATCCATTATAGCCTAAAAGCTGATCTAACTCCTCTTTCTTGATTTGTAAAACAGTGGTTCTGTTTTTAGGCAGTTTTTCCCCCCATAGTGTGCTGCTGCCTGACACCGTCGTTGTTTTTAGTCAGTCGACCATCCCCATGCATTTGCCAGCTGTCAGGGCCTCCACAATAGATGGCCAATGATGTGCTGTGGGTTACACAATACTCATCTAATGTGATTATGTATTTTCACCCAAGCTTGCTAGTTTTCTACTGGGTACTCAACTCTTAGCCTACAGCTGGCCATCCTCTCTCTGAATACTGTAGTGGGCAAAAACGTACACATATCTGACCAAAGGCAATACGTGTACGTGTAGGTATCAGTGACATTGATCAATAGTCTTTCTACGGCCGTAAAATACTCAAACTGCTGAATCATGATGTCATGCTGAACCAAGTGCTAATAACGTCTCTATTACATCTTCATAACATATGTTTCTATGAAGGACACTTAGCTCACCACAACTTCTTACAATTCCACTGCTCCCCATACAGTATCATCAACATATCAGCACATCTTAAACCTGTGTGTATAGGATAAACAAACGCACTGGCAATGCCAAACATGACATCGCGGTCAAGAGCATATAATGTCATAATAGTGTCACATACCTCGCTGAGCGGACTCCAATGCTGAACCCCATGTAGCCCTCCTGTGGGAGAGAGTCGTCCCCCAGCTCCTTGAGGTCCTGGGGCCTTAGATATTTGTCAGTGTCGCCGGTCATTGCATCCTCACCTGGTGGAAAAGTCCCCAATCATTACTTCAAAGGCAATCCGAGCAAGAAGAGTGTTGCAGTACTCCTAGAAAAATCTTACCACCACTTCATTATAACAGGCCTTGGATAATTCATCAGTGTCGCTCTGATAACTAGTGGGCCAGAGTACTAGGCCCGATGCTCAGTTGGTAGGCTACTCATTGGGTTATAGTGAAGCTAAATAGCAGCATCAACACTCATAGGTCTAGGCTACTTGAAATGAATGACATGGTAATAAATCCGTTACAATCTATTCATAGACTAACGAAGTCCACTAGCTTGGAGATAGACAAAAGCTACTTGCAGCACAGCTCTTCTGTCGCGTAAAACCAAACGCAGTTTGTATTGACACTCAAGCCAAAAAGCGCAGGGTGTAATTAAACGCTAGCAGAACTCAAGCAGCAAGAGCACCTAGATTATCAAGACGAAAAAAAACAGCAGTCCTTGCCGCGACAATGTATCCCCTTTCCCCCTTCTGACCGACCCCGGCCTGCAACACATCAATCTTCCACCGCAGCCCCCCCCCCCCCCCCCCCCCCCCCGGCAGCCCCAGTACCTCGGATAATGCCGCACTTTTGCTCGGATGGGCTACAATGTCGTTACAGCTCTTTGCTACATTGCAACACTGGTTCCTTCAAACACGCTCGCTTTCACACACTGACTGTAGAACGTCAAAGGTGAGTAATGTTTTTCAAAGCCAATGCAGTACTGAAGGCTATACTGTACGTCATAGCAAGCAAGCGATTCTCTTCTCCCTCTCCCAGCTCACTCTCACACCGCTCTCTCCCGCCTCAGCTACGCTGTAGCCTACAATAACTCGATTGCGTACGAAATGGCTTTATGCACCAGTTCCCTGTATCACCTCCATTCGACAGCACTTCTCCATGAAATATGGCCTTTATGACTTACATAGAAAAACAGCCATGTCCGTTACCACTCTTAATATATTCCCGTGTTTGTCTTTATTTTCCAATTATCTGCAGAACAGTTAACTCCCACCAATAAATCCAGAGAGAGACGAGAGGCGTAAAAAAAAATCCAATCCATTCATGTGGTTGCGGCTGAAAGAACTCGAAACCGAACTGTCCCGTTTGTCTGTCCTTCCAGCCAGGGACTGTCTGAAAGCCTACTGTAACTGCAGCAGTTGTTGCTAGTGCAGGGACGGACTGCAGCTCTGCCGCTGCCGTTCCGCTCTTGCTGCAAACAAAGTTTAAACTAGGGTGAGTTTTCCGGGTAGAGCACATCGATGAGCGAAAAAGTAAAAGTAGAAGCCATTTAAATTCGAGATAAGAGGTTTCTTTGCTTGTCTGCTCAGCTAAAGCTCATATCATTGGATTTCGAGAGAAAGTCCACCAGTCCGGATAGCATCTCCGTTAATTCAGGCTGAATTGCACCGAAAACACAGTGGCAGAGGGATAGAGAGGTCGCGTTTGAATAATGTTTGTGGTTTGTCTGTTGCGCAGTAATCTGAGTGTAATCCAGAATGTAAACAAATACTTATTTTAGGACACAGGATAAACAGTTTGGGGAGACTGAACGGAGAAACAGTCTTTGAAGAACAACCCACTAGGTTTTTTTCCTGAGGAGGGGGTGGACAGTGGAAATCTGGCTGCAATCCAAATGGGTGGACCAAAACTGCCCCCCAAAATGGATAATTGGTTCATCTTTTTGTCTCTCAAAGAAAGTAGCCTACATATACCTCCCTAAACCATTACTCCTCTAAATCAACATATTTATATAGTTTGGTTGTTAGGGAGGATTAGGCTAAAATCATGACTAGGGATCTCTTTTAGACAGGGTGATCTAAGGAATGCATAGACTCTGACCACAGCAGGACAGGAGTGACCTGTCATGGCCAATTGGATTGCCCTCCATAAGGTGACTGAGAGATGGCATGCACCGTGGACAGATTACTGGTGTAATGCATGGTCAGATGTAACACCATTATTCAGTAAGACTGTCAATGACACATTCCCAGAGGATAGGTTTTCAGCATAGAGTTTACATTACATATTTTATCATTTAGCAGATGCTCTTATCCAGAGCCATTTACAGTAGTGAGTGCATACATTTTTGTGCTCTTATGTACTGGTCCCCCATGGGAATCGAACCCAAAACCATGGCATTGCAAGTGCGTTACCAACTGAGCCACACGGGACCATATCTACCTTTGTCAATCTTACACCTAAGGCCATAGAGCAATGTAGTAAACTGTGAGGATAACCTCAACAGCTGACATGAGGTAAACTATTTGTTATCAATTTGATTATAGCATTACAGTATTGTATGAGAGGCCATTACAATGTGGAAAGCATTGAACATGGAGAGCAGTAAACATTGCATTGTGGGTTTATCAGCCCCGATGTAGACACAGTAAGCACCACGTCTGGTCAGTCAGCAGGTGCGTGTGTGGAACTTGTTGAGTCCAGCAGTATCATCTGACACAGAAACTCCACACGCCTCTCTACAGTTACCTAAGCAACGCTCCATGGACAAATGTATCCATTTTACACTAGTGTCAGTTAATTGCTTCCAAAACACTGGGTCACAACTGAAATGCACTGCAAAAAAGTGACTAAATATCTTAAATTGTCTTATTGTCCCGCCTAGTTAAAAAGGTTAAATAAAAAATAAAAAAAACGTATTAAGGTAAGGTAAAATATCTTGAAAAATATCTTGAAATAAGATACATTTCTTGTATTAAGCCTTTTTTAAGATAAAAAAATGCAATATTAACAGTCAATGACATTGGATAATTTAGCTTGGTAAGAAAAAAACAACTTATCACTCAATATAAGCTATTTAGGCTTGCTTAGATTTCACTTTTTTCCAGTGCATTTCAGTTGTCACCCAGTGCTTTTGAAGCAATGAATAACAAAGTTTTTCCTAACAACTACTGATACATTGGTATTCAAACACCCAGCATAAGAGTGCAACTTGAGATCGGTAACCTGTAGCAACACTTGTCCCACACACTTTACTAGTTACAAGTAGTGTAACTGTGTAGTTACAAGTAATGTATAGTCATTTATTACTGTATTTTTACGCAAGATATTGAAATACCATGTAACCATGGCAACAAAGTTAAAAGCACCATAATGAATGTGGAGAAACTCAGCGTTACTACAGTAGGAAGCCCATCTTCTGAAAACACCAGAAACCCTACCTCTTCAAAGAGTCTGTATTTTTCAACAGTCAATAACCCCACAGAACCACCCCCCCAAAAAAGGCTTGTGAACTGACACTCACTTTTTCCCCTTTTCTAGCTCTGACATTGCTGATAGCTACTTTATTGAAGGAAAATGTACTTACTATGACTGTGATATGCGGTTGTCCCACCTAGCTATCTTAAGATGCACTAACTGTAAGACACTCTGGATAAGAGCGTCTGCTAAATGACTAATATATAAAAGTAAAAACAAAATGTAAAAGGAAGGCCTGTCCCTCAAAGCACAAATTGCTCTGGGGCTCGAATACTTAGCTACATGCAGTGTAACCAGAATGGCTGTGGGATAAGTCACATCAAACAAACAGTATCTTATCGCAAGCAAAATAAAAGTCCAAAAGCTCAAACACAAATGTAATTTGTGTCCGAGGCTTACTTTCTCTGCTGATTTACATTTGGTGACGTCAACTACTGATACGTGAATCAAACAAGATACTCAGAGAAAGCTGCATTTCAGTGTAGGAAGCAGAGAGAAAGAGGTGGGTTCTGGCTAGCGTGTTCCAGATTGCCAGGCAAACTCCTAGCAACAGCGGACAGTCAGTGAAGCAGCGTATCAGCAATGATGGCGAGATGGGTAGCTTTCCAACAGGTGAGGTGCAGGTGAAGGAATGGGGTTACGTGAAAAGAGTGAAACAAAAACAAAACTACTGCGTAGAAAAATGGGGCAAATACCTTCGTCAACATCTGAAATACAGTCGTCATTGAGAATTTCCGGCGCATTAGCCTTAGCTGTGTGATTTGAATACATACAGTTAATGGAATATTAATAAGGCATCAAATGGCACACTTTCACTAATATGAGATGCAGCCACGCATACTATATGAATCACATGCCTTGAATACACAAAACACAGGTTAACCCCAACCGGTCAACTCACAGCTTATGGGGTAATGCACGGCTTACGTTATAAGCGAAGTTTTGATACAGTCATATCAACCACTTATACTCATACCTTCATCGTCAGACATGTCCAGAAACTCGTTCATGGTCTCGGGGATGTTCATTTTGTGTTTTTCTGTCGCAGTCTGTTGATAAAAGAGTCCGACATGAATAATGCAGATGAATGCTACTGTGCCCAGTGGCCCCTGATTGGCCCCTGATTGGCCCCGGGTGTCACTGTTATTAAATCAATCAATCAAATCAATCAAATTAATTTTTATATAGCCCTTCGTACATCAGCTGATATCTCAAAGTGCTGTACAGAAACCCAGCCTAAAACCCCAAACAGCAAGCAAAGCATGTGAAAGAAGCATGTGAAATCCCTCCTGACACGTCGACAGATCTATTTGAGGAGCAACAGGATATTCAACCTGGGCATTTCACACAGTTAAGCATGTGAGAGAGCATTCCTGGAATCTCTTGTATACCGTTTCAGGGCCAAGTACTAATTTGAGATACGCATACAGTAACTCATCCAGTGATGTCAAGGTTTGAGTTGTACACAATGTGCACACCTCATGTTCGGATTCGGCCCCATGTCATTAGAGGAATAAACAAATGTTTATTCATTTACTATGTACTTTCAGATCCCCACAGACAGATACACACACGAGGTTAGTGAACTGCAAGCACATGGTCAGATAACACATCCTGTACATGGAGACAGACCACTAGTCTGGATTGGCATGTTTTTTCATCCACTAGGAATGCAAATCGACCGTTTGCTTTGCGTCACCATAACACACACGCAGAGATCAGTATGCTATGTACTGCAAACTGCCTCAAGAGTGGTACCTGGCCTACTGTTTGGGTGTGTGAACCTGTGATCAACACCTACTACCTGTACAGCAATGGAACACAAATCAATTCTTTCACCGCTGCGGTGTCAGTTGAGATAAAGGCCTGTGTTCATGCTAGGTGAGTGGACTCTCAATTTCATGAGTTACAGTCAAATTGAGCGCCAGAAGCAATATTCACTGGCCAAAGACACGCTGTAACATTGGGGCTAGGCCCCACTGGTCCACATGAAAATACATAGACGAGCAGGCAAACAGACAGACAAACAAACCTACAGAAACCTAAATATACAGACAATGACAGACAGACAGAGAGACATACATGGCATGACGTCTTACCACAGAGGTCAGATTCTCATCAGTCACTGGCCTGAGAGTGTCGACCACTGAGATGTAACCAAGACGACAGGCGATAGACAAGGCTGTGCTCCCGTTCTGCGAAGAGGGCGGAAAGAAATGATGTAGGTTGTAATATGTGTTTGTTTTTACTTTGTTAGTGTGGCAACATTAGTGCTGTGTGGGTGTGTATTTAGTGCAGTGTGTGGGTGTGTATTTCTGTGCTTTGTGAATGTACAATGATACTGTATATGTATGTGTGTGTGTTTCTGTGTAGAAGTCTGTTTTTAGTGTATGTGTGTGTGTGTGTGTGCCTGTGTGTGTGTGTGTGTCCATTACTATGTATGTACTGTATACTATTGTATGTTTCCTGCTGCTCTGTGTAGCCCTGCTGATCCAGGCCTCTGGATGAGAGCTCCTGAGACAGCAGGTTTTCCCATCATGCTTCACTCACCACGGTCAGCTGATTGGCAGAGGCTCCGTGCTGCAGCAGCAGGTTGATGATGTGGGTGTGGCCCTGCTGCGCCGCCTGGTGGAGGGGCGTGTAGCCGTTCTGCAGACAGCGACAGAGAGAACGAGAGGGAGGGATGATAGTGAGAGGAAGAACGAGATAGAGAGAAATTGAGGGGAGTGGGGAAAGGGGGGTGCAAAGTGAAAACATGAGGGAGAAAATATAAACAGGAGGATAGCAAGAGAGTGACGGAGGGAGAGAGGGAGTGAGGGACAGAGGGAAGGAGGGAGTTGTACCAAAACAAAGAGAGTGTTAGGGAGAGCCAGCAAAAAATACACAAACTGACAAAGGTAAATAAGCTTAGCTCACATGAACACCACATGGGACAGACTTTCAGTTGTTTACCTTTGTTTTGTCATCAACTCTGGCCTGGTTCTGTATGAGGAAGTCTGCCATCTTGACATTGCCATAGTGACAAGCCACATGCAGCGGAGTGTATCCCATCTGTTTTACCCAAGGGCAAGGGGCCGAGACAGAAAGAGAAGAAAGGAAGATGTGAGCTTGTTACTTCTCGTCCTGTGACATCACAGCCCTTGTGTGACCAGGAAGTAACTAACATTACATTTACACAAGTGTGACACAAAAATCCTATTATACAACAAGAACTTCATAACCCTTCTCTAATAGAGACCTGATAGAAAATATGAATGAATGAACAGCCTTGGCTGTAAACCAGTGTGCTGCCAGCACAACACAGTGTGTAACCTTGTGCTACTGCAGATCTCTCTCTGTCTGTGTCCCTGTCTAGTGAACGTGAGCAGCCGATGGGCAGTCTGCTGCATCAAGCAGGGGAGGTTACTGGTAGTGACGCACATACAGACACAAACACCTGCCACTCAGGTGTCTTCTAATCCTTTATTCATCCCACACCTGAGAACACAGTGCTGCAGCCAAGTGTGTGTGGGGGCAGGTGTTTATCTTTCCTTCAACATTTTATCGACCAGTGTATAGAATGGTGGAAACAATAGATACACACACGCAACATCAATACATTATGTCTGTAACTTCATTGTGTTGTGGGTCTTTATCACTATTCTAAACACATGAATTAACCATCTACAACCCCTGGTCTATCATTGACAAGGAGAGTTGAAATCAAGGGCATCTCTCTGTCCCACAGTCTTTCACTGTGATAGTCTGTACAGTCTGTTCCCAATGGTTGCCGTGGAAACAGTGTGACCTTCACCTTTGTCGAGGGGTCAACGTCCGCCCCCTGGTTGAGCAGGACTTCCGCCACATTGACTTTGTCCTCCTGCGCCGCTAAGTGGAGAGGTGTGAGACCGCTCTGAAAGAGATACGCGCAATTGCATACACACACACACATTTAGAATTCATTTTCCATACCGCGGGGTATCATAGCTTTGTCAAAGCAATGGCTCTTATTCATATTTGTTTTTAAAGAGTCACAGGGATAGTTAGCGAGCTAGGAGGTTGTTTTTAAAGAGTCACAGGGATAGTTAGCGAGCTAGGAGGTTGTTTTTAAAGAGTCACAGGGATAGTTAGCTAGCTAGGAGGTTGTTTTTAAAGAGTCACAGGGATAGTTAGCGAGCTAGGAGGTTGTTTTTAAAGAGTCACAGGGATAGTTAGCGAGCTAGGAGGTTGTTTTTAAAGAGTCACAGGGATAGTTAGCGAGCTAGGAGGTTGTTTTTAGAGTCACAGGGATAGTTAGCTAGCTAGGAGGTTGTTTTTAAAGAGTCGCAGGGATAGTTAGCTAGCTAGGAGGTTGTTTTTAAAGAGTCACAGGGATAGTTAGCGAGCTAGGAGGTTGTTTTTAAAGAGTCACAGGGATAGTTAGCTAGCTAGGAGGTTGTTTTTAAAGAGTCGCAGGGATAGTTAGCTAGCTAGGAGGTTGTTTTTAAAGAGTCACAGGGATAGTTAGCGAGCTAGGAGGTTGTTTTTAGAGTCACAGGGATAGTTAGCTAGCTAGGAGGTTGTTTTTAAAGAGTCACAGGGATAGTTAGCGAGCTAGGAGGTTGTTTTTAAAGAGTCACAGGGATAGTTAGCTAGCTAGGAGGTTGTTTTTAAAGAGTCATAGGGATAGTTAGCGAGCTAGGAGGTTGTTTTTAAAGAGTCACAGGGATAGTTAGCGAGCTAGGAGGTTGTTTTTAGAGTCACAGGGATAGTTAGCTAGCTAGGAGGTTGTTTTTAAAGAGTCACAGGGATAGTTAGCTAGCTAGGAGGTTGTTTTTAAAGAGTCGCAGGGATAGTTAGCTAGCTAGGAGGTTGTTTTTAAAGAGTCACAGGGATAGTTAGCGAGCTAGGAGGTTGTTTTTAAAGAGTCACAGGGATAGTTAGCTAGCTAGGAGGTTGTTTTTAAAGAGTCACAGGGATAGTTAGCGAGCTAGGAGGTTGTTTTTAAAGAATCACAGGGATTGTTAGCGAGCTAGGAGGTTGTTTTTAAAAGACTTGGTAAATCCAGTGGCTCCTTTTGAACTCAGTGAATAGTGTCAGTGAAAATGAGAGACTCAGCTGTGGTCTGATCCTCCATGCTAAAGACGGCGCTATACAGAGAAGTGTCATCTGCCTTCAACTAGTGCTCATTAGGATGACACAGGCCCTCTAGGCTCATATCAGTGTGCTTAAATCAGCCTCGGAAAAGCCTGGCCACTGGTGTGTGTGTATGTGCCTTTGGTAACACATGGGTCTGTGGTTGTGCATGTGTGTATGTGAACAGTATTATTCTGTATGAGTGTGTTAGTTTCAGTGTTGATGATGTCCGGTCTTAAGGCCTATGAGTTATACAATCATAATTTTCACATAAGTTAACCCTCCTGTGAGGCCAGGTGAGAGTGTGTGTTTGTGGTGTGTGTATGTATTTATGTGAATGTAGTATAGTGAACCATTTGTGCTGTGTATACACAGTGTGTGTGTGTGTGTGTTACCTTGTTGCCCATGTTGACGCTGGCGTTCTTGGTGAGCAGCAGAGAGACCAGGTCCACACTGCCCTCCTGTGCAGCCAGGTGAACAGGGCTGATGCCCTGGCGGGTCACAGCGTTGGTGTCCGCCCCGTACTCCAGTAGCGTGGTCCCGATGTCCATCTGGTTCTTCTTGGCAGCTATGTGGAGGGGTGTGTAGCCATTCTGAGAGGAAGAGACACAGAGAAAATGTATTCAGCACTCTATGTGTCCTCTTTTCTACTCTACTCTGCTCTATTCTACTCTATTCTGCTCTGCTTTACTCTATACTACTCTAATCTACGACTCCATTCTATTCTAGTCTATTCTACTCTATTATTTTTACAGATATGTATGTGTATGGGACCTCATTAGGGTTCTAGATAAAGAGGTGATAACACACAGTACACTGTAAACATCCCATAGTCTTAGCTAGATGCATGGTTTAGCTTAAGGCCTTGGTTAACAGAAACAACATGTTCCCTCTTCTCCCTTCACTGGACACACACTACTAAACGACAAAAGCCCCAGGCAGGCAGAAAGAGAATCTTTGGCTGGGTGTTAAAGCTGGATCCATCCCAACATTCCCAAAGGGTTTCCCTGGAGAGGACCTTTAGTGAAGCTGTATGACACTACAGTGGGGCTTTAACTCCTTGAATAGTCCTGGGATGCAGGGCAGTGGGGGTGTAATAGTCCTGGGATGCAGGGCAGTGGGGGTGTAATAGTCCTGGGATGCAGGGCAGTGGGGGTGTAATAGTCCTGGGATGCAGGGCAGTGAGGGTGTAATAGTCCTGGGGATGCAGGGCAGTAGGGGTGTAATAGTCCTGGGATGCAGGGCAGTGGGGGTGTAATAGTCCTGGGACGCAGGGCAGTGGGGGTGTAATAGTCCTGGGATGCAGGGCAGTGGGGGTGTAATAGTCCTGGGATGCAGGACAGTGGGGGTGTAATAGTCCTGGGATGCAGGGCAGTGGGGGTGTAATAGTCCTGGGATGCAGGGCAGTGGGGGTGTAATAGTCCTGTGATGCAGGGCAGTGGGGGTGTAATAGTCCTGGGGGTGCAGGGTGGTGGGGTTTGGGGGGGTGTAATAGTCCTCTGGGATTAAAACATAATTTTTAACAACTTTAATGCATAACTGCTCCTAAGAAATCTCTACAAAGCTGAGACCATGGGTGGAGGCAGTAGGCAGATGTGAAAAAGCGAGACAAGCTCTTGACACCTACTTTAACTGTCATATAAGAAATAAGGTAACTCAGAGCAAGGAGTCCAGAACATGGAAAATGTGCCTTTAGCCATTCCTCTGTAATATTAGTTCATATTATTAGTTCATACACGAGCACTGAATCCTATCACAAACGAGAACTGAATCCTATCACACACGAGCACTGAATCCTATCACACACGAGCACTGAATCCTATCACACACGAGAACTGAATCCTATCACACACGAGCACTGAATCCTATCACACACGAGAACTGAATCCTATCACACACGAGCACTGAATCCTATCACACACGAGCACTGAATCCTATCACACACGAGAACTGAATCCTATCACACACGAGCACTGAATCCTATCACACACGAGCACTGAATCCTATCACACACGAGCACTGAATCCTATCACACACGAGAACTGAATCCTATCACATACTAGCACTGAATCCTATCACACACTAGCACTGAATCCTATCACACACGAGCACTGAATCCTATCACACACGAGCACTGAATCCTATCACACACGAGCACTGAATCCTATCACATACTAGCACATACTAGGCTAGCCTACAGTACATCATCCATGGTTCCTCTTTGAAAGACAGCAATGGAAGTTAAATCACTTCTAACCTCTCCTGTTCTGCTCTCATCCTTGTTGGTTAAAACATTCAGTATGTAACAGGATGTACACACTTCAGTAAAAAGTAATAGTCTTTAGAGTTAAGCCAATCCAAACAGGCCAAGGACAAGAGACAAAGAAAAAGCATATAAGAGACACACATGAGTTAATGGTTAATCAGTGTGTTATCAGCTGGTACCTTAATGTTTATCAGCTGGCACTATGGGCCAAAAGGTCAGAAATCGACCTTATGCCTGCTTTAATCAGATAAATGAACCCAAACCAGTATGATACTAGTCACATTATGTCTGATCTGGTGTGTGTGTGTGTGTGTGTGTGTCACACGGAATATGACACTGTGTGTGTCCGAGTGAAGTACCTTGGCGGCGGCGTGGGGAGATGCTCCCTGATCCAGAAGCAGTAGAGCCACCCTCTGATTATCGTAGTGAGCAGCTACATGCAGTGGAGTTAGCCCACTCTAAAACACACAAACAACACCATGTTAGAAGGAGCCCAAACACCAAAGCACAAGGGAGGAAGCCAGAACATAAACAGAACAGGAGGAAAAGCCATGGAGCCGATGGGACCAAATCAGACGGGGACTAGTTTTAGCATGACACCAATGAGCACACAACGCTGAATTAAGCCCATCTACAGCGCATCCACACAACTAGCAAAATGCAGAACACTTTAACAGAAATATTTTCTACAGAAAAATGTATTTCTAGTGACATAGTCACCCTGGAAACAGGATGATGTTATTGTGTGTGCCTGACAGCCTGCATATTATTTTGCTTCAGTTTGGATACCCCATTAGTTGGGGACTTGTTTTAGCGTGACACCACCAAGAACTGTTAAATCACAAACATGTCTTTTTAGGAGTCTCCTCCATCTTCATTACCATACCTGCTTGCTATTATGTTAAGGACTTTCAGATGGCTGGACACAGACACTGATCTGACACATAATTAGTACCAGTAGGCTCCTCATAAGTATGGGTGTGTGTGTGTGTGTGTTTGTGTGTGTATGTGTCTGTCCGTACGCATCTGTGTGTCTTAGAAGAGGGTGAACGAGTGCATGCCATAATGTTTTAGTGGAGGAAAAGCATCTGTAAGCTGTGCCATCTTGAGAGAAGTCATGATTTCCCTCAGTCCAGCTGCAGCTCCTACAGTCTATCTTCAGTAGTGTTCTGTTCCTTTTCAGAGGGACAGGGATGAGACTAGGAAAGGAGGCCAAAGGCCCACAGGATGACGTATGACATCCATTCGAACAGATGGGGGAGGGGAGGGTGGAGAGGAGGGGAGAGTAGAGGGGAGGGGGAGAGTAGAGGGGAGGGGGAGGGAAGAGTGGAGGGCAGGGAAGAGGGGAGGGGAGAGTGGAGGGGAGGGTGGAGAGGTGGAGAGGTGGGGAGAGTAGAGGGGAGGGGAGGGAAGAGTGGAGGGGAGGGAAGGGAAGAGGGGAGAGTGGAGGAGAGGGGAGGGTGGAGAGGAGGGGAGAGTAGAGGGGAGGGGGAGAGTGGAGGGGAGGGAAGGGAAGGGAAGAGTGGAGGAGAGGGGAGGGTGGAGGGGAGGGAAGAGTGGAGGAGAGGGGAGGGTGGAGAGGAGGGGAGAGTAGAGGGGAGGGGAGGGGGAGAGTGGAGGGGAGGGAAGAGGGGAGGGGAGAGTGGAGGAGAGGGGAGGGTGGAGAGGAGGGGAGAGTAGAGGGGAGGGGGAGAGTAGAGGGGAGGGGGAGGGAAGAGTGGAGGGCAGGGAAGAGGGGAGGGGAGAGTGGAGGGGAGGGTGGAGAGGTGGGGAGAGTAGAGGGGAGGGGAGGGAAGAGTGGAGGGGAGGGAAGAGGGGAGGGGAGAGTGGAGGAGAGGGGAGGGTGGAGAGGAGGGGAGAGTAGAGGGGAGGGGGAGAGTGGAGGGGAGGGAAGGGAAGGGAAGAAGGGAGGGGAGAGTGGAGGGGAGGGAAGAGTGGAGGAGAGGGGAGGGTGGAGAGGAGGGGAGAGTAGAGGGGAGGGGAGGGGGAGAGTGGAGGAGAGGGTGGAGAGGAGGGGAGAGTAGAGGGGAGGGGGAGAGTGGAGGGGAGGGAAGAGGGGAGGAGAGGGGAGGGTGGAGAGGAGGGAGAGTAGAGGGGAGGGGGAGAGTGGAGGAGAGGGGAGGGTGGAGAGGAGGGGAGAGTAGAGGGGAGGGGAGGGGGAGAGTGGAGGGGAGGGGAGAGTGGAGGAGAGGGGAGGGTGGAGAGGAGGGGAGAGTAGAGGGGAGGGGAGGGGGAGAGTGGAGGAGAGGGGAGGGTGGAGAGGATGGGAGAGTAGAGGGGAGGGGAGGGGGAGAGTGGAGGGGAGGGAAGAGGGGAGGGGAGGGGAGAGTGGAGGAGAGGGGAGGGTGGAGAGGAGGGGAGAGTAGAGGGGAGGGGAGGGGAGGGAAGAGGGGAGGGGAGAGTGGAGCTCTACTATTTCACTCACTCTATTAGAATGAATGATATTGTCTCAAACATCACAACCAATCTAATAGAACTAGAAGCAACTCTAATTCTATGGCCAAGCGAATGTTATTGGATTTCAAGAGTTGCTCTCTTCACACATCCCACCTTTCCAGCTGCATCCGGAGCTGCTCTCTTCTGAAGAAGCAGGCTGGCCACTTCCATCTTGCCATACTTGGCTGCCACGTGAAGAGGACTGAACCCTTTCTGTAGAAGACATCAGGAGACACATCATCAACTTGAGACAGCCAGGGAGAACAGAGCTGCTCTGGCAACCTAACTGACAGGGAAAAGTCTAAATGGGATTCTTGGGACATGCAACTCTGACGTCATCCCATTGAAGTTTAAATTTAAAACGGTTAAGATTCAGGTTAGGTAAGGGTTATGGTTAAGTTTAGGGTTTAGGTTAGGGACATCCCAAGGATCCCGGGTAGCTCTAACCTAACTGACAGCACTATCTGTTATAAAGGAGAGCTGAGAGCATTCAAGATGTGCAAGGTTGTACAACGTTGCAAACCTTTCAATAACAGGAAAGGACGGGACACTGTTAAATAACCTTAGAGTAGGGTCTTGTTCACTTTAGCTTCATGGCCATGTGAAAGAAAGTATGGCGGGTGGACAAGGTCTTTGTCTTGCTCAGTGGGATGTTTCACCCTGAGAGAATATGTCACTGGGTCTGTTTCTCATATCCTATTCCTCATCTATAAAAGGATAGCGCATAATGTGATCATGTTAATCATGGCGTCCCTCTTTGTTAAGTCCCTCTGTGTTAGGAAAAGTATTTTAAGACATTAGGTCATATTTTCCAGAGTGATGTGGAACTCCCACAGATAACTCCCATTTCACACACAGCAACGTTTGGCCTAATTGTCCTTATGTCGTAATTCACGCTCCATACTGCCATGTGACTTTGATGTCCCGTTACGGACAACTTTTCTTCAGATGCCATTGTTTATTTTCTAACATCTCCAAAGGTATTCTACTTCTTGGTCCAAAGAGGATCCTCCGATCCTCCATGGTGTTATTGTTAAAACAAGTTGTTACACTGACAAAGCCAAATGGAACAAAATGACTGTGTGTTCGGTTTGGTGCCCTCTGCAGTCACTGTACTGTGCAGTACCAACACAGCCAATCAACTGGACAGCTGTGACCTGACGTCATCTCTCTGGACAGCTGTCTAAGGTACTGTTCCCTCATATACAGTGTGTGTTTGACAGACAGACAGACAGACAGACAGACAGACAGACAGACAGACAGACAGACAGACAGACAGACAGACAGACAGACAGACAGACAGACAGACAGACAGACAGACAGACAGACAGACAGACAGACAGACAGACACGCAGGCAGGCAGGCAGGCAGGCAGGCAGACAGAGTGGGCGAGAGAAAGAGAGATAGAGAGAGCGAGAGAGAGAGAGATGGAGGCACAGTGGGGTTTACCCTTCATTAATCTATTCCTCTGACAGGGTGTCACCTTCAAGGACATCCTTCTGCAATATACACTGCCACATTATACATGAGCACACACCAATTCCCCAAAGTCTACGAAACACTCTTCTTTGACCTTCAAGAAGTTCATACAGATGTAGGATCTTAATTTGATTACTCTTTTGTTGGTGAGAATTTTCCTGCACCGCATGAGCTTTGTGATTTACATAAATTCACTGAAAACCCATACTAACACATGGTTATATTAACAGTATTGCACTTTTCATGTAGACTGCTTTTGGCCAGCTAATAGCCTAACCACCGATCAAGCAACATTATGGACTAAATGTTCAAACCCTGTTGCTGCAGGATTATTTGTCTGTAACAATATAGGTCAAAATAAGATCCTACATCTGTAGCTCAATTACGTGTGTGGAAGCGTAAGGAAATTCGCTTCCATGTCAAGGTTTAGGAAATGAACAAGAAACACCAGTGGTAAGGAAAAGCGGCTTTAAATTTATATTATTCTCCAATCAATAGTAGTAATGTGCAATCCACACTGTCCTTAGCCTGACTCTGCTGATCCTCTGCTGACTAAACCACAACCACCATGGCTGAACTGATAATAATACATTTCATTCTTTATTTGTGAGTGCTGGCTTTTCCTTTTCTGGTTGGACCCTAACTCAATCACATTGACCTTAGTGGAGGCTGACAGCGATGCACCCTGGTCCAGCAGCATGGCGGCTACGTCCTCGTGACCTTCGCGGGCAGCCAGGTGGAGGGGTGTGTAGCCTGACGTGGTGGCAGCGTTAGCAGAAGCCCCCCTCTGCAGCAGCTGCTGGACGATGTCGGCCTTCCCCAGCCGGCTGGAGATGTGCAGCGCCGTCTGGTCGTCCTGGAGGGAGACAAACACTATTATACTCTGTCTATTCATTTCACAATGTAAAAAAAAGTGACACCACATCGTTTCAGAGCCCAGTTAGACAACAAAGAGCCCAGTTAGACTCCCTGACCCCTAACCTCTGCTCACCTTGGCCTTAGTCTCCACCTTAGCTCCATTCTGCAGCAGGTATCGCACCACGTCCGCCTGACCCGCCCGGGCTGCCATGTGCAGCGCTGTCTCGCCCCTCTGGAAAACACACACGCGTTTGTTTTACTATCCTTGTGGGAACCAAACAATTGATTCCCATTCAAAATCCTATTTTCCCTAACCCTAAAACGAACCTTAACCATAGCTTTAACCCCAAACCCCTAACCCTAAAACCCTTTTTCCTTATGGGGACAGGCGAAATGTCCCCACTTGTCCGAATTTTCCTTGTTTTACTATCCTTGTGAGGACTTCTGGTCCCTACTAGGATAGTAAAACCAAACACACACACACACACACACACACACACACACACACACACACACACACACACACACACACACACACACACACACACATGTGACCTGCATGGTATGTATTACTCTATTTTGACTAGCTAATTGTTTTGGGTTTAACTTCTGAAGAGCTGAGTGTAGTGTAACACCTACCACGTTGGTGGTGTTGGGCGAAGCTCCGTGATGCGTCAGTGAGTTGACAATGTTCTCATGTCCCATGAAAGCTGCCACGTGAATAGGAGTGAGTCCAGACTGCAAGAAAATTACAATGATAGTCAACAATCAATAGCCTGGGTTCAGCTGTACCTACAGTATGTCTTAGAGTAAGGGAAACACACAGCTGTACCTAAACAAAATGATCAATCTGTCTATGATCTTTGAAGTTCCCAGCCCAGTCTGTTCTTCCTAACCCTAACGCCCTGTGTGTTACCCCAGGCACAGCCCAGCCCTCTAACCCTAGAGTACCTCTGTCACAGCCTGGATCGACGCTCCGTGTTTCAGCAGCAGCTCCATCACTTTTGCGCGGTTCTTCTTGCAGGCGATGTGAAGCGGGGTGAAGCCGTTCTATAAACAAAAACCACTCAACTCCTCAGGTATTTTGGCACAGGTTTTAGTTTCTAAGGAAAACAGCAGTTTCCTTTTACCCCTATTTTTTCTGTAGTATAAACATGTGAGAGAGGAACATCTTATTGTAAACCTAACTGAGTTTTATGCCCCAATAGTGTTACAACTGTCCACACAGTTTCTTCTTGCCAGTAAACCTCGGTCACCACACCCATGGTTTCAGTCACCACAAAGCATGACAACATACTTAGTGATGTGTGCCAAGACAGTCTTTTCTCTCAAAACACACACACATACACACAGGCACGCACACATACAATCTCAAACACACACAACGTAGCTCTGCAGATCATCAGACCTAAGCCATTTGAAGGGAGTATGTACAGTGCATTCGGAAAGTATTCAGACCCCTTCCCTTTTTCCACATTTTGTTACGTTACAGCCTTATTCCAAAATGGATTAAATAAAAACATGTCCTCATCAATCTACACACAATACCCCATAATGACAAGGCAAAAACTGTTTTTTAGACATTTTTGCAAATGTATAAAAATATAAAATATGACATTTACATAAGTATTCAAACCCATTACTCAGTACTTTGTTGAAGAACCTTTGGCAATAATTACAGCCTCGAGTCTTCTTGGGTATGACGCTACTTGGCACACCTGTATTTGGGGAGTTTCTCCCATTCTTCTCTGCAGATCCTCTCAAGCTCTGTCAGGTTGGATGGGGAGCGTCGCTGCACAGCTATTTTCAGGTCTCTCCAGAGATGTTCGATCGGGCTCTGGCTGGGCCACTCAAGGACATTCAGAGACTTGTCACGAAGCCACTCCTGCGTAGTCTTGGCTGTGTGCTTAGGGTCGTTGTCCTGTTGGAAGGTGAACCTTCGTCCCAGTCTGAGGTCCTGAGTGCTCTGGAGCATATTTTTGTCCTTTAGATGCCTTTTGGCAAACTCCAAGCAGGCTGTCACGTGCCTGTAATGGAATTTTAATGTTTGTGCTTTTCTTATAACTAATTTCTGTGTTCAATTCATGTGGTGTTCTAATAATCAATTTCTGTGTTCTATTCATGTGCTGTTCTAATAATCAAATTCTGTGTTCATGCCAGTGACTGATTTAACAAATCCTCACCTATCAGTATCTGCAATTTGGCAGTACGCCCAGACCTTGTTTTGAGAATGAACAAAAGATATCTCAGTTTCAAGGTCTCATCTTAGAGAGGAGAAGCCTCGTGAGGTGTTGGTTTGTCAAATGTTATGAACCAGTATTGGTCGGTCAAATGAATGAAACAAAACGGTAATGATTAATTAATTTACTAAATCATGCAAATATAACTTGTCTGTGTATAGCCGTATACAAGACAACTGCTGGGACTGCCCAAGCAGAGCTTCTGATTGACATGTGTACTATGGTGCATTGAGTTGGTTGGAACCTCTCTAGCGCGCTGACAAATAAAGGATGATTTATTTAAGATTAACTTCGAGTGTCCCTGTATAGGAATTTCCACGACATGCCTTTTACTGAGGAGTGGCTTCCATCTGGCCACTCTACCATAAAGGCCTGATTGGTGGAGTGCTGCAGAGATGGTTGTCCTTCTGGAAGGTTCTCCCATCTCCACAGAGGAACTCTGGAGCTCTGTCAGAGTGACCATCGGGTTCTTGGTCACCTCCCTGACCAAGGCCCTTCTTCCCAGATTGCTCAGTTTGGCCGGGTGGCCAGCTCTCGGAAGAGTCTTGGTGGTTCCAAACTTCTTCTATTTAAGAATGGAGGAGGCCACTGTGTTCTTGGGGACCGTCAATGCTGCAGAAATATTTTGGTACCCTTCCCCAGATCTGTGCCTCGACACAATCCTGTCTCGGAGCTCTACGGACAATTCCTTCGACCTCATGGCTTGGTTTTTGCTCTGACAACTGTGGGACCTTATATAGACAGGTGTATGCCTTACCAAATCATGTCAAATTAACTGAATTTACCACAGGTGGACTCCAATCAAGTTGTAGAAACATCTCAAGGACGATCAATGGAAACAGGATGCACCTGAGCTCAATTTCGAGTCTCTTTGCAAAGGGTCTGAATACTAATGTAAATACGTTTATTTTTTAACCTGTTTTCGCTTTGTCATTATGGGGTATTGTGTGTAGATTGATGACGACTTTTTAAAAATGTAATCAATTTCAGAATAATGCGAGCTCTAAGAATCTATCCACTGTGTTGTTGTGAATGGTACAGTACTGAAGGACGGACGTGCATTGTCACAGCTCTGATGACTTTTATCAGTATGAAAAGGGGAAGTTACTGCAGTCAGGAAGTGAGCCTGGCTGAAGAAAAAGACAGTTGCCGACCCCACCCAGGGGCTGAGGACACAAACAGACACAACTCCCGGAACAATAAACAAGAGCAGTCAGCAGAATGACGGGACGAATCCGTCCCACCTTCTCCCACCTCTCAGGTCGCAGTTTCACGGTTCTGTGTGCACGGAAATGCTGCTATGAAAGATACCCACAGCAATTACACAGCTAAATAGCAAACAAAAGGAGACCACTGAAATGTGGACCAGTGTAATGTGGCACTGAAAGCTGCTTTTTAACTAACACTTACGATGGTGCTCTATTTATTAAGCTGTTTATAAATGTCAATTTCTAACTAAAATGGACAATAGTATTTTGAACTTGTACACCCTGACTTTCTCGCCACCCCTTTCTCACCAGTGCTTTAGCGTTAGGGTTGGCCTTTTTGTCCACTATGAGCTTGGCCACTTTGTAGTGTCCACAGTGGGCGGCCACGTGTAACGCTGTCAGGTAGTCGTTGGTGACATCATCAACAGGGACATCGTTCTGAAGGAGGAGCTGGACACAGTTGATGTGGTCGCCCTGAGTGGCCATGTGCAGGGGGGACAGCCCATTCTGAAAGGGTTACAGACATAATGGTAACCAATGTTCTGTAGCAGCTGAAAATGTTAGATTACAGCAACGTTCTGTGACAATCACAATTCTCTCAGTGGTAGGACATATTTGCAAACACAACTTTAGATCAATGCTCTGCAAATGTTACCTGGATGAACATGTGTTTTACAATAAGGTAGATACAAGTGTTATCACCACCTTCCGGAGACACCTGAAACCCCACCTCTTCAAGGAATACCTGGGATAGGATAAAGTAATCCTTCTAACCCCCCCTTAAAAGATTTAGATGCACTATTGTAAAGTGGCTGTTCCACTGGATATTATAGGTGAATGCACCAATTTGTAAGTCGCTCTGGATAAGAGCGTCTGCTAAATGACTAAAATGTAAAATGTAAAATCATTTTAGTAACCAAGTATATGATAAGAGAAGGCTCTACCTTTGTCTTGGACAGAATGGGGGCTCCGCGGTCCAGCAGAATCTCAACCACTTGTTCATGACCGCTCCTCGCTCCACAGTGAAGAGGTGTCAGTCCGTCCTACACACAACAACACAGTCAATAAGAACACAGAGCGGTGGAGCTTATGAAACATTCAGCCCACTATGGACTGAATGCAGAAAAGCGCATATCTTGATAATATTTAAGGGAACTCATACATACTGTAATAGAACAGAGTTAAAAAATATAACAATGACAAAGTAGTGCATGTTAGGTAGTTAGGTATATACATGACAACATGCCTACTGCTACCACTAACAACAAGTCCTGTAGGCCTCATATAGAAGAGAAGGCCCTCATATAGACATATATACAGTACACAGTGTTGTATTTAATTTGCAGATCGGCGTTTATTGTCATGAGTCTTGCCCTGCAGGCAGAACTGAGCGATTTACTCTCGATGGGCCAGCTGCAAAGTCAAAATTGGCTTTATTGTTCAAATTCATGAAAACAAAAATGTGCTTTTTGGTTATAATTTAAGGGTTGGTTTAGGCATCAGGGTTAGCTGTGTGGTTAGGGTTAGGCATTAGGGTTAGCTGTGTGGTTAGGGTTAGGCATCAGGGTTAGCTGTGTGGTTAGGGTTAGGCATCAGGGTTAGCTGTGTGGTTAGGGTTAGGCATCAGGGTTAGCTGTGTGGTTAGGGTTAAGGGTAAGGTCAGGATTAAAATCAGATTTTATGACTTTGTGGCTGTGCCAGCTAGTGACCACTCTGCAGAGCTGCCATCAGAACATGAGTAATCTTAATAAATGCTAACCCGCATTTAATTCTGTGAAGGCACTCACCTTGGTCTTGGCATCTATTTTGGATCCTCTGTCCAACAACAGTTTGACCATGTTACTATTTCCTCTTTTAGATGCCACATGGAGAGGTGTGATGTCATTCTGTTACAACACAGAGAGGAGGTAGGAGTGAGCCACACAATACACAACTGTGAATATTATTTGGATGTCGTCCATATGGTAATACTTAGTCCTGTGAGTAAAACTAAACAGCATCTGAATCCAGTAACAGAAAGATGCCAGCCTTCTTTTACAAAAACATAATCATTTGACAAACAAACAATCATTTGATAAGCTGATATTCAAAGTATTCTGAATGGTGTGTGTGGTGTGTTTAACTATGGGGTTGTTGAGTGTTATTTATAAGCCATCTCTTGTGTAATTTACTGTGGAGCTAATCATTAATTACTGTCGACTTCAAACAGAAACACAAACATTACAGCCAGACGCTGCCGTTTCATATAATTACAGGCTGTCTCTGATGCCCATTAAGCTAACCTCTAACGCTGTTGGGTCTGTTGTCACACTCGTTGTTACGTGTCGTTATGATTGCAACACTATCACAATATGACATGAGTACAGGCTGTGGGAGGGGTGTGTGGGGGAGGCTCTGAGCATTGTGTGAGTCATTTGGGTTGTGGTGTAAGACTGTTGTGGGTATGGCTCCATAGAGTGTAGTGGACTGTTGCTAGTAGCTCCTCCTGTCCAGCAGAGGGCGGAGCAGCATTACCCTGGCCATGAAGTCCACAGCTCCCCCTCGATTCAGCAGAAGCGTGGCCACGTTGATGTTGCCATAGTGAGCAGCGATGTGGAGAGGAGTGAAGCCGCTCTGAGGAGAGCAGAGCACACAAACACAACGACACAGGAGTCAGAGATGACCACGGGACTGATATCGCTCTCTCAAATTACACTCGCGTAAGTTTACAGGCTGCTACTTACACATCAACAATTCTCACTGTGGCAGAGCAACTCTTTGTTTTCAAAACCCAAACCCAGATCCTGCCGACTAGAATGTGAATAGTAGCCTATGTTGACGTTCATATGACATACCATTCAAAGAGATCATGAGCTTTCAGGATTATTTCACCCTTACCAGTGTTATACTGGACCATAACACGTTAACTACCACACAATAAGGATAGACACAGTGGCATGAAGTCCCCAGTTACAGACTGCAGTTTATGTAGAATTTCAACAACAGCCAAGAGGCCTTGTTGTGTCAAGGCACAAACGTACCATAAATAGGTTACGTCTTCACATGTGAATGTAATTTATATCGTTCATTGGTGATTTCCTAATGAAACCATGGCTTAGAGGGAAACAGCTGTCTAAGCAAGAGGAATATAATGGGAAAGGGCACATCACGGAGATACTTTTAGATAAAGCTATCCAATCAGAGAGATACTTTTAGATAAAGCTATCTAATGAGGGAGATAATTTAAGATAAAGCCAATAATCCTGCACAAAGCAGGTGGTCACCAAAGCTTCCTGCACATAAACCACTAAAGTTGCGAGCATTATAAAAACTGTTCTATTTCTATTCTAAAAGGATAAACAAATCAGCTTGACCTCTGAGGTTTCATACAAATAAGAGAGAGTTCTGCATTAAACATTTCTTAATCAGAAACTGTGTCAATATCTCTATCATTCACCATACGACACAGATGGTTCCATTACATTTAAAACACATTAGGAGTTAATCCAACTATCCAAACTATTGATTGGCAATGCTTTTAGCATCTACTATCATGCAGTGAGGTTAAGGCTCAAATATCTACATGTACAAAGCCAAGTAAAGATACTAGCCATGCCGGCCAAAACAGGCATTCTGAGAGGGCAGTCCTCTCTGCCATCATTTGGTGTGGTGGGGTCCTTCTGTCGTTTTTACTTTGGAAACAGCACCAACAAGAGGTAACTCATGTCCCATGCACTATGGGTGTTGGGGAGGTTAAGATATACAGTACCAGTCAAAAGTTTGGACACACCTACTCATTCAAGGGTTTTTCTTATTTTTACTATTTTCTACATTGTAGAATAATAGTGAAGACATCAAAACTATGAAATAACACATATGGAATCATGTAGTAAACAAAAAAGTGTTAAACAAATCAAAATATATTTTATATTTGAGATTCTTCAAAGAAGCCAACCTTTTCCTTGATGACAGCTTTGCAAAACTACCTCATGAAGCTGGTTGAGAGAATGCCAAGAGTGTGCAAAGCTGTCATCAAGGCAAAGGGTGGCTACTTTGAAGAATCTCAAATCTAAAATATATTTGTATTTTTTTTAACACTTTTTTAGTTACTACATGATTCCATATGTGTTATTTCATAGTTTTGATGTCTTCACTATTATTCTTCAATGTAGAAAATAGTAAAAATAAAGAAAAACCCTGAAATGAGTAGGTGTGTCCAAACTTTTGACTGGTACTGTAAATGCAGTCTAATAAACTAACAAGTAGACCATTTCTCTGCTGCTGGGAGGCTGGGTTCTTTAACAAACCTAATAGGCCAGATTATGATCAAAATACAGTCTGATAAACAGTAACACTTAGGTATTGTAAGTATTGTGTCATAACATTATTTATCATTAACCATGTTATGGCAGGGTATCTGTCTTGGAACCCATGGAATCCTTGGAACCCTCTTAGCCTCCAGCAACAGATATCCACAGTCCACATCAGTATTAGTAAGACATGATGCAATATTACAGAGCTATTGCTATCTACCAGTAATAAGAGATACTATATGAATGAAGTGATGGGGAAAAGACAAACAAAAAATGAAAAAGAAGGGAGATATGGGGCTGCAACAACACTAGTGCATGATACAGGAGGTGGTTTTCTGGATTTGTTTAAGCTACGATGGATAGAATAAGTGCAGTACAGTGTACAGGTATACCTCTGTCGTTTTATTCACCATCATCTAGGGGAGACGGCACAAGGCCGGCCAAGAGAGGAGAGACGGGTGGTTAGTGTGCGCACAACATCACACAACGAGGAGCGATTACAGGTGGAGTTACTGGAGTAGGTCTCTGGTTGGCCAGAGAGGTTTTGAATCGCTCAACTTTATACAGAAACTGTTGTTAACATTAAGAGTAAAAGTTGCAAAGTTCCAAACCAAACTGTCAGTTGTGGTTAAATTGTTCTGCAGGATATAAGGTCACAGTACAGAATCAGACATGTCTCTTTATATCCAGCTTTCCTTCTCTCCTCTCTGTATTGTCTTACTGAGAATAATGTAATGCATTATCACACATGCACCTACACATTATTACACACAAACCTCAAAGTAAAAAAAACATAAGAAAACAATTAAATAAACAAAGAAACACATTTAAACAATTTGATTAAAACATATGATCCTACTCATATAAGAAAAGAGCCAGAAAGACAGAGGTGAGAAACAAAGGCAGAGAGAGATAACGTTTGCAGAATGTGGTGTAGTGGTCACCTTGGACTCCACATCTGCGTTGCGGTCGTTCTGGAGCAGTAACGCTGCTGCCTTGGTGTCGTCCTTGCGGGCGGCGATGTGCAGGGCGGGCAGACGCACCTTGCCCTTGGTGTCGTTCTCCAGGAGCAGAGACACCACTTGGTCATGCCCCTGCTGCAGCGCCACCGCCAGAGGGGTGAACCCGTCCTGTTAGAGGGGGATAGGGGTAGTACTGTATTACTAAAGACAATGTGTTACAAGAACACTGGGATATCGCTTTGGGAACAGTTATGCCTGCTAGGCTCTTTGATGTCTGTATGCCATTTAAATCAGTTTCGGATAGATGACGTCATAGAACCTTATGCAAATTGAAAATATTATGTAAATCTATTAGGGCTGTCAGAGTTAATCCATTAACATGGTTTTTTTTCTCATGTTGGACCAGTGGACCAGACCAGTGGTTTTTACTGGTGGATTTTCATCAGAGGCAGCAGCTCCTGGCTCCAGCAGCAGGGAGCTCTCAGTGTAAATGGGCCATAGAGGCTGGCAGGGGGATAAAGGACTTTATCTCCGGCCTGCTCAAGGTCATTCAGCTCTACTATACACTACCAATCAATGAGGCGCTGCCTGCTGAAGTCCCTGAGTGCAGCATGGAGGGAGAGAGAGAGAGAGAGACTGACAGAACCAGATTGGGAGAGAGTGAGTGAAGGGGAGGGAGGCAGTTTACAATGGAGAGAGTGAGGTAGGAAAGGAGGGAAGGAGAGGGAGGTAGTAACAGAAAGAAAGAGGGAGATGGAAATAGAGGAGGAGGGAGGGGATGAAGAGAGAGAGGAAAAAAGAGGAGGATGGTGGTAAACATGTAGAGATAACAGGGAGGAAGGGAGAGAGAGACAGAGATAGCGAGAGAGACAGAGACAGAGGGCAGTAAGCAACATAACAGGCAGGGTGGGAGGGAGGGAGGGAGGGAGGGAGGGAGGGAGGGAGGGAGGGAGGGAGGGAGGGAGGGAGGGAGGGAGGGAGGGGACACACAGGTACCTCAGTGGCCATACTCTGGCTGGAGTTGTGTTCCAGGAGGAAGCGAACCACCTCAATATGGTTCTCCTGGGCTGCCATGTAGAGCGGGGTGAAGCCATTCTACAAGAGAGGACCAACAGGAAACTCATTACAACAGCAACAATCAACCACAAAGCACACAGAGTAGCCTATATTATGTTATAACGTGGCATTGTTGAATACTTGTTTCTGATTGGTTTGAGGGCATTCTAAAGCGTGCATTATTTCCAAATAATGCAAGGTATCGTTTATCAGCAATGTAGAATTCAATGGCTATAGTTCAATCTTGCATGTTCAATGTTTGAGTTGCTTTTGAAAGCAAAGGTCGAATTGAATACATTATTGGCATGATTGAATTTGATTTTCATAGTAGCAAGCTATAACTGATGGCTTGGTTAGCTAAACTATCAAGTATATTTGTTTGGTTACCAAGGCAACTACTGTAGCTACTGTATCTAGTAAACTTGCTTACAAGTACCATACAAAGTATATTACACAACTTCCACAGTAACTGTGCTTAGTGAAAATAAGCACTCTGGTGGAATTTTTTTAATTAATATATTTTTTAAATTAAGAATCTACAGTACATGACCAAAAGTATATGGACACCTGCTTGTCGAACATCTTGTTCCAAAATCATGGGCATTAATATGGAGTTGGTCCCCCATTTGCTGCTATAACAGCTTCCACTCTTCCAGGAAGGCTTTCCACTAGATGTTGGAACTTTGCTGCAGGGACTTGCTTCCATTCAATCACAAGAGCATTAGTGAGGTTGGGCACTGATGTTCGGCAATTAGGCCTGGCTCGCAGTCAGCGTTCCAATTCATTCCAAACGTGTTTGATGGGGTTGAGTTCCAGGCTCTGTGCAGACCAGTCAAGTTCATCCACACCGATCCCGACAAAACCACAAAGTTTGAAGCACAGAATTATCTAGATCATCATTGTATGCTGTAGCATTAAGATTTCCCTTCACTTGAACTAAGGAGCTTAGCCCGAACCATGAAAAACAGCTCCAGACCATTATTCCTCCTCCACCAAACTTTACAGTTGGCACTATGCATTTGGGCAGGTAGTGTTCTCCTTGCATCCGCCAAACTCAGTTTCATTCGTTGGACTGCCAGCTGGTGAAGTGTGATTCATCACTCCAGAGAACGTGTTTCCACTGCTCCAGAGTCCAAAGGTAGCGAGGTTTACATCACTCCAGCCGACGCTTGGCATTGTGCATGGTGATCTTAGGCTTGTGTGCGGCTGCTTGGCCATAGAAACCCATTTCATGAAGCTCCCAACGAACAGTTTTTGTGCTGACGTTGCTTCCAGAGGCAGTTTGGAACTCGGTAGTGAGTGTTGCAACCAAGGACAGACGATTTTTACGCACTTCAGCACTCAGTGGTCCCATTCTGTGAGCTTGTGTGGCCTACCACATCACGGCTGAGCCATTGTTGCTCCTAGACATTTCCGATGTTTGTCTATGGAGATTGCATGGCTGTGTGCTCGATTTTTATACACCTGACAGCAACGGGTGTGGGTGAAATAGCCAAATCCACTAATTTGAAGGGGTGTCCACCTACTTTTGGCCATGTAGTGTAGCTGTTATTGGCAGAGTGGTTTGAAACTCTCTTTGTTATTGGTCTATTAACATATACTGCCTGGTGACTGCCAGGCAGGCCAAAACCATCCCACCAAAACAGGCTGAAATTTCAGGCAGTCATTTCAAACAGCTCTTACAGTAAAATGGCATTCTAATCATTTCCACAATTTCACAGTATTATTCCAACCTCATAGCGTGGAAATATACACTACCGTTCAAAAGTTTGGGGTCACTTAGAAATGTCCTTGTTTTTGAAAGAAAAGCAAATTTTTGGTCCATTAAAATAACATCAAATTGATCAGAAATACAGTGTAGACATTGTTAATGTTGTAAATGACTACTGTAGCTGGAAACGGCTGATTTGTTATGGAATATCTACATGGGCGTACAGAGGCCCATTATCAGCAACCATCACTCCTGTGTTCCAATGGCAGGTTGTGTTAGCTAATCCAAGTTTATCATTTTCAAAGACTAATTGATCATTAGAAAACCCTTTTGCAATTATGTTAGCACAGCTGAAAACTGTTGTGCTGATTAAAGAAGCAATAAAACTGGCCTTCTTTAGACTAGTTGAGTATCTGGAGCATTAGCATTTGTGGGTTCGATTACAGGCTCAAAATGGCCAGAAACAAAGATCTTTCTTCTGAAACTCATCAGTCTATGCTTGTTCTGAGAAATGAAGGATATTCAATGCGAGAAATTGCCAAAAAAACTGAAGATCTCGTACAACGCTGTGTACTACTCCTATCACAGAATAGAAAGAGGAGTGGGGAGGCCTCGGTGCACAACTGAGCAAGAGGACAAGTACATCCTCAACTGGCAGCTTCATTAAATAGTACCCGCAAAACACCAGTCTCAACTTCAACAGTGAAGCAACTGGCCTTCTAAGTAGAGTTCCTCTGTCCAGTGTATTTGTTCTTTCTCCATCTTAATCTTTTCTTTTTATTGGCCAGTCTGAAATATGGATTTTTCTTTGCATCTCTGCCTATATAGATATTCCATAAAAAAATCTGCCGTTTCCAGCTACAATAGTCATTTCCAACATTAACAATGTCTACACTGTATTTCTGATCAATTCGATACTATTTTAAAGGACCAAAAATGTGCTTTTCTTTCAAAAACAAGAACATTTTTAAGTGACTCCAAACTTATGAACGGTAGTGTATATAAAACACAAGCAAATCACATTTTTGACTGAACTGGGCCTTTAAATGTTTATGTCAGGGGATGGCCTACAGTGTGAATCCTGTACAGATTCCTTATCATTAAAATGTGTGTATAATGATGGGTTCTGTATCTATGACCTGAGCTTATGTATTGTGTGTGTGTGTGTGTGTGTGTGTGTGTGTGTGTGTGTGTGTGTGTGTGTGTGTGTGTGTGTGTGTGTGTGTGTGTATGTTATGGATATCCCACCTGAGACTGCGCGTTCACATTGGCTCCATTGGTCACTAGCTCTTTCACCACTTCCGTTTGGCCGGCCAGGGAGGCTATGTGAAGAGCGGTGTTTCCTTTCTGGATTAGAGAAGAGAATGAGAGGCATGTCAGTTAATCCCTCCCCCACCAGTCCCAGTGTCCGCGTGTACCTCATGGCTGCACCCCCGGCGCATTGTTTGCATTGTGATGACAGTAGTGACATATGCTGTGTCTACTAAAAGGACATAGATATGTCCCTCCCCTCTAGGTAGAGAAGGAATGAGTTGAAGACAGGTGTCTCGATTACAACATTTAAAACCAAAAAGCAGGAGTGCAGATATCATGCCCATTCAGCTAAGCCAAACATTACCTTTACTGTGCCTCCTTAGACTAGTGTCTGAGGTTTCATTTGAAGAGCTGAAGAGTTTGATGTTGAGTACTTTGAAGACTCCTTAGTGTTGCATTTTTCAGGGTGCTCAGAAGTGACATAACTAGTGTCTGCTTCCATTGGGAGAGAGGGAACACTGAACACTAATGGTAGCTACAGTCTCCAAGTCTTTCTATGAACAACCATGGACATGCTGCTGACCACACTGATGCTGACCACTGAATGCTAAGCTCATGTTGTGTTTGTGACCAACTGGGTATCGAACCTGGGTCCTCACATCTCACTGAATATCAGCCCTAGGAGCTACCGTGAGTCTCCAGGAAAAGGTTCCTCATCATGCTAGTAGTTCACTGAATCATCCCCTCAGTGTTGTCTGACAGCAACAAAGCAGTGACAGAAGCAGAGTGGGACGCACCTTGGTCGCCGCGTCCACATTGGCCTCTAGCTTCAGCAACTCAGCCACCACCTCTACATGACCCTCCTTAGAGGCCAGATGAAGAGCGTTCAACCCATTCTGAATGAAATGAAAGAAAGTAGTTTAAATACATCTATGGCACCCAGCCAACATTCTCTGAAAGAGAGACAGGTTGTGCCCATGGTGTGAGATTACTCAGACTTCAAGTACATTCAAATGACTAATTCATGTTGTGGCCTTGATTTAAATTTTACACATTTATCACACAGCCACAGGATTAAATGTATTTGACGCAAATAGTTGAAGTTACATTGACTGATACACTCTTAGAAAAAATGGTTCAAAAAGGGTTCTTCAGCTGTCCCCATAGGAGAACCCTTTTGAGTTCTAGGTAGAAACCTTCTTGGTTCCAGGTAGAACCCAAAAGGGTTCTGCCTGGAACGTAAAGGGTTCTACCTAGTACCAAAAAGGGTTCTACATAAGGCTCTCCTATGGGAACAACCAAAGAACCCTATTAGGTTCTAAATAGCACCTTTATTTTCTAAGAGTGCAGCTAAAAGTGTCATATTGTGTACAAAATGGGAATGAATTGAAGAGCAGATGTTGGATAAATAGAAACCCACCTGGTTGCAGATGTTGATTTCTACCCCAGACTTGAGGTAGTCCAGGGCCTTCTCCAGGTTCCCAGCCCGCGCTGCTCGCAGGTAACTGGCATTGCTGTCCGACTAAGGAGATACAGAGAGAGAGAGAGAGATAGGTCAAATACAGGCCACATACTATAGTGTACATACGGTATATTTTCCTACTGCTGAACAGCAGAGGGCTAGAACGAAAGTACCGGTTCACGTTCTCAGTAGTCACAGCGATTAACACTCTTTCACACACACGCGTAAACACTCACACACACAAAAATATATAACAAAATCTCAGATACTGTACCAGTCATGTCTTTCTCAAAGGTCCTTTACCTTCTGTAGAACTATAGCTACATTTCAACAGTATTGTAAAATACTGTACCAGTATACAAAAATAACACAGACATCCCAAAGATCCAGCAAAACAAATTGAGTTTTTATCCCAATAAGTTCTGTTATTCTACGTCATCCTTTCTTCATATCCCATACCAGGACGTTGTGATGCCAGCAGCGTCAAACACAAATATCCCAAGACTCCTGAGTCAACACAATGGTGGGTGGTCCTGATTGTCACCACCGAGACTTCTCTCTTCTGGTACAGACAAGAGAGACACACTCAGAAGACCATACTCTGTCCTCTAGACAGAGAGAAGGGCAATTCCCTGTGTCCCTGAGACTCCGATTTTTTCACTTTAAAAATGAATGTCAAACAAAAACCAATGACTGCAAAGTTAAACAAACCATACAACTCTACGCACAAGGACCAGTTTTAACAATTTCCACAGAACATAAAAAAAAACACATTTACTTGAAGAACAATGCAGTTGCAAAGTTTGGTAACAGAATGACGGTTTGTAATGTTTGTGCTGTCATTCTGTTACCAAACTTTGCATCTGCACTGTTCTTCAAGTAAATGTGTTTTTGTAAAAATGTGTTTGGAAAATGTTTTAATTAGCCACTGTGCATATAGTTGCATGGTTTGTTTAACTTTGCAATCATTCGTTTTTGTTGATATACATTTTAAAGTGAAATATCGGACTCTCAGTGTCATTCTGTTACCGTGGAATAACTGCATTATCCCTCTTCTGCTTGGCTCTTCTTTCATTTAAAATAGAAAGAGGGCTTTGTGCACAAAAATAAATGACAAGCAATTTTTTGATTTTGCCCATATACGCGTGCATGTGTATGTATGTGTGAGTGTGTGTGTATTTGTGTGTGTGCGTGTGAATCCGTCTTATCAGCTCACGTCAGATTGTTCTGTTTGTGTCTGGGATACTTGACAGGGACCGACACATAGCAGAGTCTGCATATTTACTGGCTGTAATTGTATGAAGTTGATTTCTAAAACCCAGCACCAGAACACATGCCCTCAGAGCATGCAGTTGAGATAGACTGCTACATAACAGGAGCTCAGAGACAAAATACCCCTGAATTAACCAAGGCCCAGACCTTCTAATTTTAGTTTCCAGAGACACTTACAGTAAACTGGCAGACCCAAACAACATGAGTGCCACAACCTTTTCCCCACCCACATACTTTTCCAGGAATAACTGATGGGCAAATCCTGGCTTGACAAACAGCCAAAATATAAATGACCAAGACATTTTTCCAGATTGCTCCAGTGATAGGGAATCAGAGTGGACTGTGGGAGCAATTTCAGAAGAGTGTGTGTGTGTGAATCCCACAAGCGAGTGGAGAACCTATTCATTTCCTTGAAGTAAAACACATTAGCAGAGCTGTAGTAGTATCATAGTATCTCTGCTATAGAATACATAAATGCCTGTTTCCTTTTCCAAACACAAGCCCCTAGGACAGAACAGTGGCAGTAAACTATTCGTGTAGTTTCTTTGCTTTCGTCTTCGAAGAGATTAGTGGTACATATGGAAAAATGCCACAATGTTTCTAATTTAAATATTTTCAGTAATAAAACCGTAGTGTAGCGACTATGTATATTAGTATAGCTAAAGAGCATTGTTCTGTACATATCAGAGGCAATAATTCTCAATGTGAATCTGAGGAGGGCTAATATCAAAACTGATGACCGTCCTATGGTCTCTCCAGTGCAGAGCTTTAGACAGCTCCTCCTTAGCCTAAAAAACTAAGCAACACCTGTCCTTCACTGTGAACCGTTCAGCCAGCTGGCAAAGACTCCTTCGCCCATTTAACTATCCCATCCACTCCAGACCACGTCATTAAATTACCCCTAGAACTCTTGCGCCAATTCTTATTTTCTCAGCTAGAGACAACACATTATCTCGATGATTTGTAGTGACATTGAGCTCTGGACACCAAAATATCCAAAACAAAACATGAGGATAAGTGTTGTGGGTCTATTCTAAGTTTTTTTTCTCGTGCAAATACACAAGCATACAAACCACAGTGTATGATGGTTAAATAAGCATATGCTGTAAGTGACTGTCAAGGATTGCTGAGAATAGTGTATTTGTTCAGTGTCAGATGCTTGATTCAGACTTACTGTTCTGCAGTCTCATTCACCTATCATTCACCATAAAGGAATCACTCAGATTTCCAGTTGTTCTTCAACATTCTGCTGTAACGTATGTATCTAAAGGGGATAACCTCTCAATGAAGTTGAGATTTTTTTTTCACTTACTTAGCTAGCGAATGCAGCTAGCTAGTTTAGCCTACATAAACACCTGGCTCAAACAAAGATGGATGCTATATTAGCTAGATGGCTATGGCTATCCAACACTGGAACTTTCCAAGTCAAGGTAAGATTGTTGGTTTTATTAATTTATTACCAACGGGCCCGCCGGTGTAACTGCTAAACTGCTTGCTGACTGAACACTGTACTGCATGATTGTAGCGGGTTTACTAACGTGTTAGTTCTAGTAACTATGTTGACTATGACGTTAGCTAATATGGTGACAACAATGGAGGCTGTGTGTAGAGGTTAGCGGTTATGATATGAAGGTTTGGCTTGGAAAGGTTTTTTCCCTGGACACAGACAGCTGTTGTGTTGTACACTGAAGTCCACAAGCGAAGGGAAAAGGTGAGAGGAGGAGAGCGCGTAGATGTGAGAAATAATTCAACAACGAGCAAAGTGATCATGCTGTTTGTATGTTGCTGCTTATGAAAGTGAAGTGTATGTGATGGTGATCAGGATTCATTCCGCCGATTCTGTTGAAAAAGAAATCTTAAATGGAAACAAACGGAACAAAAACGGGGATAAACATACCTGAATTTGTGCAATAGAAACTATTACACCCTAGGTCAGCTAGATGCAGGCAAGAGTGTGCAAGGCGGTATTGAATGTGTCACTGTCTGTCACATTGATTACTCACATTTTTACACTTATGTTGTAAACTTTCATTAATAAGCTAAGTTGTAGCAACCTCATGATGGGTATAGGGAAATGTTTGTATCATGTAGTAGCCTAAACCTATCGATCTTACATCGAGCTGGGTGAATGGAATATGAGTGACAGTCATCCAATATGCTGTAATAGAAATAAGGCCATGCGCATAAAAAATAAATAATCGTCTTCCCTTAAACGGCCCTGACCGTCACTGATATACACGGACTGTACAAAACATTAGCTCTTTCCATGACATAGATTAACCACGTGAAAGCTATGATCTCTTTTTGATGTCACTTGTTAAATCTACTTCAATCAGTGTAGATGAAGGGGAGGAGACAGGTTCAAGAAGGATTGTGTGTGTGTGCCATTCAGAGGGTGAATGGACAAGACAAAATATGTACGTGGCTTTGAAAGAGATATGGTAGTAGGTGCCAGGCGCACCAGTTTGAGTGTGTCAAGAACTGCAACGCTGTTGGGTTTTTCACGCTCAACAGTTTCCAAGAATGGTCGACCACCTAAAGGACATCCAGCCGACTTGACACAACTGTGGCAGCATTCTTATGGGACACCTTGTAGAGTCCATGCCCTGACGAATTGAGTGTGTTCTGAGGGCAAAATGGGGTGCAACTCAATATTAGGAAGGTGTTCCTAATGTTTTGTACACTCAGTATACAAAGGCAACTAGGCAACAGTCATTTAAAAGCATTCGCTCTATCCCAGGCAAATGACTAGTGACACGAGTGACAGTCATTTCAAATATCATCCCGTCACATTCAAGTCGGAGAGAGAAAACCGTCTTTGTGTATGAAGCCTTACAAAGGATGGAGACAGATTATCTTTGAAAATATGATTAAACTTTGCAGAGCAGAAGTTCAAAGAAATTAGGCCATTAAAGAGTAGGCTAAGCCTGAAGGAAAAGCATTAATCTACAGTTAGATAAAGCTGGATGTCAAAGGAACGGAGGCTCCGTCGTTCTGATTCCCTGTTAAAGAGAAAGCTCTTATTTACTGATTCAGTCTAAATTAGAGCTTTACTTGCTTACAGCATCTCACAACAGCAACCATGTGGCACATTTAACGTTAAGCTGCTGTAAAAATGACAATCAATATCTTCATGTACAGTATGCCTATTAGGAATGTGCTCTGCTGGGTGTATACTCCTGTATCGAGGCAGAGTAGAGCTGCAAAGATTTTTTGCTGAATTAGTGTTTGGCCCAGATTTCACTTATGACATCATTGAGTCCGGGGATTACTGTTTTGTGTGGAGTGATTTTCTCTCCAATATCCCCCACTGACATGATGTCAAAGTGACACGTAGGTAGTATTATGGAACAAAAACACACACACACACACACACACACACACACACACACACACACACACACACACACACACACACACAGAGGCACCGCAACGCATCAACAGACCAATACCTTACAGATTCTACACACACACACACACCACACACACACACACACACACACACACTGATGTCAGTGCTCCAGACTGCTGGTTAGCTCAGTTGGAGCCCAGAACCCGTTGCATTGTCTCATTTATCCCTGGCCCCCCATCAATACAAAAACACAGCCTAAGGCCACATGAGCTCAGAACGCCCACCAGTGCCAAAGAGTATCGCCCCACCACACAGACACGTACTTTCCACGGGGGAAAAACAACACAGTTGACAGGTTAATGCATGCATTGTGGAACTGTTAGATAGATATCATTGCAAATCGTTACAAATGGATGTTTTTCTAAAGGCCCGTTGGTGTGGATGGATGTGGACCCATACTAGAATAGTGAATTAATTATAATGGGGATGTATTGATAGCAGGATTGGAAGCACTTCCATTTGTTTGCATTAGCTCACATTGGCCGATTGTAAACAACCATTACAATACAAATCCCCATAGGTCTCAAAGACATTTACTGGCGCTACATAATGGTTAACCCCGGGTAAAAACTGTCAAAGCCAAAACAGAATATCATTATGCCTGGATGATGTTGAATTGTAAAGGATGCAAGGGAAATGAGTGACTATGCTACATGTAATATCAGTCTAGTGCCCTTCATGCAGAGGATGGTATGCGGCTTCAGTGTAGATCTATATTGCACATGGACAATGATGTGTAGCATAGCTATTTAGATTAATATAATTGATGGAAGCTCACACACAAAGAGTGTACAAAACATTAGGGCATGGACTCTACAAGGTGTTGAAAGCGGTGCCTGGAGCGGTCTTCTAGTGAGGGTTCGGATGTGTGCACACCACCCACCGCTTCCGAGTATATTACTTGCTAATGTCCAGTCCCTAGTTAACAAAATCAATGAAATTAGGGCAAGAGTTGCTTTCCAAAGAGATATCTGGGATTGTAACATACTCTGTTTCACAGAGACATGGATAGCTGGGGACATGCTGTCAGAGTCCGTACAGCCAACAAGATGACAGGAACAAACATCTCTCTGGTAAGAAGAAGAGCGGAGGTGTATGTTTCATGATTAACGACTAATGGTGTAATTGTAACAACATGCAATAACTCAAGTCCTTTTGTTCACCTGACCTAAAATTCCTCACAATCAAATGCTGACCATATTATCTCCCAAGAGAACTCTCCTCGGTTAGCCGTGTATATCCCCCCGCAAGCGGATACCAAGACGGCCATCAAGGAACTTCACTGGACTTTATGCAAACTGGAAACCATATATTCTGAGGCTGCATTTATTGTTGCTGGGGATTTTAACAAACCTAATCTGAGACCAAGGCTACCTAAATTCTATCAGCATATCGATTGCAGCACACGAGTGAGTAACACACTCGACCACTGCTACTTCCTCGATGCATACAAGGCCCTCCCCCGCCCTCCTTTTGGCAAATCTGACCATGACTCCATCTTGTTGCTCCCCTCCTATAAGCAGAAACTAAAACAGGAAGCCCCCGTGTTTAAGTCTATCCAACGCTGGTCTGACCAATTGGATTGCACGCTTCAAGAATGATTCGATCATGTGCACACGGATATGTTCCAGGTAGCCTCAGACAATAACATTGACGTATACGCTGACTCGGTGAGCGAGTTTATAAGAAAGTGTATAGGAGATATTGTACCCACTGTGACCATTAAAACCTTCCCTAACCAGAAACCGTGGATTGATGGCAGCATTCGTGCAACTGAAAACACGTACCACGGCATTTAATAATGGCAAGGCGACTGGAAACATGACCGAATACAAACAGTGTAGTTATTGCCTTCGTAAGGCAATCAAACAAGCAAAGCGTCAGGATAGAGACAAAGTGGAGTCGCAATTCAACGGCTCAAACACGAGACGTATGTGGCAGCGTCTACAGACAATCACCGTTTACAAAAAGAAAACCAGCCCGTCATGGACATTGACGTCTTGCTCCCAGACAAATTAAACAACTTCTTTAATCGCTTTGAGGACAATACAGTGCCACCGACACAGCCCGCTACCAAAGACTGTGGGCTCTCCTTCTCCGTAAACGGGTTAACTTTCGCAAGGCTGCCGGCCCAGACGGCATCCCTAGCTGCGTATTCAGAGCATGCGCAGACCTGCTGGCTGGTGTGTTTACGGACATATTCAATCAATCCCTACGCCAGTCTGCTGTCCCCACATGCTTCAAGATGGCCACCATTGTTCCTGTTCCCAAGAAAGCTAAGGTAACTGAACTAAATGACTATCGCCCCGTAGCACTCACTCCTGTCATCAGGAAGTGCTTTGAGAGACTAGTCAAGGATCATATCACCTCCACCCTACCTGTTACCTTAGACCCACTCCAATTTGCTTACCGCCCCTAAAGGTTCACAGACGATGCAATCGCCATCACACTGCACACTGCCCTATCCCATCTGGACAAGAGGAATACCTATGTAAGAATGCTGTTCATTGATTACATCTCAGCATTCAACACCAAACTCATCATTAAGCTTGAGACCCTGGGTCTCAACCCCGCCCTGTGCAACTGGGTCCTGGACTTCCTAACGGGCCGCCCCCAGGTGGTGAAGGTAGGAAACAACATCTCCACTCCTCTGATCCTCAACACTGGGGCTCCACAAGGGTGCGTTCTCAGCCCTCTCCTGTACTCCTTGTTCACCCACGACTGCGTGGCTATGCACGCCTCCAACTCAATCATCAAGTTTGCAGACAGCACTACAGTGGTAGGCTTGATTACCAACAATGACGAGACAGCCTACAGGGAGGAGGTGAGGGCCCTTGGAGCGTGGTGTCAGAAAAATACCCTCTCACTCAATGTCAGCAAAACGAAAGAAATGATCGTGGACTTCAGGAAACAGCAAAGGGTGCACCCCCTATCCACATTAACGGGACAGCAGTGGAGAATGTCGAAAGTTTTAAGTTCCTCGGTGTACATATCATCGACAAACTGAAATGGTCCATGCACACAGACAGTGTGGTGAAGAAGGCGCAACAAAATTTGGCTGAAAACCCTCACTAACTTTTACAGGTGCACAAATGAGAGCATCCTGTCGGGCTGTATCACCGACCTGGTATGGCAACTGCACCGCCCACAACTGTAGGGCTTTCCAGAGGGTGGTGCAGTCTGCACAATGCATCACCGGGGACAAACTACCTGCCCTCCAGGACACCTATAACACCCGATGTCACAGGAAGACAAAAAAGATCATCAAGGAAAATAACCACCTGAGCCACTGCCTGTTCACACCGCTATCATCCAGAAGGCGAGGTCAGTACAGGTGCATCAGAGCTGGGACAGAGAGATTGAAAAACAGCTTCTAACTCAAGGCCATCAGACTGTTAAACAGCCATCACTAGCACAGAGAGGCGGCTGCCTACCTACAGACTTGACATCATTGGCCACTTTAATAAATGGAACACTAGTCACTTTATTAATGCCACTTTAAGAATGTTTACATATCTCACATTACTAATCTCATATGTATATACTGTATCCTTCACTATCTATTCTTTACTATTTATTGCATCTTAGCTGCTATGTCATTGCTCATTCATATATTTTATACTTATATATTCTCATCCCAATCCTTTACTAGATTGTGTGCATTAGGTTTTTTTGTAGAATTTGTTAGATATTAGGTTTTGTTGTGGAATTGTTAGACATTACCTGTTTGATACTGCTGCACTGTCAGATCTAGAAGCATTAGCATTTCGCTACACTCGCAATTACATCTGCTAACCATGTGTATGTGACCAGGAAGGCTGGCCCATGTTGACTCCAATGCTTCACAGAGTTGTGTCAAGTTGGCTGGATGTCCTTTGGGTGGTGGACCATTATTAATACACACAGGAAACTGTTGAGAAACCCAGCAGCGTTGCAGTTCTTGACACACTCAAACCTTTGCGCCTGGCACCTACTACCACACCCCGTTCAAAGGCACTTAAATCTTTTGTCTTGCACATTCACTCTCTGAATGCCACACATACACACACATCCACACATCCAGCACACTCATCCAGCACACATACACAATCCATGTCTCAATTGTCTTAAGGCTTAAGAATCCTTCTTTAACCGGTCTCCCCCCCCTTCATCTACTCTGATTGAAGTGGATTTAACAAAGTTACATCAATAAGGCATCATATCTTTCACCTGGATTCACCTGGTCAGTCTATGTCATGGAAAGAGCAGGTGCTCATAATGTTATGTCCACTCGGTGTATATGGACTGGTATACATAGGCTACGTCTATATGTGTATGTGTACTTCCACAGGAATGCTGCGATTCACTTAGTGAGATCACATATGATTGGCTGAAAATATGGCTAGCGATAGCATCCTTCTGATTCTGACCTAAGAAGGAATCTGAAAATACAACAAAAATGCTGGTACCTGCACATGCTGCGTTCTCAGCTCTGATGTAGGCTGAGAGCCCACACCCAGGAACCAAATGTAGGGGAGAGATAAATATACTTTACAAAAATATAAATTCAACATGCAAAAATTGCAAAGATTTTACTGAGATACAGTTGATATGAATCAGTCGATTGAAATAAATTCATTAGGCCCTAATCTATGGATTTCACATGACTAGGAATACTGATATGCGTCTGTTGGTCACAGAAACCTTAAAAAAAAATGGGCCTCACAATCTAATTTTTTACATTTTAGTCATTTAGCAGACGCTCTTATCCAGAGCGACTTACAGTAGTGAATGCATACATTTCATTTCATGCATTTTTGTACTGGCCCCCCGTGGGAATCGAACCCATAACCCTGGCGTTGCACACACCATGCTCTACCAACCATGCTCTACCAACTGAGCCACAGGGACGACTCATCACGGTATTTCTGTGCATTCAAATTGCCATAGATAAAATTCAATTGTGTTCGTAGTCCGTATTTTACACCTGCCCATATGATAACCCCACCATGAGGTACTCTGTTCACAACGTTGATGTGGCCATAGGCTGTGACAAGACAATTAGATAAGATGGTGCCGAAGAGCAAAGAAGATGGCTGAAGTTTTACATGCTCCTAACCAACTGTTAGTTTTACAGGCTCCTAACCAACTGTTAGTTTCTGTTAGTTTTTTTGTTTACTTATTTTGTACATAATGTTGCTGCTCCCGTCTCTTATGACCGAAAATACATTCTGGACATCAGAACAGCGAACACCTCGAACTGGAAGAAGCTTTTTCCTTTAACGAGTCCGACGAGAAGGATATACTGCTTTCCCGGGAACAGACCCAAATCCCTGTCATTTGCGTGAAGAAAAGACAGAGGAAAAGGGGATGCAGGTCGGACTGCCTTCTGAGAATCCGTAGGCGAGCGAGTAAACTCCCACTGCCATCCGTTCTACTGGCTAAAGAGCAATCATTGGAATATAAAATTGATGACCTACGATTAAGACATTAAAAACTGTAATATCTTATGTTTCACCGATTCGTGGCTGAACAACGACACGGATAATATAGAGCTGGCGGGATTTTCCATGCACCGGCAGAACAGAGAAGCTACGTCTGGTAAGACGAGGTGTGGGGATGTTTGTCTATTTGTCAATAACAGCTGGTGCGCGACGTCTAATATTAAAGAAGTCTCAAGGTATTGCTCGCCTGACGTAGAGTACCTTATGATAAGCTGTAGACCACACTATCTACCAAGAGTTACATCTATATTATTCATAGCCGTCTATTTACCACCACAGACTGATGCTGGCACTAAGACCGCACTCAACTAACTCTATAAGGCCATAAGCAAACAAGAAAATGCTCATCCAGAAGCAGCGCTCCTAGTGGCCGGGGACTTTAATGCAGGCAAACTTAAATCAGCTTCCCACATTTTTACCATCATGTCACATGTGCAACCAGAGGAAAAAAAACTGTTGACCACCTTTACTCCACACACAGAGATGCATACAAAGCTCTCACTTGCCCTCCATTTGGCAAATCTGACCATAATTCTATCTTCCTAATTTCTGCTTACAAGCAAAAACTAAAGCAGGAAGTACCAGTGACTCACTCAATACGGAAGTAGTCAGATGACATGGATGCTACGCTACAGGACTGTTTTGCTAGCACAGACTGGAATATGTTCCGGGATTCATCTAATGGCATTGAGGAGTATACCACCTCAGTCATCGGCTTCATCAATAAGTGCATCGACGACCCCCACAGTGACCGTACATACATATCCTAACCAGAAGCCATGGATTACAGGCAATATCCGCATCGAGCTAAAGGCTAGAGCTGCCGCTTTCAAGGAGTGGGACACTAATCCGGACGCTTATAACAAATTCCGCTATACCCTCAGACGAACCATCAAACAAGCAAAGCGTCAATACAGGATTAAGATGTAATTCAAGTTCCTTGGTGTCCACATCACCAACGAACTATCATGGTCCAAACACACCAAGACAGTCGTGAAGAGGGCACAAAAAAACCTTTTCCCCCTCAGGAGACTGAAAAGATTTGGCATGGGTCCCCAGATCCTCAAAAAGTTCTACAGCTGCACCATCGAGAACATCCTGACCGGTTGCATCACCGCCTGGTATGGCAACTGCTCGGCATCTGACCGTAAGGCACTACAGAGGGTAGTACGTACGGCCCAGTACATCACTGGGGCCAAGCTTCATGCCATCCAGGACCTATATAATAGGCGGTGTCAGAGGAAAGCCCATAAAACTGTCAGAGACTCCAGTCACCCAAGTCATAGACTGTTTTCTCTGCTACCACACGACAAGTGGTACCGGAGTGCGGTGCCAAGTGCGGTGCCAAGTCTAGGACCAAAAGGCTCCGTAACAGCTTCTACTCCCAAGCCATAAGACTGCTGAACAATTAATCAAATGACCACCGGACTATTTACATTGACCCTTTTGTTTTGTACACTGTTGCTACTCACTGTTTATTATCTATGCAGTCACTTCACTCCTACCTACATGTACAAATTACCTCAACTAACCTGTACCCCCGCACACTGACTCGGTACCGGTACCCCCTGTATATATCCTCGTTATTGTTATTTTATTGTGTTAATTTTTTTGTTTTTTTTATTTCAGTTTATTTGGTAAATATTTTCTTAACTCTTCTTGAACTGCACTGTTGGTTAAGGGCTTGTAAGTAAGCATTTCATGGTAAGGTGTACACAGTTTGATTTGGTTTGATTTGACATCAGCAAACCGCTCGCCCACATGATGCCATGTACGTGGTCTGCGGTTTTGAGGCTGGTTGGACGCACTGCCAAATTCTGAAAAATTACATTGGAGGCGGCTTATGATAGAGAAATGAACATAAAATTCTCTGGCAACAGCTCTGGTGGACATTCCTGAAGTCAGTATGGTCCCTCAAAATGTCGATATCTGTGGCATTGTGTTGTGTGACAAAATTGCACATTTTAGAGTGGCCTTTTATTGTCCCCAGCACAAGGTGCATCTGTGTAATGATAATGCTGTTAAATAAGCTTCTGCATATGCCACACCTGTCAGGTAGATGGATTATCTTGGCAAAGGTGAAATTCTCACTAAGGCTGAAAAAAATTGTGCCCAAAAAATTAAGAGAAATAAGCTTTTTGTGCTATGGAACATTTCTGGGATCTTTTATTTCAGCTCATGAAACATAGGACCAACACTTTACATCTTGTGTTTACATTTTTGTTCAGTGTATATAAGTGTTAAGACTGGGAAGGAAGTTCTCCCCAGGTCAGTGCTACAACCACGCACACACACACACGCACAGGCACTCACACGCACTTATAGCAGATCAGAGGACAATTATCAGTGTGGAGAGATTATCCACCAAATTCCAGCGATCTAAAAAAAGGCTTGGGAAATCCCCTGTGCAAGCAGCAGGACGCTCTACGCTGCTCATCTGATTTTCCCTTATCACATTACCTGTCAAGGTCAGCTGCTGTGCACTGGATCCCTGACAAAGAGCATCCTTTAGAATGTTCGCTCTAGTGCAAACACACACAGTAAATGACAAAATCCCATATCGTCACCAGGATATTTCACTTATGCCCTGATGCCAGAAAACCAAGATGTCCTCTGTGGTAGGAGAATGAGCCTCTCCAACACAGACACATTTGTGTCCTGTAACCATCCTCCATCCACTACCGCTGCACCGCTAGGCTATACTATAGGGGCTGATGACCTCTGAGCTCTTCACAGTCCAGGATATCAAATCAAATCAACACTAGCCATACTAAGTCCTCACCACAACCCCCCTTCACAACTCCTAACAAGGCAGTAGTGATTGCAAAATGTATTGAGAAAATTCCAGGGAACACTTACTATTGTCAGGAAGTCTGCTGCCTCTTCCACAGCCATGTTTCCCCCTCTCGCTCTGCAGTTCAGGAGTGAAACCTGAGCTATCAATTAGTTCTGGCCCAGGCAGCACCACACACAGCACACAGTACACAGAACAGGGAGTGGGACAGGGAAGAGCAAGGTACCATTGTGTCAGGTGACCAAGTAAAAAAAAAAAAAATTGCCAACCCAGCAAAACCCCAAATAATGCTTCCTTCCACCGCGTGGTCGATGTACCACGGAATGAAGGGATGGAGGCAGAGAGGAGAAGAGGTGGGCTTCTGTATCTAACCTTTCAGGAGAAGTAAACAATCCCCTCTGTCAGTGTTTGTCTCTCTCTGACATATGAAAGGACACATGTCAAATCCCCTATTCCCTCTCCCTCCCTCTTTCCCTCTCTTTCTATGTAAACAAGGGCAAATCCCTTCTGCTTCCCAGAGCTCACCCAGAACGAACCCTAGAGAGGGGAGGGTAGAGGACAGGAAGTACACCCTGACTTACCATATTAGTAGATAGCACTTCCTCCTCCTGTCTCTCTCTCTCTAAGGCTCTCTCAGAGGGGGGGTAAATGGAATCGTGATATCCAAGGATAGGAAGGGAGGGAAACACTGAAAATAGCAGCTGAAACAAATACTTTTGCTAAAAGGGGTTGACTGGGCCATGTCAACCCACTCTCCTCACTCTGTCACTCTCTCTCCCTCTTCCTCTGTCACTGCCAGCATGAGGCTCTTTATTGTCATCCTGCTTATCAGCTCTTTTTCCCCACAAAGGGAGTGTGTGTACATGCCTGCATGCGCGTGTGTGTGTGTGTATCAGGGGGCTCCCTATCCAAACAACAGGGAAGTGGGGGGGGGGACTGGTGGGGACCTGCAGGGCAGAACAATGCCGCCAGACGCTATTTTAGGGGGCTGGGAGGCACAAGTAGCCAATGGGGACAGTTTGAGGAAGGATTAAGGGGCTTTCCCCTGGTATTAAGGACACACCATCCTCCCACCAACCCCTTATCACACACCCCACATACTGTAGATCAGCCAGGAGACAGCCTGTGCCCCACTATTATGCATCAACCCCCAGGCTGATCTCTATCACTACCCCCCTTCCCCATCACCATACTATATCTTCCCTGTGGCTCAGTTGGTAGAGCATGGTGTTTGCAACGCCAGCATGGTGTGTGCAACGCCAGGGTTGTGGGTTCGATTCCCACGGGGGGCCAGTACAAAAAAAAATGCATGAAATGAAATGTATGCATTCACTACTGTAAGTCGCTCTGGATAAGAGCTTAGTCTGCTAAATTTTAGTCTGCTAAATGACTAAAATGTAAAATATACACTGATGTTTCCATATTGATGCTACAAACAATGATTCTTGGTTTTGTTTCAGCTTTGAACATTCTTTTTTTTTATAGTTTGTGGATTATTTTCTTTGTTAGGCATCAATACTGTATTGCAATGTGTAAGTGCACAGCTCCAAGATGCACTAACGAGAGCTAAGGGAAATGTACCCCTTTTGAAAGCCATGTTTCTGATCATAAATGCTTCATTCTGCTCAGCGGATACCATCAGAGCCATGGAAAACATTGGCGAGCATCAGACTGATGGAATACTGCTTGATCTTCTCTCCAAGGTGATTTTGTTGGACCACCTCTGACAAACGCAGTTCATCAACATGAGACTAGAGGCACTTATCTATAGGCCAGCAAGTCTTTGTTCTGCCAACAAGACACGTCCCCCCCAACACGTCCAATCCTTCAGCTGGGCTGTCATTGGCTGTCACAGCTCTAGAAGAATGGCCTCCCATGCATTCTGGGTAAGTACAATGTCTGCTTAAAAAGCACACAGCGGAGTAAGTAACAGACTGTGGTGTGCCATGGAACAGTCAGCTGGAACACTTAACTTGTAGATCACAGGTGGGCGGCAGGTAGCCTAGTGGTTAGAGTGTTGAACCGGTAACCAGCAGGTAGCCTAGTGGTTAGAGTGTTGAACCGGTAACCAGCAGGTAGCCTAGTGGTTAGAGTGTTGAACCGGTAACCAGCAGGTAGCCTAGTGGTTAGAGTGTTGAACCGGTAACCAGCAGTTAGCCTAGTGGTTAGAGTGTTGAACCGGTAACCAGCAGGTAGCCTAGTGGTTAGAGTGTTGAACCGGTAACCAGCAGGTAGCCTAGTGGTTAGAGTGTTGAACCGGTAACCAGCAGGTAGCCTAGTGGTTAGAGTGTTGAACCGGTAACCAGCAGGTAGCCTAGTGGTTAGAGTGTTGAACCGGTAACCAGCAGGTAGCCTAGTGGTTAGAGTGTTGAACCGGTAACCAGCAGGTAGCCTAGTGGTTAGAGTGTTGAACCGGTAACCAGCAGGTAGCCTAGTGGTTAGAGTGTTGAACCGGTAACCAGCAGTTAGCCTAGTGGTTAGAGTGTTGAACCGGTAACCAGCAGGTAGCCTAGTGGTTAGAGTGTTGAACCGGTAACCAGCAGGTAGCCTAGTGGTTAGAGTGTTGAACCGGTAACCAGCAGGTAGCCTAGTGGTTAGAGTGTTGAACCGGTAACCAGCAGGTAGCCTACCGGTAACCAGCAGTTAGCCTAGTGGTTAGAGTGTTGAACCGGTAACCAGCAGGTAGCCTAGTGGTTAGAGTGTTGAACCGGTAACTGAAAGGTTGCTAGATCGAATCCCCGAGCTGACAAGGTAAAAATCTGTCGTTCTACCCCTGGACAAGGCAGTTAACCCACTGTTCCTAGGCCGTCATTGAAAATAAGTGGAGTGGAGGAGGAAGAGAGTCAGTGGAGGAGGAAGAGCGGAGAAAGTCAAGCCTACTTTCAAGACATTATCTCCCACACACACTCACTGTAAATCAACAACCATTACACAAGTGAATCAACTCTGCACAGCAACCTTGAAGACAACATGCAGTATCATGTCATATGATTTCAATGTACTGTAGCCTACTGTCTGATCAAATGACATAGAAAATCATGTAATAGTGATAAAAAATGAATTTGAACTGACTGGTGACCTTTGCGTGTGCTGAACCCAGATTTAAAAAAAAATGTATAAAGAAAATATGCCTTCACAACGAGTTGAGAGACAGCATGCACTGTATAACAGTGTCCATGACTCAGAAGATCAGGCTGTTTTCTTGGTATTGTAGAGCTCTTGGTAGCAGCTCAGTATGAAGACAACAAAACCCCAAACTATGAGTGTACCCAACATGATATTAATCTCACAGTAAAGCCCCTCTTTTAATAAAGGTTCTACCAGTGTGGTCTTCGAGAAAGTCAATCACTGAATTCTAGAACACAGCATCTGTGAAAAACATCAGTCAGTTATAGCATTTGTTCCTCGGGATCTTTTTACCCCTCAGCTGAACAAACATGAATCCAAACCATAGAAAAGGATATCGGCTATAAAATAAAACATCACAAAATCTATAGTTTAAATATAGAAGCCATCCAGGAGGAATACTCATGGGGAGGACTTGTGTAGAGAACCACCCAGAGGACCAATATATTTAATGCAGGGATCTGGCTCAAGGGCACAACAACACTAATACACCTGGGACATGAAACCATCAGAGAAATGGGGGTGGAGAGGAGAGGGAGCCACAGACCATCCCCTGGCATGGCTCAGTGCTATAAGAGCACACTACCCCTATGTCAAGAGAGAGGAAACTCAGAACACTAGACATTGACAGAGGATGTTTCAATTTCCTCAACGTGTACAAGTCTGGTACAGTAATGGTGCAGGGAATCCTCATGCAGTTCCAGCAGGACTTTTACAGGGTCAAAAAGAGAGCTCAGCAGGAAAAGCTCTCGCTCTGTGACAAGTCCCCCATCCTGAGTCACTCTGATCACACCTCTTCAAACTGTCCTGCAGACGAAGATGGTCACTCACCCAGCACTGAACACACCCAGGTCCCACACCTGCACTGCTCCTCCATCATTGAGAGGGATACATTCACAGAGCTGGAGATAGACATGGAGGAGCTCAGAGAGCTAGTCCACACAATCCAGACAGAACAAACCCACAAAACAGACCAGCACAACAACAACCCCCCAACAAGACCCGGAGGGCAGAAGGTGGAGATGGACAACTGGCTGGTCTACGGTCTGAGGTGAGAGAACTTAGAGACACACATGGCACTGAAGGAAGAGGTCAGAAAGCTGTGGTGTGACAGAGAGCAGGACACTCCCCCAGACAAGCCACCAGAACAGCCCACCTCATACACCGAGCACAACTCACAATCGGACAGACAAAACAGGACCTACCAACCCAACAGACCCCACCTCCCTCCTAACAGCCCTCCTGTCAGCTCCCCTGATAGCCCTCCTGACAATCCCCCCACATCCACTGAAGACACACAAAAGCCAGAGATTGTGCTCCTCATTGACTCAAATGGCAAATACATTCAAAAGGATAAACTTTTTCACAAACACAAAGTGTCTAAACTGTGGTGCCTAAACTCTAGGCATGCCCTGGAGCTGTTGTCAGAGGACAGACTAGGGTCCCCCAGCCACATCATCATTCACATGGGCACAAAGGACCTGAGGGTCCAGCAGGAAAGGGTGGCAACAGCACCTAAGGGAGTGATTGAAAAAGCTTCTTCTACTTTCCCCAACGCACAAGTGGTTATCTCCACCCTGCTACCATGAAAATACTTTCTCCCTGCCTCCATACAGCGGGTGAATGCAAGCATTTTGCAAGACTGTGCCTCAAAACCTGATGTCTACCTGGCCCACCACTCCACCCTGGACTTGAACAGCCTTTACGTCCAGGTCCACTTCTACAAGGCAGCAATCTCAACTTTTGCCAGGACCCTGAAGGATGTCACCCACAACTGTAATCCCAGAAACTCACACAGGAGCAACAGAGCAACGGACACCCCGTCCAGACCTGAAAGACGCCCTCCCGAAGGACCTGCACCGAGAGAACCCACACCAAGAGGACCTACACCCAGACCACAGCATCACCAGCCACACCCCAAGCAAACCCTGGCCAAACCCTATATAGGCCCCCCCATATCAGACCTATGTCCCTTCTGCTCACCCCATACCCCACGACCCTGCGGCAAGGACCTCAACATTACAGCAGGACATATGCCCAGGCCCAACCCCCACTATTACACCCGCCCAAGCCCCATCCTGCAACCTAAGAGGTGTGTATCAGAAGCTCAACATGCTCTGCTCACACCTACTGTGATGGTTCGAGCCTAAACCACACAAAAACAACAATAGGCACTATGGAACACAAAGCTTTTACTATCTCAGACAGAGAGCATGCGAGAGCATGCTCAACATGCTCTGCTCACACCTACTGTGATCGTTCGAGCCTAAACCACATAAAAACAACACTAGGCACTATGGAACACAAAGCTTTTACTATCTCATCCTGGAATATACAAGGTGTGAGGTCATCTGCATTTGGCCTAAAGAGCAGGAACCCAGACTTCATCAAAGAAATTAGAAATACAGATATTGTCATCCTACAAGAAACATGGACAGACCCACTGGTTGCCCTCGAGGTTACAGAGAGCTGGTAGTCCCATCCACCAAACTACCAGGTGTGAAAGAGGGAAGAGACTCAGGGGGTATGCTAATTTGGTATAGAGTAGACCTAACCCACTCTATTAAATTAGTCAAAACAGGAACATTTTACATCTGGCTAGAAATTAATAAGGAAATGATCTCAACAGAGAAAAATGTCCTCATTGGTGCTACCTATATCCCCACCAATAGAATCCCCATACTTTAATGATGACAGCTTCTCCCTCCTAGTGGGGGAGATCAACAATTTCCAGGCCCAGGGACATGTACTAGTCTGTGGTGACCTAAATGCCAGAACTGGACAAGAACCCGACACCCTCAGCACACAGGGGAACAAACACCTGTCTGGAGGTGACAGCATTCCCTCCTCCATATGCCCCCCTAGACACAACTATGACAACATAGCCAACAAAAACGGGTCACAACTCCTGCAGCTCTGTCGGACGCTGGGTACGTACATAGTCAATGGTAGGCTTCGAGGGGACTCCTATTGTAGGTACACCTATAGCTCATCTCTTGGCAGTAGAACTGTAGACTACTTTATCACTGACCTCAACCCAAAGTCTCTTAAAGCATTCACAGTCAGTCCACTGACACCCCTATCAGATCAAAGCAAAATCACACTACTTGAACAGAGCTAAGTTCAATCATGAGGCATCAAAGCCAAAGGAACTGAATTATATTAAGAAATGCTATAGATGGAAGGAAAATAGTGTGGAAATCTAACAAAAAACTATTAGATAACAACAAATTCAATTCCTTCTAGACAATTTCCTGGACAAAAGTATTCACTGTAATAGCGAAGGTGTTAACTTGGCAGTAGAACACCTAAATGGTATATTTGACCTCTCAGCTTCCCTATCAAATCAAATAATGTCAAGCAGACAACAAATAAACTCCCATATCTACTGGATGAAATACCACAGCAGCAAGATGTGTGACCTGTTGCCATAAGAAAAGGGCAACCAGTGAAGAACAAACACTATTGTAAATACAACCTATATTTATGTTGATTTATTTTCCCTTTTGTACTTTAACTATTTGCACATCATTACAACACTGTATATAGACATAATATGACATTTGAAATGTCTTTATTATTTTGGAACTTTTGTAAGTGTGATGTTTACTGTTCATTTTTTATTGTTTATTTCATTTTGTTTATTATCTAGATCACTTGCTTTGGCAATGAAAACATGTGTTTCCCATGCCAATAAAGCCCTTAAATTGAAATTGAATTGAATTGAATTGAGAGAGAGAGATGGAGGGGGACAAAGCAACACAGCAAAACAACAGAGAGCAAATGATAGAGAAGCAAAATAATATTCTGTATCAGGAGAAAACGTGAAGTCAGGAGGATCTGTTCTACTGTCACTACACATCCAGGCAGAGTGTGAGTAGAGGGGAAATCTGCTGACATGGGTGTCATATTATTTCAACACTTCACACATCACTCACTATGTAGCTTTACACACAGAACTCACTATGTAGCTTTACACACAGAACTCACTATGTAGCTTTACACACAGAACTCACTATGTAGCTTTACACACAGAACTCACTATGTAGCTTTACACACACACACAGAGAGAGAGAGAGAGAGAGAAGGAAAGAGTGAGAACTGAGAATGGATGGTCTGCATTTTTGGACTCTTATCAGGAGCCGGAGAGAAAGGAAGAGAAGATTTAGCCTAGAATGTATAGTGGTACGGTATGGCAGGTATCCAGTGACATCATCACATTCCGTGCAGTGACCTGCAGGGCAGTGTGTGTGCTGAGCGGAGGAACACCGGACTCTAGTGGAGGATCCATGACAATGCCGTCATTAACATAACAACCTGCCAATGGAAATGCATCATCCTCTCCCAGTCAGCCAGGTACCATGCGGAAGTAACAAAGCTGCTGTTCACTGCTCCTACTAGGCTTGATGGTGCCATGGATGATACTCCCTAAGGGGCAAACAGGCTTTCTGTAACACTACCTTTTTAAAGGAGGTCCACACATAACTGTGACGATAACATTGTAAAACCATGAAGGCTTGGTGCACTACATAAAAGGAAATTACTCCTAACCAGGGACAATAATTACACCCAACCTTGGGTGAGTACGGAGCGTAAGGGAGCAATTGAACATGTGTTTGTGCGTATGTGTCTGTTCGAGCACGTGTGGGAGAGAGCGAGAGGAGACAGTGAAAAAGAGTCCTTCTGCTATCACACAGCTGCAGCGGCCGACTGCTTTTCCCATGACACACCTCAGAGAATCACACATCCTCTCCCTTCACAGCCTTTCCCCCATTGGCTCTCTACACCGGCTTTCCACTAGATGCTGGAACATTGCTGCGGGGACTTGCTTCCATTCAGCCACAAGAGCATTAGAGAGGTAGGGCACTGATGTTGGGCAATTAGGCCTGGCTCACAGTCGGCGTTCCAATTCAAACCAAAGGTGTTCGATGGGGTTGAAGTCAGTGCTTTGTGCAGGCCAGTCATGCTCTTCCACACCGATCTCAACAAACCATTTCTCTATGGACCTTGCTTCGTGCACGGGGGCATTGTCATGCTGAAACAGGACAGGACAGGACTGCACACAACATATGACTTTGTTTTCAGTCTGGTAACTGGTGTGGCCTGTTGGTACATAAACCTTGACCCATGCATTTTACTGTACTTCCTAATGGCAGAATGATTATGAATCAAAAGTCAATTGAGCCATTGAGGGGATTGCTGTATTGTGCTATACCAAAACAGCACTACAGTGGGGGACTGTAATATCTATCAACGCTACGTGTTCTACAGCAAGAATACCGTCTTCCAGGTGCACTCATCTACTCACTCCCAGATCCATTATCATGCCTGTATAACTTCACAGCAGAGCCAGACAGTAGCAGGGCTTAGATGGAGCACTGTGGTTTACTTCTGATCAAAAGCTTTTCACTGCCTCCCGAGTGGCGCAGCAGCCTAAGGCACTGTGCTAGAGGCATCACTACAGACCCGGGTTTGACCCCTGGCTGTGTCACAACCGGCCGTGACCAGGTGTCCAATAGGTTGGCGCACAATTGGCCTAGCGTCGTTACGGGAGGCTTTGGCCGGGGGGGGGGGCTTTACTTGGCTTATCGCTCTCTAGCGACTCCTTGTGGTGGGCCGGGCACCTGCAGGCTGACTTCGGTCGTCAGTTGAACAGTGTTTCCTCCGGCACATTGGTGCGGCTGGCTTCCGGGTTAAGTGAGCGGGTGTTAAGAAGCGTGGTTTGGCGGGACATGTTTCTGAGGACGCATGACTCAACTTTTGCCTCTCCCAAGCCCGTTGGGTAGTTGCAGCGATGAGACAAGATTGTAATTGGATCACAATTGGATATCACGAAAAAGGGGGAATTTCTTTTTACAAAAAAATATAATAAGGTTTGGAAAAATGTATTTAAAAAAAAATTCACTGTCTATTCTTTCGAACACAGTGGCCATCCTAAAATTCGAATGTTCCTAATGTTCAGCAGGTGCGATTGATAGTTACCTCCTCACATATATCCCTCTAGCTCTGGGCAGCAGAGACAGGAGTTGGAAGAAGATGCCCCTAGACAGTGATCTAAGGTCACTTTAGCATTATGTCATTAAGTGTATCTAGATCCTATAGATCTGTGCCTACGGGCAACTTCAACCAAGATCACAGATATAACCTAGCCTGGTCTCAGATCTGTATGTGTGCATTTGCAAAGTCTTTTTCCACTCGTTGCCATATATGTTTGCCATGACAAGAACACAGCAGATGAGTTTGCCATTCAAATATGCTACAAGCCTAGAGATACCCTGCTACTCATCCCCCAGCTGATTGGCTGTCCCGAATTGAAGTGCAGTGGTGTATCAGTGATGTGCCCAACTCCAGATGATGCCCTAACTACGCCCCCCAACCCACCCCGGCCCTATCTGCACAGATGGCACACCTGGATCCACTCTTTGCTGTCTCTATCCGGAACCCTCTTGACACTCTCTGTCCTAGACGGCTGCCTCTCCGATGGGGCACAGCCAGGATGACGACAGTGGGAGGTTATGGAAGATAGGGGGTGGAGACAAGAGGCCACCTCCCAAACACACACACATGCACACAAACGCACACGCACAACAATCTGTCAGGGACATTCGTTGTTTATTGACTCATTCTTCAACACAGCTGAGACTCAGTGGAGTTGATAAGGTCATTAAACTCTAAAACACTCACTGACACAGTGTTTTCCTCACTCCTAAAACAGAGTTAGAGTACAGCAATAGTAGTCCTTCCTCAGTAGTATTCATATGATAACTTCAGGCTGATTAGTTTGTGGTGGAGGGTGACGTGGTGGAGGGTGATGTTGAAGGTCTGTCAGTATGTTGTGGGGAGGAAGAGGTCAGGATAGAATAAATGGACCAGGTGCAATAAAATACAGTAGAGTATAGAGCTGGATGATATGGACAAAAATCCATATCGCATGGCTTCCCGAGTGGCGCAGCGGTCTAAGGCACTGCATCGCAGTGCTTGAGGCGTTACTACAGACCCGGGTTCGATCCCGGGCTGTGTCGCAGCCGGCCACGACTGGGAGACCCATGAAGCATTGCACAATTGGCCCAGCGTCGTCTGGGTTAGGGGAGGGTTTGGCCGGCCCGGGATATCCTTGTCCCATCGCGCTCTAGCGACTCCTGTGGCAGGCCGGGCGCATGCACGCTGACACAGTCACTAGTTGTACAGTGTTTCATCCGACACATTGGTGTGGCTGGCTTCAGGGTTAAGCAAGCAGTGTGTCAAGAAGCAGTGCGGATTGGCAGGGTTGTGTTTCGGAGGACGAATGGCTCTTGACCTTCGCCTCTCCCGAGACCATACGGAAGTTGCAGCGATGGGACAAGACTGTAACTACCAATTGGATACCACGTATCTGGGGAGAAAAAGAGCTCAAAATAAAATACACACAAAAAAAATCCATATCGCGAATTGATGGATAACGATAAATAGAACGTTAAGTTAATAACAACGTTCACCAGGTTTTACTAGTTTGATAGTTGTAGCCATCAATTGTCCCATTAATAATCACCCATATTAGCAAATGTATTTAATTTCAAACTTCACATTTCTCTAGTTTAGGCTACTTCTTATTGTAATGAACGATATCAGCAAAATGCCTGCGATAAGGGAGGTGTCGATAATCATCCCAGCTCCAGTACAGTAGCTAACCTCCACAGGATGCCACATCTGTCTCTCTGGCTTTATTACCCAGCAACATGTGGCAGCAGATTGAGTCTGAGTGCAAGTTTGACCATAATTCCTGTAAGTATTCAACACACTACATGTGATACTGTATGACGGTCAAATTCATTTGTGTGAGTCAAGGTGCAAAAACATGTGTTGACTCCAGGGTCTGTGTCCGTCTCTGGGTCTGCCTGCTAACTGCATCAACAGGCTCTCCAATCTTAGCGACAAAACTCTCTACATCAGTGGTTCCCAAAATCTTTATAGTCCTGTACCCCTTCAAACATTCAACCTCCAGCTGCGTACCCCCTCTAGCACCAGGGTCAGCGCACTCTCAAACACTATACGATACATTTATTAAACCTAAGAATGACTGTGAGTTTTTGTCACAACCCGGCTTGTGGGAAGTGACAATGAGCTCTTATAGGACCAGGGCACAAATAATAATGTAATAATAATAATAATCAATAATTAGGTTTTTATTTAGCCATCTTACATATGAAACTTTATTTGTTAATCAAAAATTGTGAGTAACTCACTACAGGTTAATGAGAAGGGTGTGCTTGAAAGGATGCACATAACTCTGTAATGTTGGGTTCTATTGGAGAGAGTCTCAGTCTTAAATTATTTTCCACACACAGTCTGTGCCTGTATTTAGTTGTCATGCTAGTGAGGGGTGAGAATCCACTCTCACATAGGTACGTGCTTACAAAGGGCATCAGTGTCTTAACAGCGCAATTTGCCAAGGCAGGATACTCTGAGCGTAGCCCAATCCAGAAATCTGGCAGTGGCTTCTGATTAAATTCAATTTTCACCAAACCGCTTGTTGGAATTTCGATAAGGTTCTCTTGTTCAGATATCGGCAAGTAGACTGGAGGCAGGGCATGAAAGGGATAACGAATCCAGTTGTTTGTGTCATCTGTTTCGGGAAAGTACCTGCGTAATTGCGCACCCAACTCACTCAGGCGCTTCGCTATATCACATTTCACATTGTGCGTAAGCATAGGTTCAGTTAAACCAAAAAAATCATACGATGATGGAAAGACCTGTGTGTTGTCCTTGTTAATGCAGACAGAGAAGAGCTCCAACTTCATAATCATAGCCTCAATTTTGTCCTGCACATTGAATATAGTTGCGGAGAGTACCTGCAATCCTAGATTCAGATCATCCAGGCGAGAAAAAACATCGCCCAGATAGGCCAGTTTTGTGAGAAACTCGTCATCATGCAAGCAGTCAGACAAGTGAAAATTATGGTCAGTAAAGAAAACTTTAAGCTTGTCTCTCAATTAAAAAAAAACAGTCAATACTTTGCCCCTTCATAACCAGCGCACTTCTGTATGTTGTAAAAGTGTTACGTGTTCGCTGTCCATATCATTGCATAGTGCAGAAAATACATCAGAGTTCAGGGGCCTTGCTTTAACAAAGTTAACCATTTTCACTGTAGTGTACAAAACATCTTTCAAGCAGTCAGGCATTCCTTTGGCAGCAGGAGCCTCTCGGCGGATGCTGCACTGTACCCAAATGGCGTCAGGAGCAACTGCTTGTACGCGCGTTACCACTTCACTATGTCTCCCTGTCATGGCTTTTGCACCATCAGTACAGATAACAACACATCTTGACCACCAAAGTCCATTTGATGTCACAAAGCTGTCCAGTACTTTAAAAATATCCTCTCCTGTTGTCCTGGTTTCCAGTGGTTTGCAGAAGAGGATGTCTTAGTTAACCCCGCATAAACTTAACAGACATATACCAGAAGCTGTGCCAGGCCCGCCACGTCTGTTGACTCATCCAGCTGTAACACATAGAATTCACTGGCTTGTATGCGAAGCAGTAATTGTTTCAAAACATCTCCTGCCATGTCACTGATGCGTCGTGAAACAGTGTTGTTTGATGAAGGAATTGTCTGTATAGTTTTTTTGGCCCTTTTCTCCCAGCATTGTCCTAGCCATATCCGCGGCAGCAGGAAGAATTAAGTCCTCCACAATAGTATGGGGTTGCCTGTCCTAGCCACTCAGTAGCTCACCATATAAGACGCTTCTAGCCCCTTCTTATTAATGGTATATGTTGCTTTTATACATGTCTTACTACTCGAAAGTTGTCTTAATTCTCGCTCAAAAACTTACGTGGCTTATTTTTCAATTGGCATGTTTTGTTTCTAAAAGTCTGTGCAAGAGTGAAGGTTTCATCGAGTTGTGAGGTAGTACTTTTGCACTTATAACACACTGTGGCTGAGGAAAGGCACTCCTCCCAATATAAGTGAACCCCAAATCAATGTAGTTCTCATCATATTTGCGCCTCTTCGATGGTCCAACGTCCCTGTCTGTTGTTCGGTCCTTTCCCGGGTAAGAGGGCAGTAGGTCTTCAGCTGCATCAGATTCACAACTGTCCGTGTCCATGCTAGCTGGGCTAACAACAAATGTAGAATTACTGATGCTAGCATTGGATGTGCTCGTGGAAGCAGAACAACTTGTGTCGTCGACAGGTACAGGTGTAGTACTCCTGGTAGTAGCAGTACTACCAGTAGAGCTGGTATGTGTCTCTATGGACGTGGGCCTTACTTTTTTTAACCATTTATCAATTTTCGAGCAAACGGAATGAGCAGCAGCTATGTTTGGCTACATACAGACCGTTAGTGAAATTCCCGCGAGAGAGTAATGGTTAATGTGATTGGATGTTAATTATTTGACTAGGCTACCTGTATTTGACATTGTGTTTTTATTTTTGACATTAAGATTATTTTATTTTTTTAAATGTGAATCACATTTTTATTTGGTGTACCCCCGACGGCATTGCGCGTACCCCAGTTTGGGAATACCTGATCTACAGGATGACAGTATCTCTCTGTCTCGCTCTCTCTTGTCTCTGTCAAACAACAGACCATTTACCTCTTGGAGTTGACGTAGAGTACAGCCTTAACTCTCTCTAGTGTTGTACATTAGACTCATTAAGAGAACTAACTTAATTACATACAGACTAGAGTAGAGTCTAAAGGCTTTCAGTCTAATTGTGCAACATTCTCCCATTATCTTCTATTGGAGAGTGTCTGTCTGGTGCTAATCACTTGTCCTTTGAGACCTTAGCCAACGAGAAAGCTCCTCTCTGGCTGGTTTTAATGGAGAAAATCAAACTGGGAGAGCCTAGTAAGAGTATCACTTCTCGCTAAATGGACGTGCTGAATCATACATTACAGTCAATCATCTAACATCAAGCATAACAGCTGTCTATGGCGCCACATCAGAGCATGACATTTTTCTCTGTTTGAATTCCGTTTGGAAACAAGGATGAAAGGAACTTGAAAAACTTTGAGAGCCTGCGAAAATCAAACCTCTGCTTATAATGACCATGCAGAAATGTGTCATTGTGTTGTTTTGAGCCTGTGTGATGTTGTAGATGATTGGTCCTTTTGGAAAACAGAAAAATGAAGGCTATTCTCTGGTTGAATCTACCAGCATGAAGTTGGGGTGGAAAAAAATGCTGACAACATAAAAGAACATCATATGCTTCTCACTGCCACTATGAGAAGCATTCTGACTTAATGTCAAGTCTGGGACTGTGTCTGGAGTTGCAGAACAGCAGTCCCTTGTGAGACAGCACCATTTTTTAAAAATGTAACCTTTATTTAACTAGGCAAGTCAGTTAATAAGAACAAATTATTATTTACAATGACGGCCTAGGAACAGTGGGTTAACTACCTTGCTCAGGGGTAGAACGACAGATTTTTACCTTGTCAGCTCGGGGATTCGATCTAGCAACCTTTCATTTACCGGTTCAACACTCTAACCACTAGGCTACCTGCCGCCCCACTAAAATAAGGCAGGCATAGAGTAGACAAATAGATGCACAGGACTGAGATTTTGACAGTCTAAAAATCTAGGTATAGACTGAAGGCTTTTTCCTTGAGTACAATTACTGGTTAATACATTTTATAATAGCAGAAAAGGAACATTGAAACTCCACCGCCAAAAACCCTTTCACTTTTAACACTGACGAATCTTCGCACACCTAGGACCCTAAAACATCTGTTGCATTTTTTCCAAAATTCAGTTCTGGTGAGTTTTTGAAGGTTTCCGTTTAAAAAAAAAAATATCAGGTTTTCACTCTCAAAATCACACTTTTTTTTAAGGAAAAAAACCAACATTAGATATTCTAAGTACACAATGTTTAAACCACATCAGGAGACAACTTTTGACATTTAGATTTGTGTGTGTAGTTAACCTTTAACTCAAGTGTGCACCAGCTAGAGACTGTTGTTGGGTTAGCGATGTTTCTGTAGCGCTCATGTGATGGCAGAGTTTGAGAAAGATGGAGAAAAATACAAATCACTGATGCATTTTGTTCATGTCTTATTATTAACTTGGGCAAATGAATGCATTTTCTATTACGTTCAATACATTTAGTTAATTTCCTAGTAATTTCAAATGTTTTCTTTGATGTTGTTGGATTCCGTGATTCCGTCCACAACATAGATTTTATAGGGCCCTACACATGTTAGCGACTATATGGAAATCTGCTTATGTGGATCAGTGAAAGTGAATGAAGTGGAGTGTGTGTAAGTGTTTCTCCCTGAACTTTGGCAGGGATATGGCAGCAGACGGGAGCGGTCCGCGAGCCATCTGTCCCCCTCTGTCTCACCACAACACCACCACAGTTAATCTGCTTTGTCTCGGTCTCCCTGACTAACACTACCGTCACAAAGACACATTCAAAATGGCTAACAAAATCAGCATCCAATATTAAACCATGATATTACATCATATTTAATCATTTCATAGAGCAAAATGGCTCAACTGCTCTTAACTAGGCCTGGTCTTAGATAATTACTACATCATGTCTGTGTGTTTAGCATACTATCTCAGTGTGTTAGACAGTGACAGAGAGAGAGAGGGGGGAGAGTGAGTGGGAGTGGGTGAGAGAGCGCGAGGGGGAGTGGGAGAGGGGAGAGAGAGAGAGCGAGATAGAGAACGAGGGGGAGAGGGAGTGGGAGAGGGGGAGAGGGAGTGAGATAGAAAGCGAGAGGGAGAGAGAGAGAGGGGGGAGAGGCAGTGGGAGGAAGGGAGGGACCGACAGAGAGACACACAGAGAGAGACAGAGAGAGAGAGAGAATTGGTACACTGTGAACACAACTGTGCATTGTCCCTGAGCTCTGCTTTTCCTGTGCATCCAGATTACAGATGATTAACTTGTGGTTAACCTCTCCTCTCACCTCTCTTATTGATCTTCTTTATCTGTTCCTTCCTGTAAACTGATCACAAGGACCTTATCCTCCACACCTTCCATATACTTTGCTTTACATGACAATGTATTTCTCATAAATGCATAGGCTAGGTTATCAGCCTTTTTTATTAACCTGGGGCAGAAATGGGTGCTGGCTGGGACAGAAAGCAACAAAAGTATGATAATGGCTGTCTGTAACAGTTTGCCCCTAAGCTACAGAAAATAATAATCTTGTGGATGGGGAAGGCACAAAGGTGTAATAACATCATGCCTTCAATCAAGGTAGATGTAGTTTTTATTTTTTAAATTATGATTTTTTTATTTCACCTTTATTTCACCTGTTTGGGATAGGGGGCAGTATTTTCACGGCCGGATAAAAAATTTACCCGATTTCATCTGGTTACTACTCCTGCCCAGAAACTAGAATGTGCATATAATTAGTAGATTTTGATAGAAAACACTCTAAAGTTTCTAAAACTGTTTGAATGGTGTCTGTGAGTATAACAGAACTCATATGGCAGGCCAAAACCTGAGAAGATTCCATACAGGAAGTGCCCTGTCTGACAATTTGTTGTCCTTCTGTTGCATCTCTATCGAAAATACAGCATCTGTGCTGTAACGTGACATTTTCTAAGGCTTCCATTGGCTCTCAGAAGGCGCCAGAAAGTGGAATGGGGTGTCTGCTGTCTCTGGGCGAAGAACAGCAGGAGAATTTGTTAGTGGTCAGCCTGGGAACAGTGAGACTGAGAGGCGCGTTCATGAGAATTCTCAATTTTTTTCTTTCAGCCTTTGAATGAATACAACATCGCCCGGTTGGAATATTATCGCTATTTTATGAGAAAAATAGCATAAAAATGGATTTTAAACAGCGTTTGACATGCTTCTAAGTACGGTAATGGAATAATTTGATTTTTTTTGTCACGAAATGCTTCGGATAGTGACCTGAACGCAGAAACAAAACGGAGCTATTTGAATATAACTATGGATTATTTGGAACCAAAACAGCATTTGTTGTTGAAGTAGAAGTCCTGCGAGTGCATTCTGACAAAGAACAGCAAAGGTAATCACATTTTTCTAAAAGTAATTCTGAGTTTAGGTTGTCCCAAACTTGGTGGGTGTCAAAATAGCTAGCCGTGATGGCCTGGCTATGTACTCAGAATATTGCAAAATGTGCTTTCGCCGAAAAGCTATTTTAAAATCTGACACCGCGATTGCATAAAGGAGTTCTGTATCTATAATTCTTAAAATAATTGTTATGTATTTTGTGAACGTTTATCATGAGTAATTTAGTAAATTCACCGGAAGTTTGCGGTGGGTATGCTAGTTCTGAACATCACATGCTAATGTAAAAAGCTGTTTTTTGATATAAATATGAACTTGATTGAACAAAACATGCATGTATTGTATAACATAATGTCCTAGGAGTGTCATCTGATGAAGATCATCAAAGGTTAGTGCTGCATTTAGCTGTGGTTTTGGTTTTTGTAACATATATGCTTGCTTTGAAAATGGCTGTGTGATTATTTTTGGCAAGGTACTCTCCTGACATAATCTAATGTTTTGCTTTCGCTGTAAAGCCTTTTTGAAATCGGACAATGTGGTTAGATTAACGAGAGTCTTGTCTTTAAAATGGTGTAAAATAGTCATATGTTTGAGAAATTGAAGTTATAGCATTTCTGAGGTATTTGTATTTCGCGCCACGCTCTACCATTGGATATTGGTGAGGCGTTCCGCTTGCAGAACGTCTGTCCTTAACCAGGTAGGGCAGTTGAGAACAAGTTCTCATTTACAACTGCGACCTGGCCAAGATAAAGCAAAGCAGTGCGACAAAAGCAACAACACAGAGTTACACACTGGATAAACAAAAATACAGTCAATAACACAATAGAAAATCTGTATACAGTGTGTGCAAATGAAGTAAGGAGGTAAGGCAATAAATAGGCCATAGTGGCGAAATAATTACAATTTAGCAATTAACACTGGAGTGATAGATGTGCAGATGAGGATGTGCAAGTAGAAATACTGGTGTGCAAAAGAGCAGAAAAAGAAATGACCAACAAAATATTTTAAGGGATTTCATCAGCATTGTCCTAATAACAAATATGCATATCATGAGATATCTATTTTGATCCATTCCTATGCTATTTTGAGCATGATTTGAACAAAGGTCTTACATACTGTATATGAGAAGACCTTGATTGGTTGGTTGCTCCTGAGTGGCACAGCTGTCTAAGGCATTGCATCTCAGTGCTAGAGGTGTCACTATAGGCCCTGGTGTGATCCTGGGCTGTATCACAACTGGCCGTGATTGGGAGTCCCATAGGGCGGAGCACAATTGGCTCAGTGTCCTCCGGGTTTGGCTGGGGTAGGCCGTCATTGTAAAATAAGTATTTGTTCTTAACTGACTTGCCTAGTTAAATAAAGATAAAATAAAAAATGAAATAAAAACTCGACAGCTACAGTCAATCTCCATTGAGGTAACAGTGATGTCTCATCATAGCTACACAGACAATTCCTGGGGTCGACAGGTCAAGGGGTCGACAGGTCAAGAAGCAACTAAGCTTCACTCTGATATGTTGAAGAGGATGCACCAAAACGACAATCTATTCTGTCTAGTTAGAGAAACCCAATGAGTTGAACAGCACTTCCACAGTCAGACAGTAACAGCCCACCAGCTTCAATGGAAACAGCCCTGGTCAGGATGAATCTTCCTGTCTCACATTCTTAATGCTCTCTCTGCTGGCTTCATCCGTCTGCCCAATCTGTGTACACCTTGTGTTTAATGTTTCTGCAAATGTGCCAAGTTTAGCTCAGGATACTTGAGATCAAATCGATACAGAGATACAGGAATATAGTCTCTCCTGAATGTTTTGTTTGGCTGTTGTTTTGCAGACAGACAATGCAAAGCGGACCTGATCCACAGTAAAGCGGAGGCTCACATGCTGCTGACTAGCCTATGCCTAATAATGGTACTAACTAGATGACGTCAGTCACTCGCTTGTCTCTAGCATGGCATAAGACAGGAGTGGAAAGTACCATTCTTCAGCCAGAGTAGGGGTATACAGTATGCATACAGTATTTATTAGGATCCCCATCACTGCCTGCAGTATGTCTATGAGACTGAGTAACATCCTCAACAGGCTACACCCTCTCTCTTTGAGCAGAGATTGCCCCAACATGACCCTGAGAGAGTTCATCAATCCCAGGGAACTGACTGGTCACCAAGGCTGAGCCGTGTGTGTGTGTGTGTGTGTGTGTGTGTGTGTGTGTGTGTGTGTGTGTGTGTGTGTGTGTGTGTGTGTGTGTGTGTGTGTGTGTGTGTGTGTGTGTGTGTGTGTGTGTGTGTGTGTGTGTGTGTGTGTACGTACGCAGGGGCATCATGCACCCAAAAATCTGAGGGAGCACAAAGTGTGAATTTTGCATTTTACAAACGCCTCAAACAGCTTTTTCCTGCAATCTAGAGTCATAATCATTATGCTTAATTCTATGTCAAAAATACTGTATGCACACTACCAGTCAAAAGTTTGGACACACCTACTCATTCAAGGGTTTTTATTTATTTTTACTATTTTCTACATTGTAGAATAATAGTGAAGACATCAAAACTATGAAATAACACATATGGAATCATGTAGTAACCAAAAAAAGTGTATATATTTTATATTTGAGATTCTTCAAAGTAGCCACCCTTTGCCTTCATGACAGCGTTGCACACTCTTGGCATTCTCTCAACCAGCTTCACCTGGAATGCTTTTCCAACAGTCTTGAAGGAGTTCCCACATATGCTGAGCACTTGTTGGCTGCTTTTCCTTCACTCTGTGGTCCAACTCATCCCAAACCATCTCAATTGGGTTGAGATTGGGTGATTGTGGAGACCAGGTCATTTGATGCAGCATTCCATCACTCTCCTTCTTGGTCAAATAGCCCTTACACAGCCGGGATGTGTGTTTTAGGTCATTATCCTGTTGAAAAATAAATGATAGTCCCACTAAGCGCAAACCAGATGGGATGGCGTATAGCTGCAGAATTCTGTGGTATCAATGCTGGTTAAGGGTGCCTTAAATTCTAAATAAATCACGGACAGTGTCACCAGCAAAGCGCCCCCACACCACCTCATGCTTCACGGTGGGAACCAAACATGCGGAGATCATCCGTTCACCTACTCTGCGTCCCACAAAGACACTGCGTTTGGAACCAAAAATTGCAAATTTGGATTCATCAGACCAAAGGACAGATTTCCACCAGTCTAATGTCCATTGCTCGTGTTTCTTGGCCCAAGCAAGTCTCTTATTATTATTGGTGTCCTTTAGTAGTGGTTTCTTTGCAGCAATTCGACCATGAAGACCTGATTCACACAGTCTCCTCTGAAATGTTGATGGTGAGATGTGTCTGTTACTTGAACTCTATTTGGGCTGCAATTTCTGAAACATCTCAAGGATGATCAATGAAAACAGGATGCACCTAAGATCAATTTCGAGTCTCATAGCAAAGGGTCTGAATACTTATGTAAATAAGGTATTTAAAAACAAATTGCTATACATTTGCAAAACATTTGAAAACCTGTTTTCACTTTGTCATCATGGGGTATTGTGTGTAGATTGATGAGGAAAATGTTTTATTTAATACATTTTACAATAAGGCTGTAACGTAACAAAATGTGGAAAAAGTCAAGGGGTCTGAATACTTTCTGAATGCACTGAATTCACACACACACACCACACACACACACACACACAAAGGACAAATCTGAGGGGGCACATGCTCCGGTGCCCCCTATGGGCATGATGCCTCTGTACGTGTGTGTGTGCGTATGTGCTTCCATACTGCCTGCTCTGTCTGCTATAGCATGTTACACCGTCAAGGTCGCAGCGGAGAGGGAAGACTAATGACCTATAATGAAACACTACCTCACATGTTAATAACAGCCAGCCAAGCATGCAATGGTACAGCTGAAGCACATGAAGCCTATCGTTTGACATCAGGGTTTTTTTTTGTACTTAATATGCCTACATGGGTCTGCTCACCAAATCTATCAAAATCATTCAGAAACGAAATGACAATAAATCATACATTTTAACAATCATTGCTAAATCAAGATAGGTACCATAATGCCACTGTCAGAAAAACAGACACTCAAACTGTCAGGTCACGTCTTGTTTTCTACCCCACCCCTATCACAGCTCACCTTCAAATGTCTCCTATAGGAAATACACACAGCAGCACCCTCGCATACAATCAGCCATTTGCAGCCGCCAGACACATAGTGCTCAAAATGGCCGCCTTCTGGCTAACAACGTTACTAGTTTCATTGGCACTCATGGAGCACTAGGATCATTACCCCCGTCATTCAGTTCAGCCTTCATATCTTACATCTTAGGCCATTATTTCATTCTTGCCCTGAAAGAATAGGATCCATATTGAAATTAATGTAATCAACAAAGTAGGCCAACAGTAATGATCAAAAAGAAACTCCTGGCAGCACGAGGGCTATAGTGTTTTTTCTACCATTGGAAACCTGGTTAGTGTTTTAATTGAGAAGGACCTAGGTGATTAAAGCATCTTCAATGCAACCCTTGCTACTGGCCCAGCCATTTGCTTGTCAAGAGCCTTCACACTCTCAAGATGGCTGACAGCTGACACGGACAGAGTCCGCACTAACGCCTTGACTCATATCTCACTGTATGAACGACATCCATACTTACAGTAGTAGTGACTGTTGTCCAAGCATACTGTTGTTTCTCTCACAGCAGGGTGTCACTCAATATAGGCTACTGTACATTGATGATGGGAGAGCTGTAGCAATCACAATACAGTCTAACAACTGTGATGTTCATGTTAAAAGAGTGTGTGCCCCTTTAAGAGCGCACAAGACTCATGGTCTAAGGGAGAGATAACCAGAGGGAGGAACAGAAAATACAATGTAAGAGTACAGGACAGAATGTAAATAAATGAGCCCAGGGTTCACATATTAATCACACTGGATTCCCCTCTATGAACAGCTACATCACAGCACCCAAAACAACACACTCTGAACCAAAAATAGCATCTGTGATTGTCATTCTGAATTGATGCACCATCTAGGCCTATATGCTGGAATAGTGAGTGGTTTACTGTAAATGTTACTTCTGGCTATGTGCTTTTTCCAACTAGCTCTCACAGTCTTACATCAGACTTAGACGTTCATCCATGTTTCTCAAATTTCAAAGTTGTTCCAAACGTCAAATTTCAAGAGTGTTTAAGATTAAGTTTAGGCATAAACTCCAAATGTTTAAGGTTAGGATTAAGTTTAGGCATTAACTCCCTAATATTAAGGTTAGGCATTAACTCCAAATGGTTAAGGTAAGGATTAAGGTTTGGGATCGGCTTAAAACGAAAATATTTGTAAAGAAAACTATATTGCTGGATTTGAACTTGCAACCTTTGGAATCAGAGACAAATGCTTCTGCCCATCCGCCACCACCAACAACACCAACACCAACACCCTAGCAAATCTGAAACCTACTTGAAGGTAACAGCACTCACTGCTGCCCCTAGTGGCCGATTTCCATGTCATTTACCAATGTCCTCAGATATGGATGGGCGTCCAATACTGAATACTCACCTTCTCCTTGTATCAACCTGGTTCTCTTCCTTTATCCATCTCCCCTCTCTGTATTTCATCTGTTTCTCCCCTCTCTATCCTTTCTCTTGCCAAGTCTTTTCCTTCATGTTCCTCTGCCTCTTTTCAAGCTCTATACTTGCCCTTGCTATCATTGATTGATTCCTAACACAGACCAGTGAGCTCAGAGGGCATTTGAACTCAAAGACAAAAGATACATTCTGGTCATTGTACAGCCAAAGGAACCAAACATCCATCAAGCCTATGGAGACCAGAGAAACAGTCTACACAGGCACTTTGTTTTGAACTACTGTAATGAAAATAAAATAAAAAGTTGAACCTATACCCTTCCATATTAAATGTAAATACTCAGTAGCAGTCTTTACTTTGTAGAAAGGATTCTGTACAGTCATTTCTCACATCTATGTGACTGTTTTTGCACTTCTTAAATACAACACCATCAAACAATAAGCGCTGACTGTTGACCAGAGGCTCTGTAGCATCTGTTGAAAGTGCTGGTATTGAATAATTCAGCATCAAACATGAATTAGCCCGAGTGCTTTGCTTTCTCCGTCTCTGGCAGATGCTGTTCCCACACAACTGATGAGGCTTGGACTGGGGCTCTGTCTGAATTTGTTCAGCTGCGCTGGTCATTGTACTGTGAGAATGTGTGTGTGCGCGTGTGCATAGTAAGGACTCAAACACTGCAGTGACCACAGGCTCATTCCACTGATATATGACATAAGGAAGAATACTTTATACACAACAATGGTAATACCATTCCCACCTTGAAGCCATAATCAACCTTTCCCTAACTGTAAATCCTTTTTTATTTTATTGAACTTTTATTGATACAGGGTGGGTCACCATTGAGACCAGGGTCTCATTTGCAAAGGAGCCCTGTGAACATGAGCATACAATAAATAATATCAATACAGAAAATATAACAAGATTCATCAAAACAAACAACTCTCACATATCACCTCCCTTGAACTCTAAACTGTTCAATGGAGACCGGCGAGTCTGATTTCAAGGTGGCCTGAAGGCTATTCAATGAACTGGGGGCATAAAAACGAAAAGCATTTTCCCCCCAGGTCAGTGTAGACCCGCATGACCTCCAGAAGCAGCCAGTCCAGAGAGCTGGACTGAAAATGTCTGGATCTCCAGTTAATACGTGAGCTGAGATAGTGGGGGAGTCTCTGAAGAACTGCTTTATATACAAAAAGTAAATAAATGCTGGGCCCTTCTGGTAGTCAGAGACTTCCAGCCAACAGATCTATACAAAATGCAGTGATGTGTATGAAAATTGTCCCCAGTGATAAAAAAACAGTGCTGAGTGAATCTAAACGTTTTAAAGCAGAGGCTGTCGCATGCATGAAGATTGTCACCATAATCAAGTACTGAGAGAAGTGTTGCTTGAACCATCTTCCTTCTACTTTCCAAAGTGAGGCAGAATTTATTTATATAAAACAATCTTAATTCTCAACTTTTTTTGTCAGTTTTTCAATGTGTGTTTTAAAAGAGAGCTTATCCTCAATCCAAATATCCAAGTACTTATAATTGGGAACTTGCTCAATTTGGGACCCCTTCAATGTGCAAATACGCAGGTCCTCAGGGTTAATATTACAAGACCTAGAGAACAAAAAAAACTTGGTTTTATTAGCATTTAGCACTAGTTTAAGATCAGTAAGTCAAAACCATGCTGAAGGTCATGAATGGGCTCTATACTGAGGAGGCACATGAGTAAATAACTATCATCCACGTAGAGATGAATGTTACAGCTTTGAACAGATATTATTTATATAAATAGTGAAGAGAACAGGTCCCATAATCGACCCCTACGGCACACCTTTTGTAATATTGAGGAAACTAGATATGATACCATCAGTAAGCACCCATTGTGCCCTGTCCGTTAGATAGCACTAGAACCAATTGCAAGATGCCTGATCTTGGCCTATTTCAGACAATCTATGAACAAGTAAGAAGTGGTCAACCGTATGAAAAGCCTTCGACAGGTCAATAAATAAGGAAACACAGTGATTTTTATGGTCTAAACAATATAGACAAGCGTAGCCGCTGAAAAAGTGCTAAAACCAGATTGGTACTCATTAAAACAGAATGAGAAGTTTAAAAGTTCTAATCTGAGCGTTGGCCAGGGACTCTACACTACAGCACAGAGGAGCACAGTGTAGTTCTGTGGATCAGTGTTATCTGCTGGTCGACAAAACCCACTGCTTTTCTCTTTCTCCACCTATCACAGTACTCTCATGTGACACATATTCTAGAAATTTTACAATTTCCATGCTGGATCACATTACTCCGCTACAAAGACGCTGTCCATTCCATGCTCAATTGTATCCAAGAGAAAACATGATTTGTCGTCCACAAAAGGCAGCTTTTGTCCATACAGTGATGCAGAAGTTTGTGTCTGAGACAAACTCAAAACCAGGTAATGATATAGCATAAAACTGTCCAATCAATTGAGTCAGTCTGGTGAAGAGCAGGGCGTGATAGATGTAAAGCAAAATGGACCCAGCTCTCTATTCAACATGACTATCAAGGACCAGCGAATAAGGTGGTACAAATATATACAAAAAGAAACATCTATTAATAGGGATGGACTTTTAAAGCTGTCAAATGCTAGGAAGAACTAGGATCACAGAATCAAATTGAAAAGCAATCTCTTCATATGTAAAATAGAAACAAAGACTAACCAAATAAATGCTGAAACATTGGATGCCATTGTGTGAGACATCCTGAGTGTTGTGCAACACAAACACCTGGGAGTAGTAGATAAGGAGGTAGCTGGAGAGACAGAATGCATTTTTCTCTAAGCATGAATGTCTCTGATCCCTCCCAGAGGGAGCTGACTGTGGAGGAGTGTCTGCTCTGTGATTATCATCGATCTGCCCTCAACACAGCCCATTTCCAGCCCCGGTCGGGACACAGGGCCAGGCTCCGACTGGCTGACTCTGCCCACAAAGATAGGCCTATATCTGGGGACCAAGGACGCCAAGAGTGGGTGGAAGAACCAGGGTTTTAAACGCACAAGGTCAAATGATCAAATATAGGCCTAGAGTCTGCCCTCAACACAGCCCATTTCCAGTCTCGGTCGGGACACAGGGTCAGGCCACGACTGGCTGACTCTGCCCACAAATAGAGGCCTTTTCTGGGGACCAAGGACACCAAGAGTGGGTGGTAGAACCAGGGTTTAAAAAGCACATGGTCAAATGATCAAATATAGGTCTAGAGTCTAAATAATGTTCAAATGATACAAAAGACAGTGAATATATTTAGGGATTTTTGTCATCATCTTGCATGGCTCTAACAGACGGCTAGTGAAATATTATGGTGCGAGTGCAAATTCTTTTTCTTTTCTCCCTCCGCCTTGTGGTACAAGAGATCAATTGAGAAGCCAATTACAATGAGGGGAAAAAGTATTTGATCCCCTGCTGATTTTGTACGTTTTCCCACTGACAAAGAAATGATCAGTCTATCATTTTAATGGTAGGTTTATTTGAACAGTGAGAGACAGAATAACAACAACAAATTCCAGAAAAACGCATGTCAAAAAATGTTATAAAATGATTTGCATTTTAATGAGGGAAACAAGTATTTGACCCCTCTGCAAAACATGACTTAGTACTTGGTGACAAAAGCCTTGTTGGCAATCACAGAGCTCAGACGTTTCTTGTAGTTGGCAACCAGGTTTGCACACATCTCAGGAAGGATTTTGTCCCACTCCTCTTTGCAGATCTTCTCCAAGTCATTAAGGTTTCGAGGCTGACGTTTGGCAACTCGAACCTTCAGCTCCCTCCACAGATCTTCTATGGGATTAAGGTCTGGAGACTGGCTTCTTCTTGAGCCAGTCCTTTGTTGCCTTGGCCGTGTGTTTTGGGTCATTGTCATGCTGGAATACCCATTCACGACCCATTTTCAATGCCCTGGATGAGGGAAGGAGGTTCTCACCCAAGATTTAACGGTACATGGCCCCGTCCATTGTCCCTTTGATGCGGTGAAGTTGTCCTGTCCCCTTGGGAGAATAACACCCCCAAAGCATAATGTTTCCACTTCCATGTTTGACGGTGGAGATGGTGTTCTTGGGGTCATAGGCAGCATTCCTCCTCCTCCAAACACAGCGAGTTGAGTTGATGCCAAAGACCTCCATTTTGGTCTCATCTGACCACAACACTTTCACCCAGTTGTCCTCTGAATCATTCAGATGTTCATTGGTAAACTTCAGACGGGCATGTATATGTGCTTTCTTGAGCAGGGGGACCTTGCGGGCGCTGCAGGATTTCAGTCCTTCACGGCGTAATGTGTTACCAATTGTTTTCTTGGTGACTATGGTCCCAGCTGCCTTGAGATCATTGACAAGATCCTCCCGTGTAGTTCTGGGCTGATTCCTCACCGTTCTCATGATCATTGCAACTCCACGAGGTGAGATCTTGCATGGAGCCCCAGGCCGAGGGAGATTGACAGTTCTTTTGTGTTTCTTCCATTTGCGAATAATCGCACCAACTGTTGTCACCTTCCCACCAAGCTGCTTGGCGATGGTCTTGTAGCCCATTCCAGCCTTGTGTAGGTCTATAATCTTTTCCCTGGCATCCTTGGAGAGCTCTTTGGTCTTGGCCATGGTGGAGAGTTTGGAATCTGATTGCTTGATTGCTTCTGTGGACTGGTGTCTTTTATACAGGTAACAAGCTGAGAGTAGGAGCACTCCCTTTAAGAGTGTGCTCCTAATGTGCTCCTTTTTTCCCTCACTGTATGCTATAACACATGAAATATGTAAAGGAAAACCTACAAGACAAACAGTCTTGCTTTAGTAGTGCTACTGATGGGATAGTGGCGGGTGGTTAGCTACAAATGAAGCTGAGGTAGACAGAGGCCAGAGGGGGGTAGGGTGTGTATGGGGAGGGAGGGAGGTAGGGTGTGGGGAGGGAGGGAGGGTAGGGTAGGGTGTGTGTAGGGAGGGAGGGTAGGGTGTGTGTGGGGAGGGGGGGAAGGTAGGGTATGTGTGGGGAGGGAGGTTAGGGTGTGTGTGGGGAGGGAGGTTAGGGTGTGTGTGGGGAGGGAGGTTAGGGTGTGTGTGGGGAGCGAGGGAAGGTAGGGTATGTGGGGAGGGAGGTTAGGGTGTGTGTGGGGAGGGAGGTTAGGGTGTGTGTGGGGAGGGAAGGTAGGGTGTGTGTGGGGAGGGAGGGAGGGTAGGGTGTGTGTGGAGAGGGAGGGTAGGGTGTGTGTGGGGAGGGAAGGTAGGGTGTACGTGGAGAGGGAGGGAGGGTAGGGTGTATGTTGGGAGGGAGGTTAGGGTGTGTGTGGGGAGGGAGGGTAGGGTGTGTGTGGAGAGGGAGGGTAGGGTATGTGTGGAGAGGGAGGGAGGGTATGTGTGGGGAGGGAGGGAGGGTATGTGTGGAGAGGGAGGGAGGGTAGGGTGTGTGTGGAGAGGGAGGGAGGGTAGGGTGTGTGTGGGGAGGGAGGGAGGGTAGGGTATGTGTGGAGAGGGAGGGAGGGTAGGGTATGTGTGGAGAGGGAGGGAGGGTAGGGTATGTGTGGAGAGGGAGGGAGGGTATGTGTGGGGAGGGAGGGAGGGTAGGGTGTGTGTGGGGAGGGAAGGTGGGTTATGTGAGGGTAGGGAGGAAAGGTAGGGTAGGTGTGGGGAGGGAGGTTAGGGTGTGTGTGGGGAGGGAGTGTAGGGTGTGTGGGGAGGGAAGGTAGGGTGTATGTGGAGAGGGAGGGAGGGTAGGTTGTGTGTGGGTAGGGAGGGTAGGGTAGTGTTGTATGGGGAGGGAGGGAGGGAGGGTAGGGTAGTGTGGGGAGGGAAGGTAGGGTGTATGTGGAGAGGGAGGGAGGGTAGGGTGTGTGGAGAGGGAGGGAGGGTAGGGTGGGTGGAGAGGGAGGGAGGGTAGGGTAGGGTATGTGTGGGGAGGGAGGGTAGGGTGTGTGTGGAGAGGGAGGGAGGGTAGGGTTGTATGGGGAGGTAGGGTATGTGTGGGGAGGGAGGGAGGGAGGGTATGTGTGGGGAGGGAAGGAGGGTATGTGTGGGGAGGGAGGGAGGGTAGGGTATGTGTGGGGAGGGAAGGAGGGTATGTGTGGGGAGGGAGGGAGGGTAGGGTATGTGTGGGGAGGGTGTATGGGGAAGGGGTGGATAGAGTTGCCTCTACCAATGCAGGCACATAGAATGTGTCCCATGGGTCAGAATACTGGTGTGAGGGACAGTTTAACTACAACAGGAGGGGTTATTAGAGAGGTGAGGGTATGGGACTATCATGTTCTGCACACACACACACACACACACACACACACACACACACACACACACACACACACACACACACACACACACACACACACACACACACACACACACACACACACACACACACACACACACACTAGAGCGTGGGGGTTTGGCTGGAGAGTGAGGGGGATGGGGGAGCATGGTCGAGGGTGTTTGTGTGTTTGGGGCTGGGCCAGCATGTTTAGCAGCCTGATGGAGGAGGCCTTGATTCACCGTGGGGGATTAATGCTTGTGATGATGGTGGGGCAGGGGGAAGAAAGGGAAGCTTACAGCACAAGCATCGGTGCACATGCCCTGCTTCTATCGTTGGTGGGTGCTGATGAATGGCCCCAAGATCTGGGATTTTACTTTCTGTATGGGTGTGTGTGTGTATGAGCGAGTGCATATGGAGGACAGTCCTTGTAAGAGAGAAGAGGAGAGGGGGTTTCAGGGCGAGTGGAGAAAGGGGGGTTGGGGGACCCGTGCCGGGAAGCGCAGGCAGACAGGCTGTGGGGGAGGAGGTGGGTTTAGCTGGTAGATACTGTTGATGGGGGTTCATCACTGAATTAATGTGTGTGTGTGTGTGTGTGTGTGAGTGAGCTCAACTCTTCAAATGCAGAACATCCTTATGGTACTTCAGCAGCCTCCTCCTAATGCCTGCCTCCAGCTCTTTACTCCCCATTTCTAGTCATTTCCTCTACCACATTTTCTACTATCCTCAGTTCACTACCGCACCCGTACTTCTCTTTGCTTCACCTCTTCCTCGTTTCGCGTCTTTTCACCTTTCCATTCTTCTCCTGTCCTGCCATCTCATCTCCTCAGCCATCCCTCCTTTCTCCTCTCCTTTCTTGACCCCATCATGTCCGATCCTGGGCACATCATTAAAGGATTATGCCAAGACTTCATGTTTGTATTTTCACTCTTCAGAGAAAATGTCAGGAAGCTGTTGTCTTAATAAATTACAAGAAAAAAAGACAAGATGGAGAGTCTTGCAGTTGAAGCTCTCTCATGTAGACAGAAATCTGATACACCTCACGGCAAACTTACATCAGAGATCCAGAGTTTATGCGCACACAGCATCAGCATCTCCTGCTCAATACAGCCTCTACGAGTCAGAGGCAGCCTCTACGAGACAGAGGCCGCCTCTACGAGACAGAGGCCGCCTCTACGAGACAGAGTGATGACAGCAGCAACAGAATAACAACGTATCACGGAGCAGAGAGAAGAGAAAAGAAGACGCCAATCACCTTCAAATGACCTTTAGGCCTAGCAACATCGCGCTCTCCCCCTCTCTCACTGTCCATCTCAGACGACACCCAGAACATGGCGGATTTTGATAACAACATGAAAGCCACACAATAGACCATTTTTTACGGTAACATATTCTGTGTTCTATTCCACTACACCAGAACCAATTCTAGTCACTTCCAATCTCTAGCGTACCGTAGAGAATACATGGGTTATGGCATACCATCCCTGTAGGACAAACACACCAGTCTGGTGTAGATCCAGTTACATCTTTACTGGTAAATCACCCCAGCACTCAGCTCTCCCGGACCCCTCAGACGACTGAGCCGCTCGATCGATAATTAAAATGATCCCTATTACAGCGTCTCACAGGCCCCTTGGAGACTGAATATATTGCAGTGAGATAGAGAGCCATATACAGAATAGGGTGATGTATTGTAGATTGAAGGGTTGAGGAACAGCATTTCAAGGACCATGGGTAACAGTCTAGTGTTCGCTGTAAAGAAATGGCTAAAGGGCTTAGGAGGTGCCAGCATATTGAATGCAACTGAACAAAAGCAATCAATGATGAGATCAAATAAAGGGTTTCCTTCGTTTTAACCAGAATTGTTGAAGCACACTAGCACAGTAGGCTATTTCTGAAAAGCAGTGCTGGACAGAGGTTTGTGTGCCTGTGGGGCAGTTTCAGTTTAGCAGTTTAGCATTTAGTTTGATGAGTGACCTGCCCATTTGACTGATGAGGGCTTTCTCTTGGTCACAATTGCCCCTCTGGGACTGGTCCTCGATCAGCCACAACACACACAGCAATTCTCCTTTAGCGGGTTAAGGATGGACCATTCTCTCTCCCTACACATATTATAGACTCTTGTGGGAGGGGGAGGGGGACAGAGAGGAACGAATGCTCGTTCTGCCTTTGTTTCGCTTGCCCCAAAACAGAGAGAAATGTGTGCGAGTAAAGGCATCAGCATGCTTCAGTTTGTACTGAATAGTACTTTGTCCATTTTGAGATGCCGTAGACAGAAAATAGTCAGAATTAATCTAAAATAACTCAAGAAATCTGTCATTTAATTTTATGTTTTGGCCGAAGAGATCTTAGCTGTGCAATTTTACATATAACTAAGATATTTGGTACAGTATTTCTCAATTAAAAAATGTGCATGAAAATGAGTCGTCTCTCGTTGAATGACAACAAACACTTTATTGAAGAATCTCGACTTGTCTCCACCCCCCCAGGTGTCACCCATCTTCCCAATTATCCCCTGTGTATTTTTACCTGTGTTCTCTGTCTGTTTGTTGCCAATTCGTCTTGTTCGTTCAAGCTTATCAGCATTTTTCCTGTCAGCGCCTATCGTTTCACAGCCTCTTTTTGCTAGTCCTCCCGGTTTTGACCTTTGCCTGTCCTGACCCTGTACCCGCCAGCCTGACCTCTCTGCCTGATCCTGAGCCTGCCTGCTGTCCTGTACCTTTTTTCCACCTCTGGATTACTGAACCTTGCCTGTCCCTGACCCTGAGTCCGCCTGCCGTCCTGTACCTTTGCCTTACCCTGGATTTGCGACCCCTGCCTGCCTTGACTTGTCTTTGCCTGCCCCGTTTGCTACAATAAACAGTGTTACTTTGACAGTCTGCATCTGGGTCTTACCTTGATTCCTGATAGAGAGACAGAGAGGATTGGGGACACATTTTGTGAGCTACACATGCTTAGTCTGGTAAGAGGAGGATGAGTGCCTCCAGTCGTCCCTCAAGGCTGCTTCCTCCTCTCCTTCTCCTCTCTAACACCTACAGCAGTCTCTTCTTACTACTGTTGCTGTAGCCAAGCTCTTAGGGAATCTGCAAGCTTTTTGCTATGTCTCAGAGATAATAACAATTTAAGTAAAGGTGGTATGATAACCTGTATGATAAGGTAACAGTGACCCCTCTCCTAGTGCCAGCTCTGGGCTTGAATACCCTGACCTCTCCCCTGATCCCCCTCACTGTGTGTGTCAGTAGGAGGTGTTCTTTCCACTGGCAGGCTACGATACCTCCATGCACAGCAGCTCCTTCTGGGGTGAGGAAGGTTAGTGGTCCCCTCTGCCAAAAGCAATCCTCCAGACACCTCCACTCCATTAGGCCCGTACAGCACTGAGTGAAGGCTGATAAGAGAGGCAGGCGGGCGCCTCAGTCAGCAATTTTCCTCTATCTCACCTCCTCTCTCACTACTTCTTTCTCTCTCTCCTAATCTTTCTCTCACTCCTTCTCTTTTACTCTCTCCCCCACTCTTTCCTTCTCTTTCTCTCTCCCATCGGGTATTGTTGGAGGGCCACCAGACAGTAGTAAATGATGCAGGCCAAGCTCAGCCAAGCCCATCAGGTACTTAAGCAATAAGGAACAAGAGGGTGTGGTATAGCCAATATACCACGGCTAAGGGTGGTTATTTTGTACGGCGCAACGCAGACTGCCTGGATACAGCTATTAGCCATGGTATATTGGCCATATACCACACACTCCCGAGGTGCCTTATTGTGATTATAAACTGGTAACCAACGTAATCAGAGCAGTAAAAATACACATTCTGTCATACCCGTGGTATACTGTCTGATATACCATGGCTGTCAGCCAATCAGCATTCAGGACTCGAACCAACCAGTTTATAATGTAGAATAGAACAGGATCTGAGATTGACTGGCTAATACTGTAGTGTAGACTGGCTAATACTGTAGTGTAGAAAAGCAAAGGTTTGAGGGTCCTGTGTGTTTGTTATGAGGGTCCTCTGTGTCTCAGTTGGTAGAGCATGGAGCTTACAATGCCAGGGTTGTGGGTTTGATTCTCACAGGGGACCAGTACAAAAAAATGAAAAATGTATGCACTCACTACTGTATAAGAGTGTCTGCTAAATGACTAAAATGCAAATGTAAAATTAGATGTGCATTAAACACATTTCCATTTCTGCCTATCAACAAAAGGAGCATGTGAGGTGTCTGTGCATTTCTTTGTGAGAGAGAGAGAAAGAGAGAGAGAGAGAGAGAGAGAGAGAGAGAGAGAGAGAGAGAGAGAGAGAGAGAGAGAGAGAGAGAGAGAGAGAGGGAGGGAGGAAGAAGCATGAGGACAGGAGGAAGGACACAGCTCGGAGGAGAAAGGGGAAACTGATTATCTGAATGGAGCGTGCTATACTTGCAGGCAATCAATAAATGGAGAAGAGCTCCCTCAGCCCGACATGAAATATGAGTCTCTATAATAATAATAATAATTATAACAATATCCCTCATGGACATCAGGAACACACACACAAAAGCAAAGATAATGTACACAATCAAAATAAATTCAATCATCCACCTTTAAGGTTTTTGTTCAAAAATAATATTTTCATAGATGTAAAAAATACATTGTCTATGTTAGAGTCAAATAACCATCTATTGTGCATAAATAGAAGCGACTGCCCATTAACACAAAGACAATAAATGTCAGTCCTATTGAACAGATCTCATGGGTGAAATAATTGCATCCAGTAAACATCAAGCAGTGGACGCTTTACTTCCAGCAAGACATTCTCTAGCTATTTATGACTTCAACCTATTTGTCCAGCAAAACCAGAACCATGTGCATATAGCAGATACAAGAGCAAGCATTAACCCACGTGTATTCTCCTCCATCATATGGAAAGCTTTTCCATCAATAAATAACAGAAATATGCATTATATATGGACGTCTGTGTATCCAGCTGCACACAGATACTCTCGACTGGACCACAACACAACCACATGCCCGGAACAGTACAGAACTCTTTGGATCACTAATGAACCAGGATTAGTTTGGATCAGTACCATACCCCTGTCCATTTGATAAGCTGTAAGATCAAGGTTTTTGAATCCGCAAACTGAGAGATGCTGATTTTGGAGTATAACAGTGGCGGTTATGCTGTAGTATTTGGGGGAGCCCTGTGCTTAGCTGTAGATTAGACAATAGTGTTAGACAGCATAAGGGCCAGATGCCAAGTACGACCTTACCACTACGCACCACGAACAAGGCCCCAGGCTGATGCTTAACTAACAGGTGAAATTCAACAAGGTTACATGCACGCGAGCGCACACACACACACACTACATTGAATGCATGGCAGCTTAGCGACATGAGAGAATTGTGTGTGTGTGTGCTGCCCATATGAACACAATGGGGATGTGGCTGAGCAGGGAGTCTCGCTCCAGTGAAAGTACCTTTCTCTTTTGTTCCCGGGACGCTAGTTTCTTAATTCTCCTTTTCTTTTCTTTCTCATCCTCGATAGCATTGACATCCACGTCCCGGTTCTTCTTCAATGCGGAGGCTGCGTGAGCCATGGCGGAATACAAAAAAAACGGTAGAAATCCCAGGGAAGTGGAAGCCAACGATCTCAGAGAAAAAGATAAGGAAAGGGAAAAAGAGTTCCGTCCTGCTGACAAGGAGAGTGTCGGAGGATAAGGGTAGGCAGGAGAAAAGAGGAGAAAACGTTTCCTCCTGTTTCTGTGTCAACCTCTGTCAGTGTAGAATCCAGGAGCGAGAGAGCCACGAGCATCACCAGGCACAGAGGTGGAGAGGAGAGAAACGGTTACTACGGTAACCACGCTCTGTTTCTAGCCGTCCTCTTCACGTTCCCCTCCTGGTCCATGGCAGTACCTGGGCTGGTGCTCCGCGTGGATCTCTGTGTGTGTATGTGTGTGTGTGTGTGTGTGTGTGTGTGTGAGAGAGAGAAAGAGTGTGAGTGTGTGTCTGTGTGTATGAATGGAGTGTGAGGGAGCCAGCTGGGGTAGGCAGGGAGGGGGGGGATAGAGGGAGTGTGAGGGATCTACGGCTATGAGTCTGTGTGTGTGTGTGTGTGTGTGTGTGTGTGTGTGTGTGTGTGTGTGTGTGTGTGTGTGTACTTCTCCCCGACCCACCAGCTGGAAGTGCCCAAGTGAGAGATGGGATGGGGGAGAAAGTGTAGAGGACGGACTGAAGGGGGAGGTTGGATGGTGCTGATGGTAATTTTCTGTATCTCTCCCACACTCACACACACAGGTGGGAAGGGAAGAGGCAAAATACCTATCCATTCTTTTTTTTCTCAATAAAATCTGTTATTGTACAACAGAGGCTGATCCTATAACTTTGGAATACTAATTGCTGACTGTGTCTATTAAAGAATGACAACTTCCATTTGGTCATACATTATGAAAAAAAGTAGAAAAGGTCCTACTGAGTACTGACATACTAATGCTAATGCTGAGAGGAACTGACATACTAATGCTAATGCTGAGAGGAACTGACATACTAATGCTAATGCTGAGAGGAACTGACATACTAATGCTAATGCTGAGAGGAACTGACATACTAATGCTAATGCTGAGAGGAAACTGACATACTAATGCTGAGAGGAACTGACATACTAATGCTAATGCTGAGAGGAAACTGACATACTAATGCTAATGCTGAGAGGAACTGACATACTAATGCTAATGCTGAGAGGAAACTGACATACTAATGCTGAGAGGAACTGACATACTAATGCTAATGCTGAGAGGAAACTGACATACTAATGCTAATGCTGAGAGGAAACTGACATACTAATGCTAATGCTGAGAGGAAACTGACATACTAATGCTAATGCTGAGAGGAAACTGACATACTAATGCTGATAGGAAACTGACATACTAATGCTGATGCTGAGAGGAAACTGAAAACGAATGCTAATGCTGAGAGGAAACTGACATACTAATGCTGATGCTGAGAGGAAACTGACATACTAATGCTGATGCTGAGAGGAAACTGACAAACTAATGCTGATGCTGAGAGGAAACTGGCTTACTAATGCTAATGCTGAGAGGAAACTGACATACTAATGCTGAGAGGAAACCGACATACTAATGCTGAGAGGAAACCGACATACTAATGCTGAGAGGAAACTGACATACTAATGCTGAGAGGAAACTGACATACTAATGCTGAGAGGAAACTGACATACTAATGCTGATGCTGAGAGGAAACTGACATACTAATGCTGAGACGAAACTGACAAACTAACGCTGAGAGAAAACTGACATACTAATGCTGAGAGGAAACTGACATACTAATGCTGAGCGAGGAAACTGACATACTAATGCTGAGAGGAAACTGACATACTAATGCTAATGCTGAGAGGAAACTGACATACTAAGACCCTGACTACACCGCTCACGTCGCGTGCGCGAGCGTTGCAAATTACATTTAGAAATCTATATTATTCAATTATTGCACCCACACTGCTCGCGAGCGTCTGCGCTCAAATAGAAATCAGTTCTATTTGTGACACAGATTGCTGTGCAAGTCCTGCCTCTCCCATCTCCCTATTGGTTTATAGAAGCAGATACCCACGTGCCATCTCCTCATTGGTTATACCCACGTGGGTGATTGAAAGACGAACTGTGTTGTCGGTCGTCGTGGTAATACTATGAAAGTTTAGATGCTAATCACCATATAAGTTCAAAAAAGAAAAAGCCTGGAAGGAGGAGAGATGACTCGAAATGATTCGGTTGGCCGTTTTATGTGTGGATTAATTGTCGGAGTAGAGGACCTTGTGCATTTCAGGTAAAATAATAACTCAATGTTTATATCCCAGGACAAATTAGCTAGCAACAGCAAGCTAGCTAAATAGGACAAATTAGCTAGCAAGTGCAAGCTAGCTAGCTAAATTTCCATAAATATTGAATGCTTTTTGACCTGTCCCCAAATTAATGTACTTGGTTCAGAGTTTTTTTGATATTTTAACCTGCACGTCGTGATCGGGTTTGGTGTGGGGGGATAAAATAAATGTATGCACGATGGCGCATGCGCGAAGCCGGTTTGGGTTCCGTGTAATGCGAATGTTGAGAGGAAACTGACATACTAATGCTGAGAGGAAATTGACATAATAATGCTAATGCTGAGAGGAAACTGACGTACTAATGCTGAGAGGAAACTGACATACTAATGCTGAGAGGAAACTGACATACAAATGCTAATGCTGAAAGAAAACTGACGTAATAATGCTAATGCTGAGAGGAAACTGGTTGACTAATGCTAATGCTGAGAAGAAACTGACATACTAATGCTAATGCTGAGAGGAAACTGACATACTAATAATGAGAGGAAATGGACATAATGCTAATTCTGAGGGGAAACTGATCATAATAATGCTAATGCTGAGGGGAAACTGACATAATAATGCTGATGACGCAAGGAAACTGAGATGCTAATTCTGAGAGGAAACTGACATACTAATGCTAATGCTGAGAGGAAACTGACATACTAATGCTGAGAGGAAATGGACATAATGCTAATGCTAAAAGGAAACAGACATAATGCTAATGCTAAAAGGAAACGGACATAATAATGCTAATGCTGAGAGGAAACTGACATACTAATGCTAATACTGAAAGGAAACAGACATACGAATGCTGATGCTGAGAGGAAACTGACATACTAATGCTGAAAGGAAACTGACATACTAATGCTAATGCTGAGAGGAAACTGATATACTAATGCTGAGAGGAAATGGACATACTAATGCTAATGCTGAGAGAAAACAGACATACTAATAATGAGAGGAAATTGACATAATAATGCTAATGCTGAGGGGAAACGGACATAATAATGCTGATGATGCAAGGAAACTGACATACTAATGCTAATGCTGAGAGGAAACTGACATACTACTGCTAATGCTGAGAGGAAACTGACATACTAATGCTAATGCAGAAAGGAAACTGACATACTAATGCTGAAAGGAAACTGATATACTAATGCTGAGAGGAAACGGAAATACTAATGCTAATACTGAGAGGAAACTGATTACTAATGCTAATGCTGAGAGGAAACTGACATACTAATGCTGAAAGGAAACGGACATAATAATGCTAATGCTGAGAGGAACGGACAGAATATGCTAATGCTGAGAGGAAACGGACATAATAATGCTGAGAGAAAACTGACATACTAATGCTGCGAGGAAACTGACATACAAATGCTAATGCTGAAAGGAAACTGACAGAATAATGCTAATGCTGAGAGGAAGCTGACAAAATATGCTAATGCTGTGAGGAAACTGATCTCCTAATGCTGAGAGGAAACGGAATACTAATGCTAATGCTGAGAGGAAACTGACATACTAATGCTGAAAGGAAACTGACATACTAATGCTAAGGCTGAAAGGAAACTGACATACTAATGCTGAAAGGAAACTGACATACTAATGCTGAGAGGAAACTGACATACTAATGCTGAGAGGAAACTGACATAGTCATGCTGAGAGGAAACTGACATGCTAATGCTGAGAGGAAACTGACATGCTAATGCTGAAAGGAAACTGACATACTAATGCTAAGGCTGAGAGGAAATGGACATACTAATGCTGAGAGGAAACTGACATGCTAATGCTAAGAAGAAACTGACATACTAATGCTAATGCTGAGAGGAAGCTGACATACTAATGCTGATGCTGAGAGGAAACTGACATTCTAATGCTGAGGAAACTAACTTGCTAATGCTGAGAGGAAACTGACATACTAATGCTAATGCTGAGAGGAAACTGACATCCTAATGCTAATGCTGATAGGAAACTGAAATACGAATGCTAATGCTGAGAGGAAACAAATTAATGAAAGCAGTTAACTACATCAGTTAATCAAATGTGCTTATAAAATAGCTGAGATTCTCTGTCCCTATACTGTGGTCATTATTTCATCTGAGGCCAGTGACATTTTGATGGAGGGGTCAAATGGTATCAGGGGGCCATTTGTTTCACCAAATCGAATGGCTCTTTGTTTAAAAAGACCGAGAGGATGAGGGAGGGAGAGAAAAAGAATAAAAGAGGAGGATATCCAGAGTAGTGTAAGAAACGACAATAGACTGGGTTAGATTTTTCAGGGATCAAAAAGAGGGAGTGAGTGAGTGAGAGAGAGACTACAGTCACATCATATTTACAATGTCATTCACGTCCGTTGCTCACGTCAAACATGGCAACGTGGAAAAGGAACGGCCATCTTTGTTTTCTCTGTCTGTGCTTCAGCACCTGAGTAGCTTGCGCCGGCGCATGCATGGCTGTTTCTGCCTCTGCTTTGTGTGTGTGACCATATGTGTATTCGAGAGGATGAGTAGAAGAGAGAGAAAAGGATCACCCCTCTTTCTTGTCAAGGAAAGAGCTGCCACACACAAGGGACACAGAACAGGTTTATTCTCCAGACACCAGCCATGTAACGATATGAGCGTGAAATCTATTTTTCTTTCATCCATTTTAAATGTTTTTCTTTTTAAACAGCGACGCAGACACCAGTTTCAGGGGCGGGCCCCTCACTCCCCATCATGCATCAGGGGGTGTCAAATGATCATGTTGTTGCTAGGTGAGGACCAATGGTGTTGCTCGGGGAGGCTGGTGGTTGAGGAGCACAGAAAGGTAACAACACCAGTTGGGGGTTGCATGTAGGAAATCACAAGACAACCAACTGCCATTCCTAAAAATCCTGTCTCAAAATAAAATGTTTCTCAATTGAGAAGAAAAGATAATCCATACAATGAAAACCTTGCGCTGGAATGATATATCAAACATAAATAACATTTGTACGGATATTTTGTAATATATCCTTTCAGTATGTCATAATACAGTGTAAAGAGGAATATTGCGAAATGCTTGCTAAATGCAATGCTTGCTAAATGCTTGCTAAAAGTCAATAACTGAACTTAATGTTGTATTAGCCTACATTTCACAACCATCGACAATGACAGCATCCATAACCATTACACAGACCCGTATTCAGTGGTCAAAGTCACACATAAGGGCTCCAATAATCCCAATTAGTTTATAGTTGGCATCAGACTAAATGTGTCCAGACTAAAACAACCTTGGACAGAGCTGGGTTGATTCCAGGAATGGACTTTTAAAAGGCCCATTTCACCTTCGTTCCAGGCAGCAAGCCATATCAATACAGCTACTGAACTGAAGAGTTTTAATAGGACAGTAAACGACTAAACAAAAATACAGGAAATAGTTGCTGCTTCGTGGATAATCAATGATGCTATGTTTTGCCTGGTTAACGAGAAGTTATGAACAGCTAAATATCTCTATGACAGAAAACATACATTTGATGTACAGAAAACCTTAAAAGAATAATTTGAAGAAAATCTCTTGATTTGAACATAAGGAAAGCCACTGTTATAAATGAGTCTGCATATTTTTACAGCCCTCCTTGGCAACATTAGTATGGATCTCAAATTAAAGTGTCCAGCTGAAGTACTAGTTGCACCCCCATTGATGAGCTAGACACAATTTGTGCCAGCCTGTCATCTAGTATGGGTTAAGCCAATATGTTAGACCATCTAGTCTTACCGGAACATGCACCTCAGTGAGTGACAGCCGTGTTTAGGCCGTAGCTTGCTTTCCCCCTTTTTTTGGTTAATAATGAATGTGTGTGATTACTCCCCTGGATGTAACAGAAGCCTTCCCTGTTCCCTGTTTTCAGTCACATTGACCTTTTGACCTCCACAGCCACAACATTTTGTCCTGGTTGACACCAAGCCCACAGGCTAAGATAAAGCCAACAACACTGTGCATCTGTTAGAGACTGAAGTAGGTCGAACTGAGGTTAAGAGACATTCTCTAAATAGAAAGTGGTGCTGACACTGTTCAAAGGCAGAAAGTTTGTTTCTGACACTGAATACGTTCACAAGGTCTAATTGAAGGAAGAAAGGGTCATTGTTCTCTGGTCTAATGCCAGAACTATTAAAGCACAGACCTACAGGTTGATAACTGGCACATTTACACATGTTCCATTAGTCCTTTACTATGACAGGTTTCCTTTGTCTCCAGAGAGAAATTATCTGTCAGGATTGTGGTAACTCTATTGCACAACCTGTGCAGAGCCGACAGAAAATGTGCGGCGAGACAGCATTTACACCACTTTCAAAGCAGCGGCACCAAACTTGTTTACTAGACATATTCAATAGTTCAAATCATCGAAAAACTGAGAAAAATGGAAGAGAAAGCAGACGTTTCTTATTGGACAAGTTGACATTGTACCTCCCCCATTTTCAGCCCTTTTGCCTCTGTTTTGTCTAGTGAATAGAACCGTGGCTGCAGTCCAAATACTTAAAAGACACACCCTATCACCTCAGCCCTCAAATTAAGTGGACACTTCTGATGACGTATCATGACGTCTGACGAGTATACACTTGCAGGGTAAGGGGCGAGGGAGGAAGGAATTATTTTTAAATGGAACACCCTTGCACAGAAATTCGGCACTTGCTCATTGTGTTTGTTTTCAGCCACCGGTAGCTTGTGGGTGCTTAATATGCGCTACAGTCAATTATGATTGCATGTCTACTTACATTAAATATATAATTATTAATATACGCCTACTGTATGATAGCTAGCAAATTAATTAGCTAAATAACGTTAGCCTGCCTAGGTGGAACTTCTGATAAAGGATAATGTTTTATTTCTACAAAAGCTAACCAAACAAAAACATCATTACTTTTACGAGACATGTTTGTGCTACTAAATACACATGACGGCACAATTTAAAACTTATTTACATTCGTTTTTACTTACACTTGTATGTTGACTCCACATATTGACGTTGAGGTTTTATGTTTTGGCGGCTTTTCTTAGCGGATGTACAATCGGCACGAATTCAATTATGGGGAGTTTCAGGCCCCGAATTGAACATAATTGTACACTCGCAAACTTGACTAAAAACGAGGGTTACGTTGCAAACTTCCCTTGCTTGGCTAATCATTTGGACCGGTCTCCAAGATGGTGACGTGATTCCCCCAAGGGTATAATGCGAGGGTAAGTGGACGAGGGGTTTGAACCACAGCCCCTGTCCCTGGGATTTCACACGGTAACCCCCACGCTCGCTGTGGATTCACTTGTCGGTCACAGTGGTCTCCTAGCTACAACCTACAGAGCCTCATCAACAACTTATTTGGTTGCACCAGCATGTTGTTTGACTGCACTCCACTTGGTTTCTTTCTTCGCTCACACTCCTCTCCTGCCTACCTCGTTGCCTACCTCATGACAGAACAAACACACATTTTCATGGAAAACAAGGTATGGGTTAATAAAAGCAGTTAATAAATAAAAGCAGTTTAGTAATCAAAAATTAGCTAGAATGATCCAATCTAAAGCTAGCTAACAAAACTACTAAGGTTAGGTTTAGTAGCCTAGCTAGATAGCTAGCTAGTTAACATTGGCTAGTTAGGTTGATGCAATCAAGCAGCTAACGTTAATGATTTAGACTCACTAACCAGGTTTCCATCCAACCTTTTTATGTGAGTAAAGTACATGTCAGATAAAAAAATATCATGACTTGCCTGATGGAAATAGAACATTTGTTGGTAAACTTTCCAAATGTCTACAAAACAAAATACACCTAAATAAAATACAAAATACACCAAAATACCTGTGTTGGTAAAATGAATTATGCGAGAAATGTCGGTAGAAATGCTTTTATGCGCAAATATTGATATAGTAACCATTATATCGAAGCAAGCTTGGAGTCACGCGAAGACATATTGTGTGTAGTCCCACTACGACTGGTCAGGAAAGCATGAGGTTTATTAGGCTACAGATGAAATAAGTCATGACTAACTTCAAGGTGATGAGCTTGATGCTCCTTTCCAATAAATACTGAGGGTCTTATTCTAGTGACATAATCATCAATGCTTGGCTACCGTTTGACAAATAAAAATGATCTTGTTCTTTTGTCCATAATAATCTCCTTGTGTAGGCCAGTGGTTCCCAATAAGGGGCACTAGGACCCCTGGGGGTACTTGGCATATCCACAGGGGGTACTTGACGAAGACTCATGAGACCATCGACCTACAGGTAAAATTCACGAGGTGGTACTCTGTGAAGAGCAAAATTCCGTTGGTGATACAGTAACCAATAAAGGTTGGAAACCACTAATGTAGGAGTATTGTGAGCTGTTGGCTAGAGCACACTCGCTATATAACCATCAGTAGAGTTGAAAATGCGATGGAAACCCATTTCACTTGTATTTTTTATTCGGTACATGGGAATTTAACCTCAATGTATTTTCATGTGCACTACGTCATCACACACAGCCTTTTATCAGTAAGTACATTTGATGAAAACACATCTCTGGTGGAAAAATGCACATATTGTTTTTATGCGGATTTTAGAATATTCACATGAAAATCGGTTGCCAATTGGATGGAAACCTAGCTACTGAATAAATGTGTTTGGCACAGGATAAAGAAGATGAAACAATCTACTGCTGCAACCCAAGGCCAAGGGATACTGAAGTTCCTGAAAATGTTAGTCAGACAGTTTGTTAGTCAAGTAATGTTGGAATATTATTTTATTTCCACTGCTGGTGATTATTCACAAATGTCTGTGGCACAAATTTCACTGTCTTAAAAGTTTTAAAACTACAAATTCCACCACAAAGCAATCTACACAGACAATATGAACATACTTGTCCAACCATAACAGATGGATGGCTAATGCAGAAAGAGAGAATTGATGGATTCTAGAACCACCATAACTTTCATAATTACAGAGACAGACAGCCATCATGGCGTCAGTCTTTTTCGACTACCTAGTGCATAGTGACACCTACTGATAAGAGCTGGTAATGCAGGTTTGTTAGAATAGCACACAATAGAATGAGTGACATTCAATAAAATATACTTCATGAAAAGGGGGACATTATTCTCAATGAAAATGTTGAAAGTAGTTCCTTTATTGATTGAATATATGGATTTTACAGGCAATCAGTTCCTACAGTGAGCGCCTGGGAACCAGCCTCTGATATGTCAGATGGAGACCAGGACAACAACAAAGTTGAATTTACACCATTTACATTTTTTTTTTTACAAAGTTTACTGTGTATAGTATTAAATGTAACCCTGCCTTGTTAGAAAGTCTACTGTGTATAGTGTTAAATGTAACACTGCCTTGTTACAAAGTCTTCTATGTATAGTGTTAAATGTAACCCTGCCTTGTTAGAAAGTCTACAGTGTATAGTGTTAAATGTAACACTGCCTTGTTATAAAGTCTAATGTGTATAGTGTTAAATGTAACCCTGCCTCTTAAGGATCCGCCCCTTTTTTTAAATGTTCACCTAAAATGACATACCCAAATCTAACTGCCTCTAGCTCTGGCCCTGAAGCAAGGATATGCATATTCTCGGTACCATTTTAAAGGAAACACTTTGAAGTTTGTGGAAATGTGAAAGGAATGTAGGAGAATAACACAATAGATCTGGTAAAAGATAATACAAAGAAAAAACCAACCGTTCTTTTGTATTTTTTTGTACCATCATGTTTAAAATGCAAGAGAAAGGCCATAATGTATTATTCCAGCCCAGGTGCAATTTAGATGTTGGCCACTAGATGGCAGCAGTGTATGTGCAAAGTTTTACACTGAGCCAAAGAACCATTGCATTTCTGTTCAAAATTGTGCACTCTCCTCAAACAATTGCATGGCATTCTTTCACTGTAATAGCTACTGTAAATTGGACAGTGCAGTTAGATTAACAAGAATTTAAGCTTTCTGACATTAGCTTAACCATCCTGTGGAAGGGACACCGATCCCGAATAAGTTAAATGTAACCCTGCCTTGTTAAAGTCCACAGTGTAGTGTTAAATGTAAACCTGCCTTGTTCCAAAGTCTACTGCATATAGTGCTACATGTAACCTTGCCTTGTTACAAAGTCTACAGTGTATAGTGTTACATGTAACCTTGCCTTGTTACAAAGTCTACTTTGTACAATGTTAAATGTAACCCTGCCTTGTTACAAAGTCTACTGTGTATAGTGTTAAATGTAACCCTGCCTTACATAAAGCTTAAAGAATGAATAATTGCAGAAGAGCACCGTGATCTGAGACACAAATAATAGGTTTTATGAAAAAATGAAAATAGGTTTCAATGTAGAAAAGTGTCTGTCTTGTTTATCAAGTCAACTGCTTAACATTGCTTGTATAGAGTGAAATTAATATTTAAAGACATTGTAACCATTCTTTGCATAACGTTCAGCCCTGCTATAGCACTTCACTAAACTACAGAGTATGTTGTCCATTGAAGTTGTTGTCTCTGGCTCTTTTGGTGTCACATTAAGAATGAATAATAACAAGGTTTGTGGTGGTTTGATCCACCTTAGGCCAGGAGTGTTTCCAATTCACATGACCCGATGAAAAGGGAAGCTATCTAAAATAATATTTTGTCATAGCCTACGAATAGGACAAGAGATTTACCTGACCAGGCCATGAGGAAAAACTCCAGGCCCCCATCAGCTTTCTTAAAATCAAATTAAGTGCACTTGAATATTGCCATACATTTCGAAATTATTTGAAAATTAAACACACTAAATGTGTGATTAATTTAAATAATTCCATTCAATTAAAATAAGTTAAATGGCTATTTTTATGCCTCACCATATTTTGTGGTCATTGACTTTTATTGTTAAGTCAACTACATAATGAGAGTAATAGCAAATACTACATTTTGCTCTCTGTGAAACAAGGCAGTTTGTGTTCTTTCTCTGTTCTCTGAGTCCCTCTAGTGGTCAAAGGGCAAACAGGCTGGAAAATAGTAAACATCCTCAGCATGTAGGCTACTGTCTGTCTTCTGCCAGATTATGTTTTTTGTCTTTGATATCCAGGAAAGCACTGAAGTTCTACACACTCAGTAATTTGGACAATTTAATTTATATAATACGTTTTGGACTAGGCTTTTCAACAGAACTCTTCTTAATTAATTAGTTTGGCTCAGACTCAACAACCGATTCAGCTGTTGGCTTGAAGCAACCACTACTCAGGTATGCTGTAATTATACCACCAACACAGAGCAAGAGGTTATAGGGACACTCCTGACCTGTAAAACACAAATCTAAAACTGAACCTTAACCTTATCCTAACATTAACTTAATTTTAACCAATTCTGAAATGATATATAGATTTGCAGGACAGGAATGTACGTATAGCCTTTTCCCAGAGCAAAGCTGCAGTCAGGAGGAAAAGAGTTAGCTTTGACAGGATATAAACTCAGCAAAAAAAAGAAAGGTCCCTTTTTCAGGACCCTGTCTTTCAAAGATAATTCATAAAAATCCAAATAACTTCACAGATCTACATTGTAATTCTACACTGCCCTACCCTGTGCTTTGACCTCTTTCTCCCCTCTTTCTCCAGATGAAATCTCGCGTCTTGTGACGGCCGGCCGCCCAACAACCTGCCCACTTGACCCTATCCCCTCCTCTCTTCTCCAGACCATTTCCGGAGACCTTCTCCCCTTCCTCACCTCGCTCATCAACTCATCCTTGACCGCTGGCTACGTCCCTTCCGTCTTCAAGAGAGCGAGAGTTGCACCCCTTCTGAAAAAACCTACACTCGATCCCTCCGATGTCAACAACTACAGACCAGTATCCCTTCTTTCTTTTCTCTCCAAAACTCTTGAACGTGCCGTCCTTGGCCAGCTCTCTTGCTATCTCTCTCAGAATGACCTTCTTGATCCTAATCAGTCAGGTTTCAAGACTGGGCATTCAACTGAGACTGCTCTTCTCTGTGTCACGGAGGCTCTCCGCACTGCTAAAGCTAACTCTCTCTCCTCTGCTCTCATCCTTCTAGACCTATCTGCTGCCTTTGATACTGTGAACCATCAGATCCTCCTCTCCACCCTCTCCGAGTTGGGCATCTCCGGCGCGGCCCACGCTTGGATTGCGTCCTACCTGACAGGTCGCTCCTACCAGGTGGCGTGGCGAGAATCTGTCTCCGCACCATGCGCTCTCACCACTGGTGTCCCCCAGGGCTCTGTTCTAGGCCCTCTCCTATTCTCGCTATACACCAAGTCACTTGGCTCTGTCATATCCTCACATGGTCTCTCCTATCATTGCTATGCAGACGACACACAATTAATCTTCTCCTTTCCCCCTTCTGATAACCAGGCGGCGAATCGCATCTCTGCATGTCTGTCAGACATATCAGTGTGGATGACGGATCACCAGCTCAAGCTGAACCTCGGCAAGACGGAGCTGCTCTTCCTCCCGGGGAAGGACTGCCCGTTCCATGATCTCGCCATCACGGTTGACAACTCCCTTGTGTCCTCCTCCCAGAGTGCTAAGAACCTTGGCGTGATCCTGGACAACACCCTGTCGTTCTCCACTAACATCAAGGCGGTGACCCGATCCTGTAGGTTCATGCTCTACAACATTCGCAGAGTACGACCCTGCCTCACACAGGAAGCGGCGCAGGTCCTAATCCAGGCACTTGTCATCTCCCGTCTGGATTACTGCAACTCGCTGTTGGCTGGGCTCCCTGCCTGTGCCATTAAACCCCTACAACTCATCCAGAACGCCGCAGCCCGTCTGGTGTTCAACCTTCCCAAGTTCTCTCATGTCACCCCGCTCCTCCGCTCTCTCCACTGGCTTCCAGTTGAAGCTCGCATCCGCTACAAGACCATGGTGATTGCCTATGGAGCTGTGAAGGGAACGGCACCTCCATACCTTCAGGCTCTGATCAGGCCCTACACCCAAACAAGGGCATTCATCCCTTGTTTGCGTTCATCCACCTCTGGCCTTCTGGCCCCCCTACCTCTGAGGAAGCACAGTTCCCGCTCAGCCCAGTCAAAACTGTTCGCTGCTCTGGCACCCCAATGGTGGAACAAGCTCCCTCACGACGCCAGGACAGCGGAGTCAATCACCACCTTCCGGAGACACCTGAAACCCCACCTCTTTAAGGAATACCTAGGATAGGATAAAGTAATCCTTCTAACCCCCCCCCCCCCCCCCTTAAAAGATTTAGATGCACTATTGTAAAGTGGTTGTTCCACTGGATATCATAAGGTGAATGCACCAATTTGTAAGTCGCTCTGGATAAGAGCGTCTGCTAAATGACTTAAATGTAAATGTAAATGTAAAGGGTTTAAACACTGTTTCCCATGCTTGTTCAATGAACCATAAACAATTAATGAACATGCACCTGTGGAACGGTCATTAAGACACAGTTTACAGTTTACAGATGGTAGGCAATTAAAGGTCACAGTTATGAAAATGTAGGACACCAAAGAGGCCTTTCTACGGACTCCGAAAAACACCAAAAGAAAAATGCCCATGGTCCCTGCTCATCTGCGTGAACGTGCCTTAGGCATGCTGCAGGGAGGCATGAGGACTGCAGATGTGGCCAGGGCAATAAATTGCAATGTCCGTACTGTGAGACGCCTAAGACAGCTCTACAGGGAGACAGGACGGACAGCTGATCATCCTCGCAGTGGCAGACCACGCGTAACAACACCTGCACAGGATCGGTACATCCGAACATCACACCTGCGGGACAGGGTGGCAACAACTGCCCGAGTTACTCAAGGAACGCACAATCCCTCCATCAGTGCTCAGACTGTCCGCAATAGGCTGAGAGAGGCTGGACTGAGGGCTTGTAGGCCTGTTGTAAGGCAGGTCCTCACCAGACATCACTTGCAACAACGTCGCCTATGGGCACAAACCCACCGTCGCTGGACCAGACAGGACTGACAAAAAGGGCTCTTCACTGACGAGTCGCGGTTTTGTCTCATCAGGGGTGATGGTCAGATTTGCGTTTATCGTCGAAGGAATGAGCGTTACACCGAGGCCTGTACTCTGGAGTGGGATCGATTTGGAGGTGGAGGGTCCGTCATGGTCTGGGGCGGTGTGTCACAGCATCATCGGACTGAGCTTGTTGTCATTGCAGGCAATCTCAACGTTGTGCATTACAGGGAAGACATCTTCCTCCCTCATGTGGTACCCTTCCTGCAGGCTCATCCTGATATGACCCTCCAGCATGACAATGTCACCAGCCATACTGCTAGTTCTGTGCATGATTTCCTGCAAGACAGGAATGTCAGTGTTCTGCCATGGCCAGCGAAGAGCCCGGATCTCAATCCCATTGAGCACGTCTGGGACCTGTTGGATCGCAGGGTGAGGGCTTGGGCCATTCCCCCCAGAAATATCCGGGATCTTGCAGGTGCCTTGGTGGAAGAGTGGGGTAAATCTGGTGCAGTCCATGAAGAGGAGATGCACTGCAGTACTTAATGCAGCTGGTGGCCACACCAGATACTGACTGTTACTTTTGATTTGGACCCTCCCTTTGTTCAGGGACACATTATTCAATTTCTGTTAGTCACATGTCTGTGGAACTTGTTCAGTTTATGTCTCAGTTGTTGAATCTTTTTATGTTCATACAAATATTTACACACGTTAAGTTTGCTGAAAATAAACGCAGTTGACAGTGAGAGGACATTTCTTTTTTTGCTGAGCTTGGATCCACCTAGACATCTAACCACTGACCTGATTAGTGGAGAGAGGAAAAAAAGGATGAGGGGGTGGGGGGGGGGGGGGGGCAGTTAATGACAAGAAAAATATATAAAATAAATAAAGGACACAAAAATAAGAGGCAGATGAAAAATGAAGGGACCTAAGAAAGAGACACAGAGGGAAATGTATATATATATATTATCAAAACCTATTCAAAACTCAGTCAGCCCCAACTCTCTGGTGCAACACTTGCAGTGATGCAGTATAAATTACGTAGAAACATTCAGGTCATCTCCATGCTGAGGGCAAGCTGCTGTTTATACTGTTTTCCCATGATTAACACTTCCACTGTGGTCATCTTGAAATAAATGTAGGTCAGGGTCCACTTCTACTAAAAGTGTTTTTTCTCCTGAAGTCCATTCTTAGCTTAATATATCAAATTTATATATCAAATTATTAATGTGAGCCTTTCCGTTTGGAATAATGCAATTTAAATTTAACCCATTTAAAAGCCAGTAACCTACCTACATTTATGTCAGAACTGGTCTCTTTGAAATCAGACCAAAATGTATTTCCCAGCTTTCCCCACAGAGGGGCAGCCACACAGTATAGCTTGCACACAGCCACTGTAGTCAGCTCCTGAGATACACTGCCTTCAGAAAGTATTCACACCCCACAACTTTTTCTTCATTTGGTTGTGTTTAAAAAGTGGGATTAAAATGGATTGAATTGTCATTCTTTGTCAACGATCTACACAAAATACTACACAATAATAAGTATTCATCTATTCTATCTTTGGCAGTGTCTACAGCTGTGGCTCTTTCTGCGTAAGTCTCTAAGAGATTTCCATAACTGGATTGTGCAACATTTGCCCATTATTCTTTTCAAAATTCTTCAAGCTCTGTCAAATTGGTTGTTGATCATTGCTAAACAAACATTTTCAGATCTTGCCATAGATTTTCAAGCAGATTTCAGTCAACACTGTAACTCAAATCAAATCAAAGTTTATTTGTCACGTGCGCTGAATACAACAGGTGTAGACCTTACAGTGAAATGCTTACTTACAAGCTCTAACCAATAGTGCAAAATAGGTATTAGGTGAACAATAGGTAGGTAAAGAAATAAAACAACAGTAAAAAGACAGGCTATATACAGTAGCGAGGCTATAAAAGTAGCGAGGCTCCATACAGACACCGGTTAGTCTGGCTGATTGAGGTAGTATGTACATGTAGATATGGTTAAAGTGACTATGCATATATGATGAACAGAGAGTAGCAGTAGCGTAAAAGAGGGGTTGGCGGGTGGAGGGTGGCGGGTGGCGGGACACAATGAGATAGCCCGGTTAGCCACTGTGCAGGAGCACTGGTTGGTCGGCCCAATTGAGGTAGTTTGTACATGAATGTAGAGTTAAAGTGACTGCATATATGATAAACAGAGAGTAGCAGCAGCGTAAAAAGAGGGGTTGGGGGGGAGGCACACAATACAAATAGTCCGGGTAGCCATTTGATTACCTGTTCAGGAGTCTTATGGCTTGGGGGTAAAAACTGTTGAGAAGCCTTTTGGTCCTAGACTTGGCACTCCGGTACCGCTTGCCATGCGGTAGTAGAGAGAACAGTCTATGACTGGGGTGGCTGGGGTCTTTGACAATTTTTAGGGCCTTCCTCTGACCGCCTGGTGTAGAGGTCCTGGATGGCAGGCAGCTTAGCCCCAGTGATGTACTGGGCCGTATGCATTACCCTCTGTAGTGCCTTGCGGTCAGAGGCCGAGCAGTTGCCGTACCAGGCAGTGATGCAACCAGTCAGGATGCTCTCGATGTTGCAGCTGTAGAACCTTTTGAGGATCTCAGGACCCATGCCAAATCCTTTTAGTTTTCTGAGGGGGAATAGGCTTTGTCGTGCCCTCTTCACGACTGTCTTGGTGTGTTTGGACCATTCTAGTTTGTTGTTGATGTGGACACCACTGAACTTGAAGCTCTCAACCTGCTCCACTACAGCCCTGTCGATGAGAATGGGGGCGTGCTCGGTCCTCCTTTTCCTGTAGTCCACAATAATCTCCTTAGTCTTGGTTACTTTGAGGGATAGGTTGTTATTCTGGCACCACCCGGACAGGTCTCTGACTTCCTCCCTATAGGCTGTCTCGTCGTTGTTGGTGATCAGGCCTACCACTGTTGTGTCGTCTGCAAACTTAATGATGGTGTTGGAGTCGTGCCTGGCCATGCAGTCGTGGGTGAACAGGGAGTACAGGAGGGGACTGAGCACGCACCCCTGGGGAGCTCCAGTGTTGAGGATCAGCATGGCAGATGTGTTGCTACCTACCCTCACCAGCTGGGGGCGGCCCATCAGGAAGTCCAGGATCCAGTTGCAGAGGGAGGTGTTTAGTCCCAGGATCCTTAGCTTAGTGATGAGCTTTGAGGGTAGCATGGTGTTGAACGCTGAGCTGTAGTCAATGAACAGCATTCTCACGTAGGTGTTCCTTTTGTCCAGGTGGGAAAGGGCAGTGTGGAGTGCAATAGAGATTGCATCATGTGTGGATCTGTTTGGGCGGTATGCAAATTGGAGTGGGTCTAGGGTTTCTGGGATAATGGTATTGATGTGAGCCATTTCCAACCTTTCAAAGCACTTCATGGCTACAGACATGAGTGCTACGGGTCTGTAGTCATTTAGGCAGGTTGCCTTTGTGTTCTTGGGCACAGGGACTATGGTGGTCTGCTTGAAACATGCTGATATTACAGACTTAATCAGGGACATGTTGAAAATGTCAGTGAAGACACCTGCCAGTTGGTCAGCACATGCCCGGAGCACACGTCCTGGTAATCCGTCTGGCCCCGCAGCCTTGTGTATGTTGACCTGTTTAAAGGTCTTACTCACGTCGGCTACGGAGAGCGTGATCACACAGTCGCCTGGAACAGCTGATGCTCTCATGCATGCCTCAGTGTTGCTTGCCTCAAAGTGAGCATAGAAGTGATTTAGCTCATCTGGTAGGCTCGTGTCACTGGGCAGCTCGCGGCTGTGCTTCCCTTTGTAGTCTGTAATAGTTTGCAAGCCCTGCCACATAAGACGAGCGTCGGAGCCGGTGTAGTACGATTCAATCTTAGCCCTGTATTGACGCTTTGACTGTTTGATGGCAAAGCGTCAGGAAAATGCACTGTCTTCTTGGTAAGCAACTCCAATGTAAATTTGGCCTGAATTCATCTCCAAGTGTCTGGTGGAAAGCAGACTGAAGCAGGTTTTCCTCTAGGATTTTGCCTGTGCTTACAGTAGCTCCATTCCGTTTCTTTTTATCCTGAAAAACTCCCCAGTCCTTAACAATTACAAGCATACCCATAAAATGATGCAGCCAGAGTGGTACTCAGTAATGTGCTGTATTGGATTTTCCCCAAACATAACACTTTATATTCAGGACAAAAAGTTCATTGCTTTGCCACATTTTTTGCAGTGTTACTTTAGTGCCTTGTTTCAAACAGGATGCATGTTTAGGATTTTTGTCTTTCTGTACAGGCTTCTTTTCTCTCTGTCAATTAGGTTAGTATTGTGGAGTAACTACAATGTTGTTGATCCATCATCAGTTTTCTCCTCTCACAGCCATTAAACTGTTTTAGAGTCACCATTGGCCTCATTGTGAAATTCCTGAGCGGTTTCCTTCCTCGCTGGCAACTGAGTTAGGAAGGACACCTGTATCTTTGTAGTGACTGGGTGTATTGATACACCAATCAATACTTTCACCATGCTCAAAGGGATATTCAATCCTTGCTTTTTTATTTTACCCATCTACCAATAGGGCCCTTTTTTGTGAGGCATTGAAAAACCTCGCTGGTCTTTGTGGTTGAATCTGTATATGAAATTCACTGCTTAACTGTGGGACCTTACAGATAATTGTATGTGTGGGGTACAGAGATGAGGTAGTTATTCAAAAATCATGTTAAACACTATTACTGCACACAGAGTGAGTTCATGCAACTTATTATGTGACTTGTTAACTTCTCTAGGGTAGGGGGCAGTATTTTCACGGCCGGATGAAAAACATACCCAAATTAAACGGCCTACTACTCGGGCCCAGGAACTAGAATATGCATATTATTAGTAGATTTGGATAGAAAACACTCTGAAGTTTCTAAAACTGTTTGAATGGTATCTGTGAGTATAACAGAACTCATATGGCAGGCAAAAACCTGAGAAAAATCTAACCAGGAAGTGGGAAGTCTGGTGCTTGTAGTCCCTTCAAGTCAATGCCTATCGAACACACAGTGACCTAGGGTTCATTTTGCACTTCCTAAGGCTTCCACTAGATGTCACCAGTCTTTAGAAAGTTGTTTGAGGCGTCTATGGTGAACAGAGAGCGAACAGAGGAAGTTGGAAGTTGTTGACTCAGGAAAGCAAATGAGTTCATTGGCGCGCATTCACGTGAGAGTTAGCTGTGTTCCAAAATGTTTTTCAAGACACTGGAATCGTCCGGTTGGAATATTATTGAAGTTCTAAGTTAAAAAGGCCCTAAAGATTGATGCTATACAACGTTTGACATGTTTGAACGAACGTAAATATAACTTTTTTTGACTTTTCGTCGTGAAATTTTTGGCGCGCTTCCTACACTTGGAGTAGCTTACTGAACGCGGAAACAACAAGGAGTTATTTGGACATAAATTATGGACTTTATCGAACAAAACAACATTTATTGTGGACCTGGGATTCCTGGAAGTGCCTTCTGATGAAGATCATCAAAGGTAAGTGAATATTTCTAATGCTATTTATGATTTTAGATGACTCCAAAATGGCAGGTATCTGTATTGCCTAGTGTATTTTTCTGAGCGCAGTACTCAGATTATTGCAAAGTGTGCTTTCCCCGTGAAGCTTTTTTGAAATCTGTCACAGCGGTTGCATAAAGGAGATGTTCATCTATAATTCTTTGAATAACAGTTTAATATTTTATCAACGTTTAGGATGAGTATTTTTGTAAATTGTTGTATTGATTCACCGGAAGTATTGGAAGCAAAATATTTTCTGAACATCACGCGCCAATGTAAAAGGCTGTTTTTGGATATAAATATCAACTTGATCGAACAAAAAATGCATGTATTGTGTAACATGATGTCCTAGGAGTGTCATCTGATGAAGATCGTCAAAGGTTAGTGCATAATTTTAGCTGAATTTCTGTTATTTGTGACGCCTGTCCTTGCTAGGAAAATGGCTGTGTGGTTTTTATTGTTGGAACTGTCCTAACATAATCTAACTTTATGCTTTCGCTGTAAAGCCTTTTTGAAATCGGACAACGTGGTTACATTAAGGAGACGTGTATCTTTAAAATGGTGTAAAATAGTCGTATGTTTGAGAACTTTGAATTACATTTTGTGGTTTTGAATTTGGCGCTCTGATTTTTCACTGGCTGTTGAATAGTGTGAACCGTGGGTGCTGAACTTATTGGCGCAGCGGTCAATGGCACTGCAGCTCAGTGCTAGAAGCATCACTACAGACCCTGGTTCGATTCCAAGTTGTATCACAACCGGCCGTGATTGAGAGTCCCATAGGGCGGCGCACAATTGGCCCAGTGTCATCCGGGTTAGGGTTTGGGGTAGGCCGTCAGTGTAAATAAGAATTTGTTCTTAACTGACTTGCCTAGTTAAATAAAGGTTACATTTAGGCTTGCCATAAGAAAGGGGTTGAATACTTATTGACTCAAGACATTTCAGCGGAATTATTTGTATTAATATGTAAACATTTCGAAAAACATGATTCCACTTATGGGGTAAGTGTTCAAAAATCTCAATTTAATAAATTTTTTAATTCAGGCTGTAACTGCAATGTGGAAAAAGTCAAGGGGTGTGAATACTTTCTGAAGGCACAGTATATACATTCTGTTTGTCAGTGAAAATGACCGGCCGACATATCGACTCTCAATTAGACTGTCAGCATCCAGGATCAAAATTAACAGTTGTATAGCCGTATTATCCCAAGGAATAATTCAAGATAATGACCAAATGTACACATTGGTGGTTGTTCTAAGAGAATTAGTATACCTGGATACGTAATACCTGGAGCTCAGCACTGTTAGATCAATGAGATGAAACAAGTACTCAGCTTAAAAAGAAGAGTTTTAAAAATGTATGATTCCGGTAAGTTTCAGACTGAGTAACTATACTCTTAGAAAAATAGGTGGTATCTAGATCCTAAAATGGTTCTTTGCCTGTCCCCATAGGAGAACCCATTGAATAACCCTTTTTGGTTCGAGGTAGAACCCTTTTGGATTCCATGTAAAACCCTTTCCACAGAGGGTTCTACATGGAACCAAAAAGGGTTCTACCTGGAACCAAAAAGGGTTCTACCTGGAACCAAAAATAGTTATCTTAGGGAGACAGCCGAAGAACCCTTTTGGAACCCTTTTTTCTAAGAGTGTAGTCAGTGCAAACGGCTCTTGAAGCATTCTTACCATCAAAAGATGGTTTAAGAAGATATTGGAGATGTGTAACATAACAGCAGGGCCCTTAGGTGATCTTTAGTTGTACATGACACAGAATTCACTTTTTTTTTGTTGCAACAGTCGCAGACAATCTGAAAGCCCAGATGCTCCTCTGTTGTGGTCAACAGGACAGATGGGTGAAACAAGGGGGGAATAAGTCATAGCCTAGCTGTGAATGATTTCTGTTACTATCCACATCCTACTCCTGTGGGTGGAATGAGTCAATAGGAAGAGAAGAACAACTGAAGCAGCACAGTTGTTTGTCTTTTGACAGTGGATGGTCGGTCATACTGTCTAATGGGTTTGGTGAAAGACCTTTCCCGTTTGTAGATGTTTTCCCCCTAGCGCAGCCAGTCTTCTGTATGATGCTGTAGGCTCCCAAGGGATAGTCAATGAATAACAAAACATGGGATTGTTCCTCGATTAAGCGTTTCTTCAAAAAGCTCATTTCTGGCCCATATGAATGACACATCCATTGCTGCTTGTTGTGCATGGTAAGTAATCCTTTCTGTTTCACATGAAAATGGCAAAAGAATAAACAATTTCACGGTCAAATTCCAATTCAAACACAGGTTTATTTAACGATTCCTACTGCAATGAAACAGAGGTTCATTACCAATACCTTGGATCATTATAAAGTAATCCAGCTATAATCTGTCACCACCTGAATGCATAAAACATGAGACAACATAAAATAGGCTGAGAGAAAGTGGTAGTCAACCGCAAGTCCTCTACACGCCTTTTATTTCCATATGGCACAGAAGAAATGTGTTGGGTCCAATTGAATCATAGCCTACTGTCCGGGACAGGCTCTCAGACCAGGATGAGATGATTCAGATGAGAAACCATCCGAGTGCATTAAAACCCAAGTCATTTCCAGTAGTCATGTCCTAATGACGATCATAAAGTAGATTGACTGCTTTTCAACTAGAGTCGGAACCACAAAAGGACAAAAGCTGTGAGACAAGAAGCTCAAGGTTTTTTCATAGAGAGAGTGAGAGATGGAGGAAGAGAGAGCGAGAGATGGAGGAAGAGAGAGCGAGAGAGGAAGGAAGAGAGAGCGAGAGATGAAGGAAGAGAGAGCGAGAGATGAAGGAAGAGAGAGCGAGAGATGAAGGAAGAGAGAGCGAGATATGAGGAAGAGAGAGCGAGATATGAGGAAGAGAGAGCGAGAGATGAAGGAAGAGAGAGCGAGAGATGGAGGAAGAGAGAGCGAGAGATGGAGGAAGAGAGAGCGAGAGATGAAGGAAGAGAGAGCGAGATATGAGGAAGAGAGAGCGAGATATGAGGAAGAGAGAGCGAGAGATGGAGGAAGAGAGAGCGAGATATGAGGAAGAGAGAGCGAGAGATGACGGAAGAGAGAGCGAGATATGAGGAAGAGAGAGCGAGAGATGACGGAAGAGAGAGCGAGATATGAGGAAGAGAGAGCGAGATATGAGGAAGAGAGAGCGAGATATGAGGAAGAGAGAGCGAGATATGAGGAAGAGAGAGCGAGAGATGGAGGAAGAGAGAGCGAGAGATGGAGGAAGAGAGAGCGAGAGATGGAGGAAGAGAGAGCGAGATATGAGGAAGAGAGAGCGAGAGATGGAGGAAGAGAGAGCGAGATATGAGGAAGAGAGAGCGAGAGATGAAGGAAGAGAGAGCGAGATATGAGGAAGAGAGAGCGAGATATGGAGGAAGAGAGAGCGAGAGATGGAGGAAGAGAGAGCGAGAGATGAAGGAAGAGAGAGCGAGAGATGAAGGAAGAGAGAGCGAGAGATGAAGGAAGAGAGAGCGAGAGATGAAGGAAGAGAGAGCGAGAGATGAAGGAAGAGAGAGCGAGATATGAGGAAGAGAGAGCGAGAGATGGAGGAAGAGAGAGCGAGAGATGGAGGAAGAGAGAGCGAGAGATGGAGGAAGAGAGAGCGAGAGATGAAGGAAGAGAGAGCGAGATTTGAGGAAGAGAGAGCGAGATATGAGGAAGAGAGAGCGAGAGATGGAGGAAGAGAGAGCGAGAGATGGAGGAAGAGAGAGCGAGAGATGAAGGAAGAGAGAGCGAGAGATGAAGGAAGAGAGAGCGAGAGATGAAGGAAGAGAGAGCGAGAGATGAAGGAAGAGAGAGCGAGAGATGAAGGAAGAGAGAGCGAGATATGAGGAAGAGAGAGCGAGAGATGGAGGAAGAGAGAGCGAGAGATGGAGGAAGAGAGAGCGAGAGATGGAGGAAGAGAGAGCGAGAGATGAAGGAAGAGAGAGCGAGAGATGAAGGAAGAGAGAGCGAGAGATGAAGGAAGAGAGAGTGAGAGATGAAGGAAGAGAGAGCGAGATATGAGGAAGAGAGAGCGAGAGATGGAGGAAGAGAGAGCGAGAGATGGAGGAAGAGAGAGCGAGAGATGAAGGAAGAGAGAGCGAGATATGAGGAAGAGAGAGCGAGAGATGGAGGAAGAGAGAGCGAGAGATGGAGGAAGAGAGAGCGAGAGATGGAGGAAGAGAGAGCGAGAGATGAAGGAAGAGAGAGCGAGAGATGAAGGAAGAGAGAGCGAGAGATGGAGGAAGAGAGAGCGAGATATGAGGAAGAGAGAGCGAGAGATGAGGAAGAGAGAGCGAGAGATGGAGGAAGAGAGAGCGAGAGATGGAGGAAGAGAGAGCGAGAGATGAAGGAAGAGAGAGCGAGAGATGGAGGAAGAGAGAGCGAGAGATGAAGGAAGAGAGAGCGAGATATGAGGAAGAGAGAGCGAGAGATGGAGGAAGAGAGAGCGAGAGATGAAGGAAGAGAGAGCGAGATATGAGGAAGAGAGAGCGAGAGATGGAGGAAGAGAGAGTGAGAGAGGAGTGAGCGGAGGCAAGCTAAATGTGGACCAAATGGCCACTGGGGTGTGAGGGGTGCGATGGGGAGGTTGAAGGGTATAGTGGTTAGAGTGGAGTGCAGTAGTGTAGGCCAGTAGAGAGGTGGGTCACAACCCCCGCACACCCCAGGGGAGCGCTGTTTACTCCTGCAATCAGGAACCTCACGGAGAGCATGTCTCCATGGCGACTTGTCTCTATGACGAGAGTCACCACACAAACTGTCACAAAACCCCAGAGTCACTGTAGGGACCAGACACTGTCACCAGGATACTCCGGAACCTACTCACAAAGGAGCAGCAGGCAAACAATGGTTGCCATGACAATCCAAGCCCGATTTGGCCATTACCGCCTCCGCTCCACTGTGTGGAATCCATATTAAAACTGACCGTAGTCCAGTCTATCCATCCATTACCGCCTCCGCTCCACTGTGTGGAATCCATATTAAAACTGACCGTAGTCCAGTCTATCCATCCATTACCGTCTCCTCTCCACTGTGTGGAATCCATATTAACACTGACCGTAGTCCAGTCTATCCATCCATTACCGCCTCCTCTCCACTGTGTGGAATCCATATTAACCTCTCTAGGGTAGGGGGCAGTATTTTCACATCCGGATAAAAAACGTACCCGAATTAATCTGGTTATTACTACTGCCCAGAAACTAGAATATGCATATAATTGTTTGATTTCAATAGAAAACACCCTAAAGTTTCTAAAACTGTTTGAATGGTGTCTGTGAGTATAACAGAACTCATATGGCAGGCCAAAATCTGAGAAGATTCTGTACAGGAAGTGCCCTCTCTGACTATTTCTTGGCCTTCCTTATTCTCTTTATTGAAAACAGAGGATCTCTGCTGTAACGTGACACTTTCTAAGGCTCCCATAGGCTCTCAGAAGGCGCCAGAACGCTGAATGATGACTTTGCAGCCCCAGGCTGAAAAACAGTAGCGCATTTGGATAGTGGTCGATCTGAGAACAATGAGACGGGTGCGCGCATGCACGTGAAGAGGCCATTTTACATTTTCAGTCTTTGAACGAAAAAGACATCTCCCGGTCGGAATATTATCGCTATTTTACGAGAAAAATCGCATAGAAATTGATTTTAAACAGCGTTTGACATGCTTCGAAGTACGGTAATGGAATGTTTTGAATTTTTTTGTCACGATACGCGTCCGCGCGTCACCGTTCGGATAGTGTCTTGAACGCAAGAACAAAACAGAGGATATTTGAACATAACTATGGATTATTTTGAACCAAAACAACATTTGTGGATGAAGTAGAAGTCCTGGGAGTGCATTCTGACGAAGAACAGCAAAGGTAATCCAATTTTTCTTATAGTAAATCTGAGTTTGGTGAGTGCCAAACTTGGTGGGTGTCAAATTAGCTAGCCCGTGATGGCGAGCTATCTACTCAGAATATTGCAAAATGTGCTTTTGCCGAAAAGCTATTTTAAAATCTGACACCGCGATTGCATAAAGGAGTTCTGTATCTATAATTCTTAAAATAATTGTTATGTTTTTTGTGAACGTTTATCGTGAGTAATTTAGTAAATTCACCGGAAGTTTTCGGTATGTTTGCTAGTTCTGAACGTCACATGCTAATGTAAAAAGCTGGTTTTTGATATAAATATGAACTTGATTGAACAAAACATGCATGTATTGTATAACATAATGTCCTAGGAGTGTCATCTGATGAAGATCATCAAAGGTTAGTGCTGCATTTAGCTGTGGTTTTGGTTTTTGTGACATTATATGCTAGCTTGAAAAATGGGTGTGTGATTATTTCTGGCTGGGTACTCTCCTGACATAATCTAATGTTTTGCTTTCATTGTAAAGCCTTTTTGAAATCGGACAATGTGGTTAGATTAACGAGAGTCTTGTCTTTAAAATGGTGTAAAATAGTCATATGTTTGAGAAATTGAAGTAATAGCATTTCTAAGGTATTTGAATATCGCGCCACTCGATTCCACTGGCTGTTGACTAGGTGGGACGATTTCGAACCCTAGAGAGGTTAAAACTGACCGTAGTCCAGTCTATCCATCCATTACCGCCTCCGCTCCACTGCGTGGAATCCACATTAAAACTGACCGTAGTCCAGTCTATCTATCCAGTGGATGTAGAAATACAGCTAGTGTTCCTCAACAATCAGCAAGACATCTGTTACGCAAATCATTTTCTGGAAAATATTTATTTTGAGTATACCAAAAACATTTCAGGCAATCAATTCATACAGTAGAATACCGTTGTTCCAACAAGCCTTTGGACACAGTCAAGCTGTAGGGCACAGTTTATTGCAAAGGGGAGGATGTATGTTGTGCAAATGCATTCATTTTGAATTTCTAACTATCGTTGGTAGCTACATGACATAATGCAAAACAGTGTCGATTTTAGCCACGCTGCACTGGTTTTTGGATGCTCATCAAACACAAGAACCTTCCTCCCTGCATACTGTGTGTAGCAAAAGCCACCAGCACCATATGCCCATCACTGGGTTGCAATGCCATATGCCTTTTGCTGCTGGTGTAATGCTTTCTCTGTGCCAATCATCTTGCTTGTGGATGGGACTCTTCATTCGTACGGTGTGGTCACGAGTTAAGAGTGGTGTGTGTGTCTGAATGTGTTTCAAATTGTAAGAACCTACGCTTATTTGACAAATGTACGTGTAAGCATGTGCTCATGTTTATGCAGGTGTTTGTGCATGATTGCAGACATAGGCTAGTTTGTGAGAGTGTGCGGTTGTGAAAATGTCAGAGCGTATATGTAAGTGCGGGCGTACCCTTACCAAACCTATTACTCTTATAAGCGTGCTTAAGCCAGTGGCCAGTGGAATATCCTGAGTGTCGAGTTTCCCATCACGATGGGCTCACAGAGGGGTGCCAAGTCCTGAGAGCTTGGGGAGCCTCTCGCACTCCCCCCCCTCTAAAGCACCACTCCCGTCCTGTCCCTTATTAGTGTATCAGCAAACAGCTGGGCAGCTCTGTAGGGACACAGAGAACTCCTGAACCCCACACACACACACACACACCACACACACACACACACACACACACACCACACTTACTCCTATCCATAAAGGAAAGCTCTGCTCCCGTTAAGGGTGTGGTGATGTTATTGGACTAAGAGTTGAAAGCAGAAGTTGGGAGTACCTAAAGATTTCACTTTGGCCCCAGATTTGCAGTAGGAGAACAAGGATGTTAATTGAGTCATCGCTCTGTGTGTTAGTCTTTGGCAGATGACATGCAGGTACAGACACCACTCAAACTAATCTAAAATACAGCCAGGCAGTAACTCCTGCAACCTTCAACCCAACTAGCGCCATGTCAAGTCTTCCAAGGCTTCATGAGATGCCTGTACTCTAGTTTCTGTTCACATAGGACAGCCTATGGCATGCAGGTTTCGTTTTCACTGATTGGCAAGAAGGACACATTGGCCATCCAAGGCTGGCCGTAGTTTTTCCACTACTACATTAGCTCTTACGTTGACAGGGATAAGGTTACAGGGTCCAATGAATGATATCGCATACAAAAGTGCATTCCAATATTGTAACAGGTTCTTTGAAAAAAATGCATTTGTTGCCATAACACACTACAATCAAGCCCAACGTTTAAGAAGGGTAAGGTTATGCATACCCTATGTGATAAACATTCTAACACACTCCCTCTTTCTCATATTCACACTAAGACAGAGATAAGAGGAGAGACAAGAGGTGGCATAAATGTCGTGCACTCTCCTCCCGACTCAAGGACTTGACACGCCTCACATGAACTCTAGCCCCTGTCCTACACAGCCCTACATGGAGGCAGAGCTGAGCCATGGATGAGGGCCATATTTATATAACACACACAAACATCAGTGTGTGTGTGTGTGTGTGTGTGTGTCAGTCAATCAACACTACTCAGATGAAGGGAAAATGCAATTAATGCCAGTTACAGCTGTAATCCACAGAAACTGAAATGATGCATTTCAAAACTGTAGCTAATACGGATCCATTATGCCTCTTCCTGCCCATATAATTCATATAGACGACAAATGAGAATATCAGAAATTGTAACAGTTAATCATGCAAATTCAATTTTGAGAAGTTAATCCGGCTGTATAGCAAAGTCATGCAACGGTGTGTGTGCGTTAAAATCCTCACTGCCTTTCTGCCTCTGATTGAACAGGCAGGGCTTCTTTACGCCTCAAGACCTTGCATCAAAAATAGAGGTCTATTCTAATGAAATACTGGGCGATGCACTTGTGGAAACAAGTACAGTAATCATGCATCAATCAGCACGGACGGCTATGCTTAGAATTAATGATTTACCGTGGTATGAATTGTAACAACAATTGTTACCTGACTATCCTGTTCCTTGACGATTGAAAACTGATAAACAAGACTCCTAATCAGGGAGTCTGCTGATTGGATAAACTCCCAGCATACACTTTGGTAACTAATTATGGATCTCCACACAGACGACTTCCTTAGTCAAGAAAAACACAGTGAGGAGTGCCAGACATGAGATCTTCAGAAATGACTGCAAATCAGCGTAGCCTCTTCTCTGAGGTCTACAAGAAACACATTGCTGTCAATTCTACTTTAGTTTTCACATTACGTGGATCTGAAAACGGACCTAAAGTAAACATCAGTCGATCATCAATTAGTGTTCGATGCATCCCAGCTAGCACATAACGGTTGTCCTATGGTTATTTTACATACAACTTTCCCACATTTTTCTGGGAATGGAGTAGGGCTGGGTTTCCCAGAAGCATCGTAGCACTAAGATCATCTTTCGTCCAGTCCATTTAGTTTAAATGGAATTAAGATTATCTTAGTGCTACGATGCTTTTGGGAAACCCAGCCCTGGATAGTTGCTTGACTTTGGAAAATTCTCAGCAAATTTAAGGAACTTAGCAAAATATTATAATTCTCTTGATTTCATTACTTTAAAAGAACGTTTCCTAAAAGTTCAAACAACGTTACATTTAATTTCAATTATGGTAATGTTCTAGGAACGTTCTGCAACTGGTTTGACATTGGGAATGTTCTCAAATAGTTCAGAGAACATTAAGAAACAATGTTCTTCATTTGGAAATTTCAGTACTTCAGCATAATGTTTCTTACAGGTTACCTCATGGTTCTATTTAAAGTAATGTTCTCAAATTGTTCCAAGAACTTTAGTAACATTCAGAGAACATTCTATTACCGGTCAGGAAACTTATAGTGTCGTTCCCTGAACCAATGGGAAACCAAAAACATACGTTCCCACAACTTCCAAGGATCCAAATGTGCTAGCTGGGATTTCACAGCAACAACATTAAACCAAGTCATACATCAATGAGATGCAATCATCTTCTCCATCTCTGAAACACAATATCCCAGAGAGAGAGAGAGAGAAGATGCAGGCACTTATCAATGTTCCCTACAAGCCTTATAGCGCTGAGATGAGATCCAGGGCGAACCTCATAAGCAACACCCTTCCTCATCCCCTCCCTGTCCTCACTCCATCCCCCCTCCTCTCTTACTCCTTTCAAATGCTGCGACTTCAGTCACACATCAGTGGAAATTTCAAATGTCACTCAAGTGGAGTCATTCTGCGAGTGGGGGTGGGGGATACGACCCCCCCCCCTCATTCTCCCTCCTCCCATCCCCACATGAAAGCTGTCATCATCTCCACCTCAACGCTGAGATAACATTTGGGCACCGATGCGTATATCACTCTAAATCCCCATAACCGCAGCCACCCAGGCTATATCTTCACCTTCTCCACTGACCTCATACTGTCATTGCTACTCAGCCAGAGGGGAAATGAAAAGCTGAGAGGTCAAAGTAGAGCATTCAAACACGGACCCACAGAGGAATCTCATTGGTTCCTCTACCATTGAGTATGGCCTATAGATAAACTAACCACAGAAAGGGAGAATTTCTGTTTGGAATAGAATCTGAAAAGATAAGACAATAATCTAACATCCCCCTACAACAGTATCAGACATATCAGAACAGAAAAGCAACACCAAAGTTTGGTAGGCCTACTTGGCTACAAACAGAACAATAGCCTAAGCTGTAAGGCCTACACAACTATGGTATTATGGAAAAAGCAGGCTGTTCGGCACACTTTAGCAACAAGTGACATAAGGGTTACAGTGAGTTAATCAACCAATGGCTCAGATAATCTGGTTAGGAGATCAACTAATGAGCTTCACTCTGAAAGGATGCAACCCATGAGACAACAGAGGGGGTCAGATGAATGAAGCAATGGGCAGTAGGGGGATAAAATACATGAACTAATATAACAAATTTGTTTACCCACCTGTAAATCTACTAAAAGGAGATGTTGAGAAATAGTAAAACAGTTTGAATCCATGCGCCGTGTGTCGCTCTGTGAATTAATATAAAATTGAGGTTAGGCTACCTGTAGCTTTCACCGGCGTTCTGCGTGCGCTTGCTTTGGTCTGGAGGGGTCAGCGCGCCTGGCGAGCAAACGCTCAGCCTCGCGCGGTCTCCTAGGCAACTGACAGGGGCGCGCAGGCACAGAGCCGCAAATAGAAGACAGAAGAGTAGACTACTTCACTGGCAGGCTACTGCGCTACAAAAAACACATTCACACATATTTGGCACACATTCTTAGCTAAACCTACCAGATTTAAAAACATCTGAAATGCATCTGCCTGACTGCCAGTCATTTTAATCTCCTGTGATTACAGATTTGTTTTAAAGAGTCTGTTCTTATTCTTAGTCTTAAAGCCAAACTGACTTTTCCAGTGTGTTTGGCATTTTTCAGCGACAGACATTGATATTGGAACTACACTCATGTCTGAGATTTCCAGTTTTTGAGTTCTGTTAGAAGATGAAATGGATTCATCTGTGCTGAGACACAGTCAGAGAGACACACTGGCTGGCATGATAAAGGATCATTCGCATGTGCTTCCCTGCCATGGCTGTCTGTCTGTCTACACAAAGATTAAATAAAGAGCATTGTTGCTTATTAACATTCAATATTATGTCAAGATATTTTTGTCTGCTCCAGAGTTGAGACTGATGCATATAGTTCTAGTTGTGCTTTTCAGTTGGAAATTAAGAAGGTGCCATTTGGGGAGGTTGGTTGGTTCAGAGATGACTTATCCGACTCAAACAGGCTGTTAATGGGGTTATGCCATTGCATTGAGACACTCACACATTGATTAGTGCTTTGAGCTGAACTACCATTATCTGGGCCATAGAGAGAGACTTCCCTCGTCAACAGCAGGAGAGCCCATTCTTTGTCTGACCCAAATCACTCCTCAAGCTATTCACTTCATTTTAATTAAGGGCTCATTTAATACACACACACACACACACACACAGTGTGTACCCTCTCAGCACATACACACTCAGATAAACAGGCACACACATTTGTAAATACACAATCATACTTTCACACACTCTTGAGAGCTTGTTAAAGCAGACTTCCAGGGAATGCTCCAGATGCAGGGTTCAGTGGCGCGTCTCCAGGAGAGGAAATAGATGTAGAGTCGGACATAACAGCAAGTGTTCATTGCTTCCGCTCAGGCTTTATGAAAGCTATCAACACACTCAGGGGGGGAACCTCTCTCTCTCTCTTTCTCTCTCTCTCTCTCTCTCTCTCTCTTTCTCTCTCTTTCTCTTGCTCTCTCTGTCTCTCTCACTCTCTAGGCCACTGATCCTACTTGTTGGCAGGCAGAGGATGATGAGGGCTTTGATGTACAGACGTGTGCCAGTGTGTGCTGTGCATGTGTACAAAGAGGGAGGACTATGTGTAGAATCTCTACCCGCCTCAAATCAAATAAAATGTCATTTTATTTATCACATGCGCCAAATACAACAGGTGTAAACCTTACAGTGAAATGCTTACTTACAAGCCCTTAACCAACAGTGCAGTTTTTAAGAAAAATAAGAGTTAAGAAAAATATTCAGTAAATAAACTAAAGTAAAAAATAAAAGATCAACAATAAAATAACAATAACGAGACTATATACAGGAGGTACCGGTACCGAGTCAATGAGCGGGGGTACAGGTTAGTCGATGTAATTGAGGTAATATGTACATGTAGGTAATGGTAAGTTACTATGCATAGATAATAAACAGCGAGTAGCAGCAGCGTAAAAAAAGTCTGGGTAGCCATTTGATTAGGTGTTCAGCAGTCTTACACCTTGGGGGTAGAAGCTGTAAAGAAGCCTTTTGGACCTAGACTTGTAGCTCCGGTACCGCTTGCCGTGCGGTAGCAGAGAGAACAGTCTATGACTGGGGTGGCTGAAGTCTCCTGCCTTCTAACTTCACTTGTCTGTCACCCAGTCACCAGTAAGTAAGAGATTGACAGATAGAGCAGAAAGGTAAACAAAGCAAGAGACGTACAGAGTGATAGAGGGAAAAAGGATCATAGAGAAACATATACAGGGAGCAAGAGAGACAGAGAGAGGGATGAAGATGAGGGAGAGGGAGAACCAATGTGAGAACCGCTGAATGTTCCGCCTATCTTTTATCTGTCAATGTGAGTAGGGCAGAGGCACTCTGATGGGTGATAGATGAAGTGTTGGCCTCTAATCCAACTTCATTCCTTACACTACAACTACCATGACCCTGACTCATAACACTATGCTAGTTCATTAGTGCACTACTCAGAGCAGAGAGATACATGGTCCATATAAAGAAATCAATTCTACTATATTTCTATGACATGGTCTATATATAAGATGTGAAGCAAACTGCCCCTTATTTCACCACACAGTGAGTGAGGGTATGGGTTTAGATGATTGTTTTTGCTGTATTCAGTGTAAGGCCAGAGATAAATGGTGAGATAAGATTTGACAACATTTGTAAGGCGTTAGCTGTTTTCCATGTCTTTTTTTCTTCCTTTGAAAGAGTCAACTCTAAGAATTTGTTTGGAGAAATCTAATTCTATGGTATTCTATCACATAACATGTTCTGTCAGGCTCGCTCTGGGGTTGCCTTTATCCACAGTGAAACAGTGTTTGCATGATCTCCTGATACTCAGCAGCACACTCAAATGGGACCTAACCATCTCTCTATAGAAAATCTGACATTTGTTCGGCTCTTCAGACAGTGTTCCTTAATTCAAATGATCAGCAGCTCGACAGCTCTAATTAGCTGGCATTATAGGCAGAATAATAAGGTAAATCCCCACTATAGAAGCTGGATCCACTCTCCTCCTTTATCCCTGGAAAGACCAGAGTATATCCCCTCCCAAACAGGCTGAGAGGATAATGGAAGAGTTCAGATAGCATTATGGAATAGACAGACATTTTTACAAAGCACCCACTAAAAGGACACATTTCCTTGTCTGAAGATCTGATGATATCTCTGTCTTGCCTAGGTTCTTTGCATAAACCCAACTTAAAACTGATTTTAAAGTGAGCAGAATTCATGCTAACTCAATTTCCTCTCTGGCTGTCTCAGTATCAGTACCATCTCATAACATTACCAATTCACAGGACGAGGCCCCATCAATAGCAATGTGGTTTTCAGCTAATCGCAGCTGTGGCTTGGATTACAAAACCACCCATTATTGCAATTATATTCTTAAACCAAGATATCCCAAACATATCACATAGAGGTTTCTCTGCCATATTATTTCTAGATATACAGTACTTGACTCCATAGAATAGGTATAATATAAGCTTGGTTGTAGTGTAAGAGAGAGAGAGAGAGAGTGTGTGTGTGTGTGTGTGCGTGCGTGCGTGTGTGTGTGTGTGAGTGCATGCGTGTATAGGATGGTTCTCACAGTCGTGGCTGTACTGGGCACTGTGGGGGTTTCAGCCTCCGGACAGTGATCTTGGGCTGTGCTGACTTTGCCGGTCGAGGAAGTGTGTTATTAAGTACTCAGACTTGGAGCCTGTAGAATTACACTAATAAAGGGTTTGCGTCTGAAGAATCTAGAGGGAGAGATCCAACTATATTTTATATTTGCACCTGCACACCTGAACACACACACACACAGAGTCAAATCCCAGATCATTGTCATTTCAGCAGATACATGGCCTCCACAGCAGTACTCCTAGCTGACTGTATTTCATAATGTGGACTCTGACTTTCAGAGTTGATCACATCTTCCCACACAGCTTTATGTAACACCTTTTCCATGTGGTAATTCCAGAGATCAGAGATTTCCATTGTGTTTCCTCTGTGTTGTATTGAAGAGGGTCATTATTAAGCTATGTGTTGTGGTAGTCTCCTCCCTGAATGCACTTCTTCTTCTTATTATTACTTATTATTGTAAATCACACTGGACAAGATGGTCTTCTAAATGCAAAGACCTCTCCCCATGTTCCCACTCAGGTTTTTACACCTGTTACTCAGCCACACTGACACCTCTCACTTTCTTTTGTCCACATGGACCAACCACCTCTACAGCAGGCTACCCTTCCAGTGACCCTGCCTCTGCCCAGAGTCTGGAGAGCCGCCCATCAGATCTGGAGCTCTTCTGGAGCTCTACCAGGTTCATAGACTGGCACCAGCAGGATCTCCCTCCGGCCTGCCTGTGGAAAGGGATAGCCTCTGCCTTAGGGGAAAGGTCACCTGTCTAATGCAGATCCAGGATCAGCTTATCCTACCCAAATCCCAATCCCAATAAGAGATGACATCCAGAGCTGACCTTGCAGGTCTAAGAAGGGATCAATATCCTGAGGGGGAAAAAAGTCACAATTCTCTTTCAAAATGAGCTTTGCTGCTGCTCCTATCTGCTGAGATTTATTCATGACACAAATGGATAAGAGCCTCCCTCCCTCCCCCACCAGTTCCATCCACCCTACCCCCCCGGCCTCCATTACATCATCTCCAGACCCCTCTGATGTTTCCTCCAACCCTCCCTCCCTGTTCTCTCCGCTCGCATTAATCACATATCATTAAAGGGATACTTCAGGATTTTGTCAATGAGACCCTTTATCTACTTATCCAGAGTCAGATTTTTTTATGTCTCTGCATGCAGTTTGAAGTAAATTGCTAACTAGTGCTAGCACAATTGCAAACTAGCATTAGCGCAATGAGTGGAAGTCTATGGGTATCTGCAACCGTACTAGTAGATACCCATAGACCTCCAGTCATTGTGCTACAGATACCCATAGACCTCCAGTCATTGTGCTACAGATATCCATAGACTTCCAACATTGCGTTAACGCTAGTTTGCAATTGTGCTAGCACTAGTTAGCAACTTACTTCATACTGGACACACAGACAAGAAATTGTATAAATGAGTTAATCTGACTCTGGGGAAGTAGATTAAGGGCCTCATTGCCAAAATCCCAAAGTATCCCTTTAAGTGTCAGAGAGAATTCATTCTCACTGTATGTGTGTGTGAGGCACAACTCAGGACATTTGGTGCAACAAGCTACGATGGCCGCTCTGGTTGCTCTGGCTACAGCTTTGCTCTCTGTCTTCAATTAGTGTCTGGCTGAGGGATTGGCCGGGCTAATGCCTTCCTGCCGGCACCCTGGCCTGTTCTATATGTAGGGTAGTGGGGGGCCTCTCCACTCCGAGATGAAACTGTATCTATGAGTCTGTAAGATCACAGGCGTAGTGAACACGGACAGAAGACACCAACATGCAACATACATCCATATTTGTTAAGTAGGACAGATCTATGGTGTGCTCTTTGTACCTAGAAAAGGGGCCTCTCGCTTTTGATGCCTGTCTCTCTGACACACACACACACATATAAATAGAGAAGCACACACCCTCACACTCCTCACAGTCCTCACAGTCCTCACACTCCTCACAGTCCTCACAGTCCTCTTGAGAGATGAGGTCTGTTTTCTGAGGCGTTTCATTAACAAACAAACACACGCATACAACACTCACGCATGTACACATGCTCGTGGCACACCACATGCAAGCACACACACACACACACACACACTTACACCCAGAGTTGATTTGCTTTCTGGGGTATCTCGTTAACAGTCTCACACAGTCTCGGTGGGAGGTTGTTACACTCCACACTCCTACTGACCACAGGCTCCAGAAATGTGTCACTGACAACAACAACTAACTACTAAAGTAGCCCTCTACAAACCCCCCAAAGCCCTCTCTGGCCAAGCCTTATATCCCTGCAGTAATTTCACACCCCCTCCGACTGAGACTACCCCTTTCCAATCTCGACTAACTCCTCTTCAAAAAGGCTGCTATGTCACACGAAACAGGCTTATAAAATAAACTGAAGGAGAAGTACTCAGTGATCTATTCTGTGATTGAGCTGATGCCTTTAGTTCAGTATTGTCAAGACTTCCACCGAAGGTGGCTCCTCTCCCAGTCCTCTCCCTGTTTCGGGCGGTGCTCGGCGGTCGTCGTCGCCGGCCTACTAGCTGCCACAGATCCATTTTTCCTTTTCGTTTGTGTCTGTCTGTTTTGTTTACACCTGTGTCCTATTAGTTAATTTCGGTGGGTTTATTAACCTCCGCTGCCTGCTATATTTGTGTGGGATTATTTGCTGTTGTTGCTCTGCTAGGGGTGCGTGTTTGTGCGGGATTATTTGCTGTTGTTGTTCTGCTAGCGGTGCGTGTTTGTGGGGGATTATTTGCTGTTGTTGCTCTGCTAGGGGTGCGTGTTTGTGGGGGATTATTTGCTGTTGTTGCTCTGCTAGGGGTGCGTGTTTGTGCGGGATTATGTGCTGTTGTTGCTCTGCTAGGGGTGCGTGTTTGTGGGGGATTATTTGCTGTTGTTGCTCTGCTAGGGGTGCGTGTTTGTGGGGGATTATTTGCTGTTGTTGCTCTGCTAGGGGTGCGTGTTTGTGGGGGATTATTTGCTGTTGTTGCTCTGCTAGGGGTGCGTGTTTGCGCCACAGGGTTTTTCTCCTCACGGTCATGTTGTACCGTTGTAGTGTATTTAGGAGTAGAGGTTTCTCCTCTGTGTGGTAGATTTATTTCCCTGTGTGTGGCGACTTCGTTGGGTGTGTTTCCCCACCTGTTGTTGTCGTGTTTGGGACGTTCAATAAACGATTGTGCTACTGGAAATTCCTTGCTTTCCTGCTCCTGACTCCTGCACCTACCTCTTCTTAGGAGGCACCTAACAAGTATTGCATGTTTCGACTGTTAAAAACTGATTTGTAATGGTAAGTTTTTTGCAAAACACTCTTACAGAAGCAATACAATTTCAAATTTGTTGCTGAGAAAAGAGGGAAGTAATGACAGAACAGAACAAACAGTCTCTGGGTTCCTCATTAAAGCCTATGGTGGGGGAATGGACTATCCCAGGCCCAAAGGAAAATCTGGTGAATCACATCTATATGCTTAAAGCATGTCAGCATAGAGTGGGTGTAGCTCAGTGTGTTCACCCTAACCCTGAACCTATCACTCGGATTTCTCATTTCATTTCTCCATCATCTCTGCTTACCAGAGAACTCACTTTCTCTCTCATCCTATTTCTCATCCCTCTATTAGCTATGTAAGTGAACTTTGGATCTGCCAATCGAATATCCATTTCCTTTTAAAGAATATTAAAGCCCCCCCCCCCCCCCCCCCCCCCCCCCCCCCCCCCCCACACACACACACACACACACACACACACATTCCATTATGTATAGTGAGGTGAAGATAATTGTAATGCATGAGTGAGTGTGTGTGTCTGTGAACCCAGGCCAAACACAGTGTTGGGTAAAGTAGCTGAATCAGTGAAGGCTCAGTGTGGCTCTTCAAAACGGTCACTTAGACTACACCATAAATTATGACAAGGGGCACCTCCTCTCCTGTTCTACTCAGTTTTCAGAGAGCTAAAAATATCATAACAGCATCACTACTGCCAGTCTGCAATAATAACACTATGAATATTGTGACATTACTGTGTCATTAGCTGGTCATGGCATTGCTCTGTATGAAATTCCAATGGGAATTTGAATCGCATGACTGAGGAAGGTTTTTTTAGGTGTGAGTATCGACCTCTCACTACCTTTCCCCTTTCCAATTCGACTTCTGAACTCACATTCTCTCACGGCTTCCTTTCTCTCTATATGCTGACATCCCTCTCTGCTTAAGATGTTCTCTCTCTCTCTCCCTATCCCCCCCGCTCTCTCTCGCTCTCTCTCTGTCTGTATGCTTGTCTCTCTCTCTTTCTGTCCCTACTTTCCTTCCTCCACCTTATCTCTCTCCCCCACTTTGGGGGAGCTGGCTGTCCCAGGTGATGTTATTCCCTGTGGGGTCATGTTACATCGCTGTCACCCCCAGATCTACGTCCCTCGGGAGCGCTGGGACATTTAAATGCTCTTCCAGACCACATTCTCCACCCCCAGCCCCCTGTCTCAGGAGCAGCCTATCGGGTTCCTACGCCGACACCAGAGAGCCTGGGAAAAACGCTGTGGCTCCAAGCAGAGACGTGACGTGATGTTCTGGAGTGGGTCAGGGATCCACCGACGGGGATTACAGCCATCCTTCAACCTGAGGACGGAGCAAAGGAACCTGTCTGGCTTGGCCTAGTCGGCACAGAGCTTCCCCCAGGGAAGAGTTGCGAGATTATAGCTACATTCCTATATTACTCCTGTATTAACCAAATGTGCTCTTCCCCAAAGGAGGGGGGCATAGAGTGTTGGAAGCAATTATAAAAAAAAGCATAGGTTGACTAATATCATGACATACAGTGAGGGAAAAAAGTATTTCCTCCCCTGCTGATTTTCTACGTTTGCCCACTGACAAAGAAATGATCAGTCTATAATTTTAATGGTAGGTTTATTTGAACAGTGAGTGACAGAATATCAACAAAAAAATCCAGAAAAACGCATGTCAAAAATGTCATAAATTGATTTGCATTTTAATGAGGGAAATAAGTATTTGACCCCCTCTCAATCAGAAAGATTTCTGGCTCCCAGGTGTCTTTTATACAGGTAACGAGCTGAGATTAGGAGCACACTCTTAAAGGGAGTGCTCCTAATCTCAGTTTGTTACCTGTATAAAAGACACCTGTCCACAGAAGCAATCAATCAATCAGATTCCAAACTCTCCACCATGGCCAAGACCAAAGAGCTCTCCAAGGATGTCAGGGACAAGAGTGTAGACCTACACAAGGCTGGAATGGGCTACAAGACCATCGCCAAGCAGCTTGGTGAGAAAGTGACAACAGTTGGTGCGATTATTCGCAAATGGAAGAAACACAAAAGAACTGTCAATCTCCCTCGGCCTGGGGGTCAATGCAAGATCTCACCTTGTGGAGTTGCAATGATCATGAGAACGGTGAGGAATCAGCCCAGAACTACACGGGAGGATCTTGTCAATGATCTCAAGGCAGCTGGGACCATAGTCACCAAGAAAACAATTGGTAACACACTACGCCGTGAAGGACTGAAATCCTGCAGCGCCCGCAAGGTCCCCCTGCTCAAGAAAGCACATATACATGCCCGTCTGAAGTTTGCCAATGAACATATGAATGATTCAGAGGACAATTGGGTGAAAGTGTTGTGGTCAGATGAGACTAAAATGGAGCTCTTTGGCATCAACTTAACTCGCCGTGTTTGTAGGAGGAGGAATGCTGCCAATGACCCCAAGAACACCATCCCCACCGTCAAACATGGAGGTGGAATCATTATGCTTTGGGGGTGTTTTTCTGCTAAGGGGACAGGACAACTTCACCGCATCAAAGGGACGATGGACGGGGCCATGTACCGTCAAATCTTGGGTGAGAACCTCCTTCCCTCAGCCAGGGCATTGAAAATGGGTCGTGGATGGGTATTCCAGCATGACAGTGACCCAAAACACACGGCCAAGGCAACAAAGGAGTGGCTGAAGAAGAAGCACATTAAGGTCCTGGAGTGGCCTAGCCAGTCTCCAGACCTTAATCCCATAGAAAATCTGTGGAGGGAGCTGAAGGTTCGAGTTGCCAAACGTCAGCCTCGAAACCTTAATGACTTGGAGAAGATCTGCAAAGAGGAGTGGGACAAAATCCCTCCTAAGATGTGTGCAAACCTGGTGGCCAACTACAAGAAACATCTGACCTCTGTGATTGCCAACAAGGGTTCTGCCACCAAGTACTAAGTCATGTTTTGCAGAGGGGTGTCACATCCTGACCATGGTAAGCTGTTATTTTCTAGGGTAGAGTAGGTCAGGGCGTGACAGGGGGGTTTATTCTATGTTTTCTATTTCTATGTTCTTAGGTTCTAGTTTTTGTATTTCTATGTTGGTTTGTTTGGGATGATCTCCAATTAGAGGCAGCTGGTCCTCGTTGCCTCTAATTGGAGATCATACTTAAGTAGGGGTTTTTCTTCCTGGGTTTTGTGGGTGATTGTTTTTGAGTAGTGTTTGTTTCTCCTCTGCGTCACGGTTTGTTGGTCCTCTCCTTTTGACAGCCGTGACAAGGGGTCAAATACTTATTTCCCTCATTAAAATGCAAATCATTTTATAACATTTTTGACATCCGTTTTTCGGGATTCTTTTGTTGTAATTCTGTCTCTCACTGTTCAAATAAACCTACCATTAAAATTATAGACTGATCATTTCTTTGTCAGTGGGCAAACGTACAAAATCAGCAGGGGATCAAATACTTTTTTCCCTCACTGTACATTGTTCCCTGCTAAATTATACTGAAGCTGAAATTCTTCACTGTCAATGTACAGTGTTTAATAAATGACTTTTGGTAGAGCTCAGTATATTCTTTTCAATAGCTTTTACAGTTGCCATGGTGACACTCAGGAGAGCTTAAAGAAGATCTCAGACTTGATAAAAGGGTTTTTGCATCCTGGTGACTTAGACCAGGACTGACAGTTCTTTGGAGTCGATGAGGTGGCAGGCGGAGTGAGCAAGAAGCAAGACATTGAACATGAAGACATTTTTGTAGAATGATCTTACGGAGGCAATGCCAGAGGTTCAGCAACACTGCCAAAGGACCACATACAGATATAGGATCTTAATTTGATCACCCTGTTGCAGGAGAACTTTCCTGGTTTTAGGTTTTTAAAGGCTTCTGAAGTTTGTAATTTCAGACTCGATTTTCCCTTACAAAAAATGTATCAACCCCCTCAACAAATATATCCGTTCATTGTAATCCACACAATAGTTCCTATTTCCTGTTGCTGCAGGATTATTTTCCTGCTGTAGCAAACTGGTTAAAATTAAGATCCTACATCTGTAACGAGCTCTCTGGAATAGGCTCAAAGACATCAAAGCCTGAGCCAGAACAGGTTGAAATGTGGGCCTTTCAGTTGCCTTGTGGCCCTCGGATTTGGAAAGCATTCAGCAACATTTCAGGGGATGCCTTGACTCAGCATTAATGTTTTGTGACCATGCACAAAGAGAGGAACAGAAAGACACTGGTTTCTATTGAGCTGAGTACAAGCTGGCACACTCACTCTCTCAGGCGCTGACCATGAAACTCAATAAAGGGTGACATTTTCCCAAAATTGTTCTACGCTGATGGAGAAGAGAATAGAGACAAGGTTAAAAAGGTGGATTGTTGTGGGTGGAAGACACCTGTTCCTGGAATTCCTGGTTCATTACATCTGATACTGTATGTGCTTGGAAACCTACACTCTTAGGGGAAAAAAAGGTGCCATCTAGGACCAAAAAAGGGTTCTTTGGCTGCCCCCATAGGATAACCCTTTGAAGAACCCTTTTTGGTTCCAGGTAGAACTCATTTGGGTTCCATGTAGAACCCTTTCCACAGAGGGTTCTAGATGGAACCCAAAAGAGTTATACCTGGAACCAAAAAAGGTTCCACATGGAATCAAAAAGTGTTCTCATATGGGGACATCCAAAGAACCCTTTTGCAACCCTTTTTTCTAAGAGTGTCTTATATGTGTGTCTCTGTGCATATGTGTATGTTTGTGTGTGACAATAATCATATTTCTGGTCCAGGGGTTTGGTTCCTAGAGCTACCAGCGACAGTGCCTCATGCTCACTTCCTGCCCTAAAGGCCTGGGGTGCAGGAGAAGGAAAGAGCCATCCTGCTGCTCTGGAATTGGTTTACATCACCAGTGGAAAATGGCACCAATGCCATTGGGTGGGGGTCAGGCTAATGTTGATTTATTTAACTCCCCCTACCTCGCTTCAGAGAAACGCTACCACAACCATGGCAACAGACCCACACACCGTGACGATGATTTAGTGCCAGTTTGCTGCTGTATAAATACTCTCTCTCTCTCTCTCTCTCTCTCTCTCTCTCTCTCTCTCTCTCTCTCTCTCTCTCTCTCCTCTCTCTCTCTCTCTCTCTCTCTCTATATATATATATATATATATGCTCTCTTTCTCTCACTCTATTTCACTCTCTCGCATTATCTTGCTGTCCTCCTCTCTCTCTCTTTCTCTCTCTCTCCCTCTCTCCATGTAATGTGCGTTATGTCTCTGTCTATCTCTGTCTCTCTCCATGCTCTGCCCTCCTTCTCGTTCTCTCGCTGTGGGAGACAGATACAGTTCATTTGTGTCTGATTTTCTCCTGACTGGCTGACAGGTTGATCCCTCTGCCCTCTCCCCAGGGCATGCAGCTGTGCTGGGGCACATCTGCCTGGAGGAGCACAAGGAAGATCCCAGAAGAAGATGCGTGTGTGTGTGTGTCTGCGTGCACACGTTTAAGGACGGTGGTGTATGATTATCATGCCACACCCATGAGCTTAAAAAATGTGAGGTGGAGGGGTGAAGAAGGAGAAGGCAAAGGAAAATCTCTCACACACACCAGCAATGTTTTCCCACAACATTACTAACATTACACATAAATAAAATCCCCAAATATTAATTTGATACATCAGTATGTCACAGTGTGCACACACACACCCCCTCACTTTGTTTCTTCTATTCTCATTGGTTTGGGCTACTCTCTCTTCTTCCCTTTCTCTCCGTCTCTCTCTTACACACACATACACACACACATCCTGCTCCTCTTGATATACTTTCTAATCTAAAGCGTAAACCTATTCCGCTTAAGGATACACTCTGTGCCAGGTCCATTAACTTAATCTAGAAGAAAAAACACAGACTGGTACATCAACGTATTGCGTGGGAGAATTCTGTCAGCACTTTCAGAAAGACTGTGTTGTTATCGACAATGCTCTGATATGGGATTATATCACCAATCTTCTAAACACAGGGCTCTTAGTCACTGTCAGAGTTATTTCACTAAGACAAATACCAGAGCACTGCAATATCAGTCCCGTTGCCACGGAGAAAGGCATTGGGCCATCATTTAAAACAAAAGATGGAAGAAAGAAATGGCAAAACTCTACAGAGTAATTCCAGTCCCCTACATCATATTTGTCCTTCCTAAATAAACCAATGCCTCACCTTTGACCTCACAAAATAACATAATTTTGTCTCACATAGATAAACATATTTCCAAGTGTCACTGCTTTTGTCAACATCAGACAATAACCAACCATACAGCATGACTGTTAGTCGCTTTGGATAAAAGCGTCTGCTAAATGGCATATATTATTATATTATTATTATTATATTATTATCATACACTGAGTATACCAAGCATTAGGAACACCTTCCTAGTACTGAGTTGCAGAAGTTTAGCATCACAGAGTTGGGTCATTGCCATGACAACGGAGACAGACAGATTACCTGCTGTCCCCTCTTGTAATGTGAGGTGACAGGCCAGGATGTCCCCACTGTCCTCCAATGAGAGGGACTGTATCTGGAGCAAAAAACTCACAGCTGTATGTACATCCTTCACCTATGTACAGTATATTTCAACACCCGGATGGACAATCATTTACATGAACAAATACATTGAATATACATTGAATAAATGCTAACGCGATGCTGAAGAAGGGAGGAGTGTCATTAGTAATCTTCATCTATCAATCATATCATTTTACTGTATACTGAAGTTCTCTCCAGGATTCTACATCATTTGAATTTGAATGACAGGCATTGGGATCTGAAGCTGCACACAAACACTCAGACACAAATTACATTTCAGTTTGATTTATGACATTTCCATAATTGTCGAATTCAGCAGCCTTCGTTTAAAATATACTGTACTTGATTGCATCCTTGAATATTTCCCATCAGGAGTCTCATGAAATATATATTTGGCCTGATCGCTACAGGGTTGACTAGAACACCGGCCCCCTCTACTCACTCTCCCTCGCTCACTCTCGCCCTCTTTATCCCTCGCTCTCTGAACAGAAAGTAGTTGCCATGGCTACAATCATTAACACATCTGGCATGCTTATCTGCTGCTCACACACACACACACACACACACACACACACACACACACACACACACACACACACACACACACACACACACACACACACACACACACACACACACACACACACACACACACACACACACACACACACACTTTAACATGCCATCACAGGAATACATTTGTATGCATATGGTAGAGAAGGTATTCTCAGTATCATGCCCTCATCAGAGATCGTTCACCAGTAGTTGTACTGATTATCCTCCCAATGGTAGAGCCTATTTGTGGATCCTGAGGTGTGAGGTGACTAATGTTGACAATGTTCTAGCTTTAGGTCCTGATGGTATCAATGCTGTACTGGATACTGGATGCTGTACTGGATACTGGATGCTGTACTGAATACTGGATGCTGTACTGGATACTGGATGCTGTACTGGATGTTTGCTTAGAACATAGAATACATAGAATACATTGGGAGCACAGGAGGTTGGTGGGACCTTAATTGGGGAGGATGGGCTTGTGCTAATGGCTAGAGCGGAATGAGTGGAATGGTATCAAATACATCAAACATAAAATTTCCATGTGATTGATGCCATTCCATTTCCTCCGTTTCAGCCATTATTATGGGCCATCCTCTCCTCAGCAGCCTCCACTGATTTGGAGTGACGGGTCTGGTTAGATGCAGTAGGGGAGGTAGTCTGGGCAGTGGCGATTTTAACATGTTATATCTTGGTGGGGGGAAAAGAAAAGTGGGATACATGCCAGCAAAGCTACTACACAACACAACACAACAAAATACATTAATTGCACTTTAACGGTGACAAACGGTGTCCACAAACGGCCTACATAAAGCTGTCCCAACAGCAGTCCCAACATCTTACCGCTTCTACAGTTGGCTATCAGCGGAGCCTTGTCTGTTCATTCAGCCTAATTTACTGCCTTTAAAAAAAACATAGCTGATATGGCTGACTTGCTTAAACAAATGTGGCTTCTAATGACAATTGAGATGTACAAATTATGACATAAGGGGACGACAAGCAGATAAGAGGCAATCCGTAATTTCGATTAAGACATTAATGAGATAGCTAGGACGGACGCAGTCAATATTACACTTTTAAAATGTACAGTGACAGAATTGAGAACATGGGCCGTTCGTATAGTGTTCTACCCTGTACACCAAATCAGAGCCGTAGGATAAATAAAGGGGGAATATAAGCAGACAATGAAAGCTCTAACAATAATCAATGATTACATTTCTCTAAAACAGCTTATAGGCTACATGTGCACCACCAAGTCAGAACAGTAGGCGAAATTAAGAGGGGTAAATATACCAAATTATTAGGGTGAGGCACATGGGCTACTAACATCTTACTACACAACATGCACTTTTTATTATTTTCTTAGCTACCATATTCGTATCTCCTTGGCATATTTCATAATTTATGCAACAGCATACAATACATTTCTGTACTCACCCTGTTGTGCTGTGCTCACTTGAACAGGAAGGTGGCGTGGCGGTCCTTCGTGGGCAAATTTTGTAATCAAAGTCTGGCATTCTCTGGATTTATGGGGCTTTCAAAACAACTGGGAACTCGGAAAAAAAAAACAAGGTCGAATCATGATGACGTCATTGATCTTCATGTCGTAGCTCTAGAAAGAGGCCGGATTTACAATTCTGAGTTGGATAACCGTACAACATTTATTTTCCCAGTCGGAGCTCGTTTATTCCCGTCTCCCAGTTGTCTTGAATTCACTCAAGTCAAGTTTTTTGCAGTTCCGAGTTAACAGTTGTTTTGACAGCATGGCTAATGTTGAATGCTTATCATTTTAAACTTGGAAAAGAGCCCCTTAATTTCAGATTTGGGACCACACAGCCACTCCACTGAATAGCAGGCTAGTGATCGCTTTGCAATGCTTGCAGTCAGCCACTGTCACTGATTCCTTCCAAACCACTCATTGTTGATTTTGCGATTTCCAACTTGTTGTGTAATGTTTATGTCCAATGGCCGATGAGCACCGATACGTTTTATATATAATTTCTCTTCATTATTTCTCTTTATATGACAAGGATTAAAAATGATTTGCCAGTAGATTGTTGACTTGATTCATGATGATGACTGCTAGCTAAGATTTAGGAAGTATGATGTTGACATGATCAGTCCAATCAAATCTACTGTACATATAACATGATTTGACGTCATTTTATCTGTGGACAATGACCTTGAGCCTTCTTGGATGGGCATTTCTAATGTAACTCTATGGCAGCACCCAAGGGACCAGATTTTTCTAGCTCTACCCTTAGACTTGGTGGTGATGTAGTGTCCCCATGAGTGACAGAAGACTGAGCCAATCACAGTGCAATGCTCCGTATTTTCTGCTGGGTGCCCCACCACCACAGAAAGCACTGAGCTAGGCTGAAACACCTGCATTTTGAAACTGCCTTATTAAAAAAAACAAAAAATAGACCATGTTTGTATGCGGCTTTATTAACTCAATGATATATATTTTTTTTACATTGTTTGCAAACTGACATGTGACACGTATTAATGCCAAAATAACATGCAAAACAGGCAAGACAAAAAACTATATTTAAAAAAATTAAAAGTATTTATTGTGGGGCTCAAAACAGGTGGGGCTCTGCCTCACCTGCCCTGAATGACTGGTCACCACTGAGTCTGGGTAACAGTTTTAGCTAACATTCCACTCCTTGCCACTCCTGTCATTTGCCAAAGAGGCTGACCTTTCGGCAATCTCGGTCTCTTTGGCAAATGACAGGAGTGGCAAGGAGTGAAATCCAATAGCTGAATAGAGACGCCAACCTAGCTATAAGGGAGGTGCTCGCGTCTCCAAAGCACTACTGACATGCATAGTTGGCAAGAGGTAAAGGGCTTTCCTAGCCATAGAACACCACACTTACAGAAAAACCTCATGAATTTCACATGTGGAGTGTTCCAAAACCACATGAACTTCACATGTGAAGTGTTCCAAAAACACGTTTTCATGTGATCAAATCTAATCAAGCTTTATTTATACAGCACATTTTAGACATGGAATGCAACGCATTAAGCTTCACAGGAAAAAAAACGAATGAAAGTTTTTATTTTCATAGTTTTTTTTATATTTAGTACACAACAAACATAAGAGGATAAGAAACTAAAGAATAAGAATAAAAACTGAACAAAATCATGTGTTTTTTCTTTGAGGGCAGTATTTCCTGTGATGATTACTACACATTACAGTACATTACTGCTTATGTGAAACAAATCAAATACCTGGCCAGAGGAATTTAGGCATCTGTTCTTTTGGTTGAAAGTTTTGTGGTACATTTATGAAATTCAAAAGGGAAGGGTTAGAGGTTTTCTGTGATTCAGTTGTGTAACCAGCTCTTTCACTTTCTGTGGTTTAGAAACCCTTTGAGCTGTGGCCATTGATTTTCACAAATTGAGGCCCTGTGTGTGTGTGTGTGTGTGTGTGTGTGTGTGTGTGTGTGTGTGTGTGTGTGTGTGTGTGTGTGTGTGTGTGTGTGTGTGCGTGTGCGTGTGCGTGTGCGTGTGTGTGTGTGTGCGTGTGCGTGTGTGTGTGTGTGTGTGTGTGTGTGTGTGTGTGTGTGTGTGTGCGTGCGTGCGTGTGTGCGTGCAATTGATATGCGCTTCCTAGAGGGAGCAAGAAAAATGCCAGCTGAATTTTGTTCCCATGTGGCTGCATGTATTTTGGGGACAAAAACAACAATTTGATGTATGATTAAACCAAAGCAGAGAGATATCAGTTCTCACATCACACACTAAGGGATATTGGGGGCAACAAAGGAACTTACCAGTATCAGCCATGGCCCTGCCAAAAGATTCATACCGAAACAATTATCCCAACCTGATAACCCTGCCCGGTCCACTGTTCAAAGCCATACCCTCAAAGCTTCCCTAATCCTCTAGCCTTTCCCCTATCCTGGTCTCCAGTCCCCTGCCTCCGGCCCCGGGCCAAGGCCTCCTCTCTGTCCTGCCCAGTAGGGATCAGTGGAACCTGCTGCATCCTATTTATCATGGGCTTACCCACTGACAAAACAACAGAGCCCCAGGAGCACAGCACAGCACAACAGCACTTAGTACTGCTTACAAACACACATACACACACACACTCACACACTCACAAAAACATATGGTCTTTCATGACATAAACACAGTGCTGTGCCTAAGAACACCTTTAATTCAAAAGCTTGATCACGGCCTCTGGGGACAGAAGGACAGTGTCAGAAGTACAGCAGTGGACTCACATTGACGCTGTTGAAGAGAAACAACAACGGATGCTTCCCTCCACCCAAACCCTGAGGCTGTCCCTACCCCTTCATCCTTACAGTGGCTGCTTAGGTAATAATGAGGCTGCTTTAGATCATCAGGTGCACTGGAAATACCAGAGCAACCAGTGGTCACGATGAGTGATTTGTGAGTCAGACCTTTCATGATGGCTTTGCATTCCTGGTGAGTCAAATACACACTACAACAAACACACACATACACACACACACACACACACACACACAAAAACAATTATATGCAGAACTGCTTTGTACAATATGTTCTGTTGTTGAATATGTCTATGTATTTATTAACGTTTTATGATCTTTGCATTGAAGAAACAAGAAACAAACAAAAGTATTTTTCCATTCACCAAATGTCAAACCAAAGTTAACGTGCAGGAACACGCGTGAAGGCACACACACCATCCTACTTGAGGCTTGTTTTTTTATGAAACACACCACTTTCATCTCTTTAAACTTACTCTAAAATCCCAGACAAACAACTAGGAGGCATTTGTGTAAACCAACCACTACATACAAACACATTTCACAGCTTTTACAAAGACAGCCAAAAGCTTGCCCCTTTACATACCTTTTTGCCTTTCTTCTTACGATGCGCTGGTTTGCCAGTGGTTTTATCTTTAGCTTCCTCACTCATCTTGGGACTAAAGATTTTCTGATCTGTTTTTATTCCAACATGTACAGTAGTGCTTCGGCAGTGGTGTTGCTTTCACTGGTGATAAAGTCTCAAACCAATATAAAAGTCCATTTAAAAAGGGCTGGTCCACTGAGAGAGAGAGTGGACTGGAGAGGCTCACACACACACACACACACACACACACACACACACACACACTCACACTGAGGTCCACTCGAACCGCTTTGCCGCGCGAACGGTGCCTCTCTCCAACACACTCAGAGGCAGGGTGTGGAAGCAGGAGAAAGAAAGGCAGGAGGAGGACGAGGAGGAGGAGGAGGAAGAAGAGTAAGAGTAGGATGTGGATGTTGATGAAGGAACGAAGACAGAAAGGCAAGAGGTAGAATCAAGGAAAATAGTATATTCCTTTAAAGGTAAATAATCCTGTGGGTTGTTGGATCTAGTGCTGCCTATCTGACAGTAGACCCAGTAGCCTCCAACTCCCTTCTAGTCTGACTGAAGCTGATGGAGAAACTGATGGAGGGTGAGGGAGAGTAAGAGAGAGAGAGAGAGAGAGAGAGAGAGAGAGAGAGAGAGAGAGAGAGAGAGAGAGAGAGAGAGAGAGAGAGAAAGAGAGAGAGAGAGAGATGGGTGAGTGAGTGAGTGAGTGAGTGAGTGAGTGAGTGAGAGGGAGTTAGTGAGAGACAGAGAGCGCACGCAAGAGAGAGAGAAGAGGGGGCGTGATCCACACAGTTACAGAGAGAGAGAGAACAGTAAGAGAGAGAGAGAGAGAGAGAGAGGAAAGAGAGCTAAGAAAGCTAGACAGAGAACACAGAGAGCCAAATGATCAGTGGATGGTTGACTCCAGCGTTGAGTGCTTCCTGAGTGGTAAGAGGCTGCTTGTGTTGTTCCCAGACGGGGCTGCGATATCAAATGAGAACCCTGCTCCTTTGGCAGGCTGGGGAGAGAGGAGTGAGAAGCGGATCATTAACATGACGCATCAGGTCCTTCCAGAAAAGGAAGTCTCCCCACACCCTGTGCCAGCAGGATCAGCTTACTGAGGAGAGCACTGGAGAGAGAGACAGCCCACCCTCTCTCAGACCACAACAGGAGACAATGTTCATATAACAAAACGTCTTGAGAGAGAGGGAGAGACAGAGAGAGAGAGTGAAAGAGAAAGAAAGAGGGGCCGCACCCTCTTAACCTCAAGAAAGCCATATTTGAGCAGTTAAACATCTAACAAGACAGGAGAAATGGAGAGAAAGGAGAAAACAAAGTCCCAGGTAACAGAGAAATAAAGAGCGTGATGTGATGAGACGAGAGAAAAGGTAGGGAGCGGAGAAAAATACACACAGGCTCAGAGGAGAGTGAAAGTGACAGAGTGAGAGAGAAAAGGAGAGAGAAAGAGAGAGAGAGAGAGAGGGAGAGAGAGAGAGAGAGAGAGAGACCAAGAGAAAGAGGTTTGTTGTGATTGTTCTCCTTCAGTGGGCAGTAAACAGCAGGTTCTTTATTCTGGGTTGTGACTCTACTACAGTCTCCACTGTCGGCCACCAGCCATGCTCCCCTAATCACAAACACTACACCAGCAGAGGGAGTGTGCCAACACTGAGCTGCCATCCCTCATCAACAACACCAAACATAATGCCACCACCACTAGCATCTCCCTCTCCACCTCGCTCCTCTACCCACAGAGCCAGCTACATCTAGATTGTGGCTGACCTGAGTTCAGGTGGAAAGGGAAACAGACAGAGACAGAATTAGGGAAAGGGGCTGGGTTACACCGTGTTTTGGACAATAATCTTACCTCCGTCACTGTTTTAATGTCAAAGGGCGTGGCCTCTCTTACTGAGTCCATGCCAAGAGAGATGGACTAGGGGTTATTGATTTTGCCATAAGGCCAGTAATTACTCTTATTGAGTAACATCCAGTTCTTAAAGCAAATTGTATTTTACTGGCAGAAGATGCATGTTAACTATATATCTGGCGTTTACCTATACCTGCAGGCACTCACACATGCGCATCCCATGATTTGATGTGGTTTTATGTTTTTGATGTTCATTTCCATTTCAAAAGGGTGATTTTCCCCCACAGCAGTAATCCTGTGAGAGCTTGGCGTGGCGGAATCAGCGTAGCACCCTCAGATAACGTAGCAGGCTGGAAAGGAATACAGAGACAGACAGGGAGACTAATCTACATACAGACTGAGTAGGCAGTCTCTAAACGACTCCCTCCAATATAGACTGACTCCTCTCTGCTCAAAAGGAAGGAGATTATCAAAACTACATGGTACATTATCTATATGGAAATATTCATTTTTAAGTTGACCAACCAGTATAGGGGTCATTACATGAGGATTGTATGATGTGGCACAAATTAAAGGGGTTCATCCTGTTAAAATATTGCGTAATGTTTAAATACATGTGTAATTGATTACAGTAGTCATGATCATTTATTATATATATTCAGTCACATGGTAATGCTGCTCTTTAATTCTGGTTGTGGATGGGAGTGCCCCCACTTCTATGCTGACTCTCCTGTCTGCCCTCTACTGGTCACAGTGTGCCATCACACAAACAAAACATCCTCGCTACATGTCTTAGCCTGTCGGGAGGCCATTGTAGTTTTTCATCCTTTTCTTTACCCCTATATAGAATATACAGTCTTTCCCACTCACCAAAACACATCACTCATATACTGTAGGTCTGATAGGGACATAGAGTTACTCCAATCGAACAGTGCATCCATATGACTGTAGCCTAGTGGTTCGAGTGTTGGACCAGTAACCAAAGGTTAAATGTGGAATGGGTTAAATGTGAAAGACACATTTCGGTTGAATGCAAGTATCCCCTAAGCTGTGAGCCTGCGCTGTTATCATTAAACTTAGCCATACCACTCCAGGGAAGCCTCCTCTCCCATCCGTCATGCTTAGAACGAAGCCCAGAGATCGATCCATGGATACTCAGGCAGATTGGTGCAGACATCCCACTATGGGGTTTCACCGCCAGAAGTCAACACTGACTGTAGGGGCTCAATACAATCAAAGCCCTCACTACAAATCAATCATCACACAAGATTAACTGTATTCTCCCCATGAAACCATCTCAAATGAATCAGCTCACCTAACCTGAAGTCAATGAGGATGGCAGTGCACAATCAACAACAAAACAAACTCATATTTAGATGGCTTGTTTAACATCCACTTAAATTGCACTTATCTGAAATCCATATTAATCTGAAATATCTTTTGATTAATTTTGTTCAGCCACTATAATTTTTCTATGTTAACATAAATTGCACTTATCTGAAATCCATATTAATCTGAAATATCTTTTGATTAATTTTGTTCAGCCACTGTAATTTTTCTATGTTAACATAGAAAAGCAGATGGCTCTCTAAAGGCAACTGCAACCACTGCATCTTGTTTATTATGGCTTCGTAAGCAAATTAATGAAATATCTCCCTTTTTAAAAGACCCATAAAGCTGTACTGAGAACCTCACATATTGGCCAAGGTGGCACTTCATTGGCACTAATTAGTTAACTCTTTATCTACTGTTTGGCAGAGACATTGTGTCCTTTTACTTAGATGAATGACTTCTTGGCAGTACATAGAGATGTAGGATCTTCATTTGAACCAGTCTTCCACAGCAGGAAAATAATCCAGTAGGAACAGGAAATGTGAATTATTATGTGGATTATAATAATGGACATTTTTGTAGTGGTGGACACATTTTTAATAAGGGAAAATCAAGACTGAAATTTCAAAGTGGAAATTATAAACTATATAAGCCTTTTTAAACCTCAAATACACTACAAGTTTAAAATGTCCTGCTTTTCAGGAAAGTTCTCCTGTAAAAGGGTGATCAAATTAAGATCCTATACCTGTAAGGTACTTATTGTATTGATTAGATGGCATGTCTTTAAGATTTGACATGGTGCACACATTGATCTAAGACCTTGTGTTTCTTTAGTGAGGTGTTAAAACCTAAGCGACGTAAATGTGAATGAAATCAGGGAAAAGGGCTTTGACCAAGAAAATGGCAGTTCAAGTCAAATCTGATGGGACTTCCCTTGGAAACCCTGGAAACGGTTCAGCTGCAGAGCTAGCAGGGACAGAAAGGCTTCCAGATATAGTCTAACAATATTAGGACAGGTAGACCACCCACATACGCCATCACCTCCACACCTTCACAGCTCCTCAGCTCCTCCAGAGAGGTATAGCCTACCTCTCTCCCACTCCCTTCACACAGCTCTATTACTGTAGCTGCTAGCGCTCTTTACAGCCGAGGAGTTCATTTTGTCTCTGTCAAAGTCCACTGAGAGTCTAACACAAGGCAGGTTAAACTCAGACCTACTTTCCCCACTAAGGAAGTCACTCCTGGACAAGTGTTTCCCTGCTGATAAAGAGGTGCTGTTACAGACTGTTAGAGGAGCACACTGAGGACCATTAGCTCAGCTCTCAACGATACTGGATGACTTACGTACGCACTCATTAAAGATACATGATGAGCTACATAATAGTTAGAGAGGAGAGGAGGAAACCTGCAGCCACCTTAGATGTTATAATAAGTCAGAATGCATTTGCTCAAGACTGGTTGATGAACAATATGGTAACCCACGACTATGCTTTTGGCATCGGCACAAAGGAGGCTTCACCAAGTACTGTTGTGTTTCAAGTTCCCTCCAAGCCTGCACGGCACAGAAGACTGACAAGGGTCAAAATGCATCATCATACAGTAGCTTACATAATTGAGAAAACCACACAAATGCATGCAGATCAACACACACATAAACAAGTACATGCATACACACAAGGGTCAAAGTACAAACATCTCCAGTTCTCGCCATACTGGGCTTCCCCTGAGCTTCAGATCTCTGCAAAATCCTCCACACAATTCCTGGTGGTTAAGAACCTGTTCAGTAACATTTATAGTCAGTGAAAAGATCATATAAGCTGCTCATGAAATTCCTCCCAACGTGAAAGCCAGTAAATATGACCCCATAAAACTTTATTCTCGACAAGTTGATCTGTTGTTGTATGTCATTGTTCCGACTATTGTTCTAAAAACTTGACTTTGGTTCGTCACTCTGTATGAATCAAAAAGGTTATGGCTGTAGTGTGCAAATTAATACAACAAGCAAACATGAAAAAGGTAGCATTGATTTTCTTGTAGTTCCCCATAGGACAGTCATGCAACAAACCTCTCTCTCTTGCTCTCTCTCTCTCTCTCTCCCTCCCTCTCTCATATGGGGTTATGTTCAGCATGCAGAAAGACTACTTTCCTGAGCAGCCTTCAAAATGACTTCTCATTTCACTTTAAGCATAGTACCAGTATATAGACAGATCCAGTACACTATATAGAAGCATCCATATACAGTACTACACTGTGTATGTACAGTATGTTTCTGACCGTCTATGTGATATTGATATGTCAGTGCCCTTCAGAGTTGGGTTCAATTCAGGAAGTAAACTAAAATTACAATTCAATAATTGAAAAAAGGGCGTTTATTTTCAATGACTTCTCTATAAACTGAAAAACAGAATCTATTTATTTTCTGAATTGACTGCCTTGGTGCCAGATCTGGTGCCAGATCTGGTGCATTATTGCCAACGCCAACAGTCATGCTCATGCTTGGCAAGTTGGCATGACTATCAGGTATGAAGGTAAGACCCAGATGTAGACAACGTCGAATTAACAATGGTTTAATAATCCAACATGGGTAGGCAATAGACAGGTCAAGGCAGGCAGGGGATCAGTAAACCAGAGGTGGGGCAGCGGTACCGGACAGCAGGCAGGCTCAGGGTCAGGGTAGGCAGAGGTCAATAATCCAGAGTTGGGGCAAAGGTACAGGTCGGCAGGCAGGCTCAGGGTCAGGGGCAGGCAGAGTGGTCAGGCAGGCGGGCTTAGAGTCAGGACAGGCAAGGGTCAAAACCAGGAGGGCGAGAAAAAGCGAGACTGGGAAAAGCAGGAGCTGAGACACAAAAATGCTGGTTGACTTGACAAACAAGACGAACTTACAACAAACCAACAGAGAACACAGGTATAAACATACAAGGGATAATGGGGAAGATGGGCAACACCTGGAGGGGGTGGAGACAATCACAAAGACAGGTGAAACAGATCAGGGTGTGACAATGACAATAGGAGTTGGCTAAATCCATAGAATTAGGAATTAGAACACTTCAATAGGATCTCTATGGCTAAACCACCCAAACAGATCTGGGACCAGGCAAACCGTGCACTCAGCTGACTCAGCAATGTCCAGCATCACACTGACTGTACTCTACAGTCTCCCAGTGTCAGAGGTGCCAAGAGGAACAGGATAGAACTGTCTGCCTTACTGCCTTCCAAAATGGCAGCAGGTGAGGGGATTAGAACAGGCCTGGGGAACGTGTGCTGAATTTCCATAAACAAAGGGAAAAAGTAACCAAAAAGGTACTTTCCTGGATATTGGCATATGAACTCCCAGCTGTGGTAGAAAAAATATTATATTGAATAACCCTTGATTGCTGAGAAACAGGAAGTCATATTCCAGATGCAAATCATTGGGATGCCAAAAAGGTGCAAATTGATGATAAATTCAACTACCTACTGTCTGACAATTGAAAAAAAGACGGAACACTGTTAGGGTGAGAAGGTTTCCTGCTGTTCTGAAAGTATTGAGTAAGTATTGAGTATAGCTTGACGACGCTGAGACATATTTCCTAGTTCTGAAAGTATTGATTGGGCTAGACCAGTGGTTTCCCAAACTTTTCAGTTACTGTACCACCAACTGAATTTTGCTCTGCCAGTAGTACCCCTGAAGTACCCCCTCAGAGGAAGGGGAGGACCATCCACCTCAGTCAATTTCATAATGTAAATTGTAAAACACTTAAAAAGTTATCCTTTTTAGGTAAAACTATACTAAATATAACCACATCACCAAATAACTGATTAAAACACACTATTTTGCAAAGAAGGTCTACAGAAGCCTCAACAGCACTCTGTAGGGTAGCACCATGGTGTAGCCGGAAAACAGCTAGCTTCCGTCCTCCTCTGGGTACATTGACTTCAATACAAAACCTCGGAGGCTCATGGATCTCACCCCCTTCCATAGACGTACACAGTAATTATGACAACTTCCGGAGGACGTCCTCCAGTCTATCTGAGCTCTTGCAGCATGAACTGACATGTTGTCATCCCAATCAAAGATTGGGATCAGAGAATTAACATAGCACTGAAAGCATACGCTACAGCTAGCTAGCACTGCAGTGTATAAAATGTGGTGAGTAGTTGACTCAAAAAGAAAGGCAATAGTTGAACAGTTTTGAACAAATACATTTATTTCCTGTTGAAAAATGTTTCTTAAACGGAAGCAAACGTTACAAAACAGGGATAAACATAACTGGATTTGTCCAATTGAAACTCTTGTTTGCAACTGTTGGACTAATGATTACACCCTATATCAGCTAGATGCAGGCAAGAGTGTGCAAGGCGGTATTGAATGTCACTGTCTGTCACCTCAAATTTGTCTCTCGACCTACATTGTAAACTTTCATTCATAGGCTAGGTTGTAGCAACCTCATGATTGGTATAGGGAAAATTTGAGGATCATGTAGCGGCCTAAATCACTGTTACATTGAACTGGGTGAATGGAATATGAATGAGAGTCATCCAATCTGCTGTAATAGAAAAGAAATAAGACCATGCTCATGAAAAATAAATCGTCCTCCCTCATATTAAACGGCACTGACCACCACTAACCCCCTCATGTGCATTTTACCAGTAGGCCTATTGTCTCATGAGTCTTCTTAAGTACCTCCTGTTAATAGGCCAAGTACCCCCAGGGGTCCTAGTAGACCTGATTGGGAACCACTGGGCTAGATAACGCTGAGATATATTTCCTAGTTCTCAATGTATTGATTGGGCTAGACGACAACCTTTATAGCCTTTCATAAACACTACCTCCACAGGAAAACAGGAGCAAACACTTGATACCGTCACTGGTGTACCACACACCCCCGCGAGCCGTGGGGCCCCGAGATTCAGGGTTCGGAGCACCCTGGAGGTCAGGCCCCTCCAGATAGCATAAGAACATGTCATAAGCCATGGCAAAATGTATAGAATGACAGAAAATGTGATTTAAAACTGCAATATTTTCTCTGACTCATGGCAATTACCCTTTAACCCTATACTCAACCAGCTGGTAGAGCATCTTTTGACAATGGATATGAAAAAAATCTTAACTTGAACTTGATTGGTCAACTCCCCCAGCCCTCCAGCTTCAATTAACATAATTTGTATCCTTTAGGGTTGCTGCAGTTCAATTTTGTGGCACTCTAACTTTGCCCACTCAGAGGTTGGTAAGAGAATTCTAAATCAGTCACCAAAGATATGGAATATAGATATAAAGGTAAAGGAATTAACTTAGTAAGGGATGAATATTGCGCTATTCCTGTTAGTAGAGATCTTGCAGTGTAGGAATATGTAAATAAATTGTTAAAATGTAAAAAGACTATAAAGTAATATATATTTTTTCATGTGCTCAATCAGGCGGTTGATATGTCAGTAAAAAGTACGGTGAAAAATATGATTGAATTGTTGATAACGTATATTATGCAACATAAATGGGTTGAAACACATTAAATTCCCAATGGGGTCAATTAATCAATATTCAGTCTAAAGATTGCATATAAAGCAATGCCTATAATAGTAATAAAAAACACTCTGTCATTTCTTATCTCAAAATGTAGTTCTTCAATGTGATTGAACCTGGATAATTTGAAATGCAAGAAAACCCTTTTGGGGGGGACATTGCATTATAGACGGGTTGGCTGACAACGTCACGGAAATGATGCGCACGCATCAATGTGGCCTTTAGGCGTGTGCGGTTATGATTCTGAACAGTCAGACAGCTAGCAACAATAAGAAGCTGCCATGTGGGAAATCTTGGTGGCTCGTTTCATCTCGTTGTATCTTGTTATTGGTACCATGTCTTTTTTGAGGTGTTGTGACTTATGTCATGTCTATGCTAGTATGGCTAAAATTCGCTAGCTAGCAAACCAACTACTGTAACGATGTATTTGAGAGAAAACAAATGCTCATTGTGCAAATGTATTTATGTTTTCAATAAACATTTTGAGACAAAAGATCATTTACATGCTGTCAACAATCTAAGCCAACCCCTTCTGCTTTGCCCCAAAGGCGTGCACGTGCAGGTTTAGTTGCTAAACAACCAACCCGTTTATACACCACCTGAAAACACATTAATTTATATGTAATTGAATATTCAATTTGACATCTAGTCTCATGAAGAAGACCTAAACTAATTTATGTTATATTTTTTTAGATGAGTAAAAATACCATGCAAATTGCCATTCTAATGTGGCATTGCTAATATGACCCTCTTTTGACTTTTCAACAACCTGGTAGAGCTCTGTAATTTCCAAATTGAACATAAATATTTTTCAACATGTTTTTCAATAAGAGACAGTTAAAGGGTTAAAACTACAACCATTTTCTCTCAGCCTCATTGCAAAATGTGTAGAATAGCAGGAAATGTACTTTAAAACTGCAACATTTTCTCTCAGCCTCATGTCAAAATGTGTAGAATTGCAGGAGGTTAACTGGTTTCCAAAAATACAAAAAAAAAACATTTTGAAAGGGGCATTTGCATTGGACTGTGCAGGTGGCCTTGCGAAACTGACGTATGCAACTGCATGCAGTTGAAGTGCATTCATCTGACATATGTTTGTGTTGTTTTTCAGCAGTAGATGCAGTAGCTCATGAGATCAGTGAAGCTTTTCTCTTGGTTATTAGTTTTTCATTCCCAGGTAATGTTAAAGTTTCTTTATGAAGCTCTGGAAGACAATAATAGCTGTAATGCAACTGCCATCACTCAGCACATACAACCTTAACTCCTGGCAACCCCACCCTCGCCTCACAGCTCTAAACAAACAAGTCAGCAACACAAACAGACAACACATTCTATCAAACCAAATGAGGGATCATAATCAAGAAGACAGACAGGCTTAGCATAATTGTATTTTTGGCCGTGAGCTCTGTTGAGAGAGAAAGGTAACAGCACACTAAGCCTTTTTGAATTTCAATCACTGTCGAGCCAAAATATCTGCTTCATGATCTAATGGAAGTGTAAGTGAGTCACCACCAGTTTCCTCACGTAAACTTGTAAAACAGTGAGAATCTGCTGTGATAATTAATTACCACCCCAAAATAAAATAATAATAATTACAAAATGGGCTAACGAGCTGCGGTGTTTTATTGTTGATGTCTGTTGGATACCAGCCACTCATGTTAGGGCTTTTTAATGGTTAAACCAATAAACCATTGGTTAAACCAATTTAGTGTGTCCAATAATAACCAAGGAGTTATGTATTTAGTGGATACTTTATTGTTGCCTAGCGCCTACTCGTCTCATTGCATGAAATAGCAGGCAATGTTAGGCCACTCCTCCTGGCATGCTATATTGGGAAACAAAAGATAACGTCTCACTCTGACTCAGCATGCAATACAACCCATTATGTGCTATTTCATTTTTACATAACTTTATTGGGAAACTGGCAACGTTACATTTACCTTGTAAAGTGGAACATTCTTGTCAGTCAACTGTTTTAGTGAGATGGAGGAGAGATGAGGGGAAGCGGAGGATGGTGAAGACAGTGGCGTTCAAACAGACAGAATACAGTCCAGTAATGAGAGAGTGACTAAGACGAACCACAACAATCACAACACATCATTCCAGGTTTCATCTCTTCAACAGCATCGGAACACTACAAAAATGATCCACCACAAACCAGCAAGATCTCAACCGCATCTGTTGCCTGACTGGCAGCATGACATTCCTCTGGTTTGGCTGGTCTTAAAATGATAATGGAATGCATTATATCATGGGAGTCTAATACAAATCTTTCGACAATGGGACAAATGGTACAGAAGAGGCTACATTCAATAGTGTTGCTGTAACCATAAGTCTGTCATTGCTGTAACTCAGACATTTGACTGGCTCATTTCTGATCAGTGGACGTTTTCACAGCTATTCCCCCCCAACACCCTTCAGTCCTTTGAGAAACACCTCTGACAGTGTGACTAACCAATTCCCTGTAACCAGGGGCGGACTGGTGGGCTGGTCCATTTTCTGCCCAGTGGGTCTGTCTAACTTGTTTAGTTTTTGTGTGCAAAATTATCATTATCTGGCTAATAATGGGGGCCTTGAGGAAATTACTTGTCCGGTGTGGGACTTTAAAAAAATGAATTGTCCGGTGTGGGAGCCTTGGAGGAAAAAATGGGATGGTGTGTTAGAAATGCCAGGGGCGATTCCTGGTCCCAGTCCACTCCTGCCCGTAACCCCCCTCTCTCCCCCCTTTCACCCCACCTCTCTAATCTCTATTATCACCTCTCTCTATGTACAGAGCCACTGTCGCCATGGTATCCAGTGCCTCAATTTGGTTGGCTGGGTCGAGGGTAGGTCATCAATGACAACAATTTCAGGTCGTTATAAAACCTCTGTCTCCTATTTATGTGACTCAGACTCCTCTGCATTGTGTTTGATGGCCACAGTATATTATAGGAACGAAGACAGAAGAGCATCATCATCCCACATAATGGCTGGGCTTTGTATTCTGGTACTTACTGGTGCAGACACCGTGTCTAAACCACATCTTTGCCTGTGTCTGTGTGTCATCACTGTCTAATATGACAGTGGTAGAGCTGGTACTGAAATGAATACTGCGTGTGTTGTTGTGTTGACAGCTCTTCTTCACGGTAGGTCCGTCAAGACACAGTTGATCAATCTTGTTTTGTTTGGTGCATTGAGATCTCAGAATACAGAATTCTTTCAAAATGAGTGCTACTTCATGCCTTGGGTCACCAGTAATTTCTGCAATGACAGAAATTGTGAAGTGCTTATCAAAATGATTCAGTTTTCAATTTCAAGCATACACAAGTCAAACAATTGTCTTTGGATTGAAGTAGCTCACATATGGTGCTAGACAACCATGGGCCAATTACCCGGCCCTCTTTGAGCGAGAAGCGAAGCAATCACACAACACAGTTAATTCAGACACAGGCAGGCTGCTGTGCTGTTATACACGACATCATCACTCTCCTTCCCACCCCTGTCTCCATGGAGACAGGCATCCAGAGGGCCAGCTGGGTTCTAGAGCGCTGTGAATGAGCACACAGAATCTGGGAAGAGGGGCTTCATGGGAAAGAAGGGGTCATACAAAGGGTGGGGGGGGGGCATCTTATCTCCAGCCCAGACAGAGGAAGATAGAGCCTCTGAACATTGTAATGTTGGTTTCCATAACATGAAAGAGTGTGTATTGTGGTCACTGCCCAAATTATTTCCAGTAGTCACCTTATTAGACAGCAGATTATTTCTGGCAGAAATAGGTTTCTTCTTTTATACTTGGCTGTGTATTGGTTGTATATTTTATTGGGGCTAAGAGAAATGAACAATTTGCCCACTCTCATCACCACTCCATTACGGAAGCAGGATCCTATTGACTTCTCTCACTCAGGCTCACTAACTCAGTCCCTTTATATCTCTCACTAACTCAGTCCCTTTATATCTCTCACTAACTCAGTCCCTTTATATCTCTCACTAACTCAGTCCCTTTATATCTCTCACTAACTCAGTCCCTCTATATCTCTCACTAACTCAGTCCCTTTATATCTCTCACTAACTCAGTCCCTCTATATCTCTCACTAACTCAGTCCCTTTATATCTCTCACTAACTCAGTCCCTTTATATCTCTCACTAACTCAGTCCCTTTATATCTCTCACTAACTCAGTCCCTTTATATCTCTCACTAACTCAGTCCCTCTATATCTCTCACTAACTCAGTCCCTTTATATCTCTCACTAACTCAGTCCCTTTATATCTCTCACTAACTCAGTCCCTCTATACTATATCTCACTAACTCAGTCCCTCTATATCTCTCACTAACTCAGTCCCTTTATATCTCTCACTAACTCAGTCCCTTTATATCTCTCACCCACTCAGTCCCTTTATATCTCTCACTAACTCAGTCCCTTTATATCTCTCACTAACTCAGTCCCTCTATACTATATGTCACTAACTCAGTCCCTTTATATCTCTCACTAACTCAGTCCCTTTATATCTCTCACTAACTCAGTCCCTCTATATCTCTCACTAACTCAGTCCCTTTATATCTCTCACTAACTCAGTCCCTCTATATCTCTCACTAACTCAGTCCCTTTATATCTCTCACTAACTCAGTCCCTCTATATCTCTCACTAACTCAGTCCCTTTATATCTCTCACTAACTCAGTCCCTCTATACTACCTCTCACTAACTCAGTCCCTCTATATACCTCACTAACTCAGTCCCTTTATATCTCTCACTAATTCAGTCCCTTTATATCTCTCACCAACTCAGTCCCTTTATATCTCTCACTAACTCAGTCCCTCTATATCTCTCACTAACTCAGTCCCTTTATATCTCTCACTAACTCAGTCCCTCTATATCTCTCACTAACTCAGTCCCTTTATATCTCTCACTAACTCAGTCCCTTTATATCTCTCACTAACTCAGTCCCTCTATACTATATCTCACTAACTCAATCCCTCTATATCTCTCACTAACTCAGTCCCTTTATATCTCTCACTAACTCAGTCCCTTTATATCTCTCACTAACTCAGTCCCTCTATACTACCTCTCACTAACTCAGTCCCTCTATATCTCTCACTAACTCAGTCCCTCTATATCTCTCACTAACTCAGTCCCTTTATATCTCTCACTAATTCAGTCCCTCTATATCTCTCACTAACTCAGTCCTGTTATATCTCTCACTAACTCAGTCCCTTTATATCTCTCACTAACTCAGTCCCTTTATATCTCTCACTAACTCAGTCCCTCTACATCTCTCACTAACTCAGTCCCTCTATATCTCTCACTAACTCAGTCCCTTTATATCTCTCACTAACTCAGTCCCTTTATATCTCTCACTAACTCAGTCCCTCTATACTATATCTCATTAACTCAGTCCCTCTATATCTCTCACTAACTCAGTCCCTCTATATCTCTCACTAACTCAGTCCCTTTATATCTCTCACTAACTCAGTCCCTCTATATTATATCTCACTAACTCAGTCCCTCTATATCTCTCACTAACTCAGTCCCTTTATATCTCTCACTAACTCAGTCCCTTTTATATCTCTCACTAACTCAGTCCCTTTATATCTCTCACTAACTCAGCCCCTTTATATCTCTCACTAACTCAGTCCCTTTATATCTCTCACTAACTCAGTCCCTTTATATCTCTCACTAACTCAGTCCCTCTATATCTCTCACTAACTCAGTCCCTTTATATCTCTCACTAACTCAGTCCCTTTATATCTCTCACTAACTCAGTCCCTCTATACTATATCTCACTAACTCAGTCCCTCTATATCTCTCACTAACTCAGTCCCTTTATATCTCTCACTAACTCAGTCCCTTTATATCTCTCACTAACTCAGTCCCTCTATATCTCTCACTAACTCAGTCCCTTTATATCTCTCACTAACTCAGTCCCTCTATACTATATCTCACTAACTCAGTCCCTTTATATCTCTCACTAACTCAGTCCCTTTATATCTCTCACTAACTCAGTCCCTTTATATCTCTCACTAACTCAGTCCCTTTATATCTCTCACTAACTCAGTCCCTCTATATCTCTCACTAACTCAGTCCCTTTATATCTCTCACTAACTCAGTCCCTCTATATCTCTCACTAACTCAGTCCCTCTATATCTCTCACTAACTCAGTCCATTTATATCTCTCACTAACTCAGTCCCTCTATATCTCTCACTAACTCAGTCCCTTTATATCTCTCACTAACTCAGTCCCTCTATATCTCTCACTAACTCAGTCCCTTTATATCTCTCACTAACTCAGTCCCTTTATATCTCTCACTAACTCAGTCCCTTTATATCTCTCACTAACTCAGTCCCTCTATATCTCTCACTAACTCAGTCCCTCTATATCTCTCACTAACTCAGTCCCTTTATATCTCTCACTAACTCAGTCCCTTTATATCTCTCACTAACTCAGTCCCTCTATATCTCTCACTAACTCAGTCCCTTTATATCTCTCACTAACTCAGTCCCTTTATATCTCTCACTAACTCAGTCCCTTTATATCTCTCACTAACTCAGTCCCTCTATATCTCTCACTAACTCAGTCCCTCTATATCTCTCACTAACTCAGTCCCTTTATATCTCTCACTAACTCAGTCCCTTTATATCTCTCACTAACTCAGTCCCTTTATATCTCTCACCCACTCAGTCCCTTTATATCTCTCACTAACTCAGTCCCTTTATATCTCTCACTAACTCAGTCCCTCTATACTATATCTCACTAACTCAGTCCCTTTATATCTCTCACTAACTCAGTCCCTTTATATCTCTCACTAACTCAGTCCCTCTATATCTCTCACTAACTCAGTCCCTTTATATCTCTCACTAACTCAGTCCCTCTATATCTCTCACTAACTCAGTCCCTTTATATCTCTCACTAACTCAGTCCCTCTATATCTCTCACTAACTCAGTCCCTTTATATCTCTCACTAACTCAGTCCCTTTATATCTCTCACTAACTCAGTCCCTTTATATCTCTCACTAACTCAGTCCCTTTATATCTCTCACTAACTCAGTCCCTTTATATCTCTCACTAACTCAGTCCCTTTATATCTCTCACTAACTCAGTCCCTTTATATCTCTCACTAACTCAGTCCCTCTATATCTCTCACTAACTCAGTCCCTTTATATCTCTCACTAACTCAGTCCCTTTATATCTCTCACTAACTCAGTCCCTCTATATCTCTCACTAACTCAGTCCCTTTATATCTCTCACTAACTCAGTCCCTCTATACTATATCTCACTAACTCAGTCCCTTTATATCTCTCACTAACTCAGTCCCTTTATATCTCTCACTAACTCAGTCCCTTTATATCTCTCACTAACTCAGTCCCTCTATACTATATCTCACTAACTCAGTCCCTTTATATCTCTCACTAACTCAGTCCCTTTATATCTCTCACTAACTCAGTCCCTTTATATCTCTCACTAACTCAGTCCCTTTATATCTCTCACTAACTCAGTCCCTCTATATCTCTCACTAACTCAGTCCCTTTATATCTCTCACTAACTCAGTCCCTCTATATCTCTCACTAACTCAGTCCCTCTATATCTCTCACTAACTCAGTCCATTTATATCTCTCACTAACTCAGTCCCTCTATATCTCTCACTAACTCAGTCCCTCTATATCTCTCACTAACTCAGTCCCTTTATATCTCTCACTAACTCAGTCCCTTTATATCTCTCACTAACTCAGTCCCTTTATATCTCTCACTAACTCAGTCCCTCTATATCTCTCACTAACTCAGTCCCTCTATATCTCTCACTAACTCAGTCCCTTTATATCTCTCACTAACTCAGTCCCTTTATATATCTCACTAACTCAGTCCTTCTATATCTCTCACTAACTCAGTCCCTTTATATCTCTCACTAACTCAGTCCCTTTATATCTCTCACCCACTCAGTCCCTTTATATCTCTCACTAACTCAGTCCCTTTATATCTCTCACTAACTCAGTCCCTCTATACTATATCTCACTAACTCAGTCCCTTTATATCTCTCACTAACTCAGTCCCTTTATATCTCTCACTAACTCAGTCCCTCTATATCTCTCACTAACTCAGTCCCTTTATATCTCTCACTAACTCAGTCCCTCTATATCTCTCACTAACTCAGTCCCTTTATATCTCTCACTAACTCAGTCCCTCTATATCTCTCACTAACTCAGTCCCTTTATATCTCTCACTAACTCAGTGCCTTTATATCTCTCACTAACTCAGTCCCTTTATATCTCTCACTAACTCAGTCCCTTTATATCTCTCACTAACTCAGTCCCTTTATATCTCTCACTAACTCAGTCCCTTTATATCTCTCACTAACTCAGTCCCTTTATATCTCTCACTAACTCAGTCCCTCTATATCTCTCACTAACTCAGTCCCTTTATATCTCTCACTAACTCAGTCCCTCTATACTATATCTCACTAACTCAGTCCCTTTATATCTCTCACTAACTCAGTCCCTTTATATGTCTCACTAACTCAGTCCCTTTATATCTCTCACTAACTCAGTCCCTCTATACTATATCTCACTAACTCAGTCCCTTTATATGTCTCACTAACTCAGTCCCTTTATATCTCTCACTAACTCAGTCCCTCTATACTATATCTCACTAACTCAGTCCCTTTATATCTCTCACTAACTCAGTCCCTTTATATCTCTCACTAACTCAGTCCCTCTATATATCTCTCTTGCGCTCCCTCTTGCCTTTACCCAAAGCCACTTACATGGTTCGCATTTTACACCCTTGTTCTTTCTATTGCTGGATATATCCATCCACTAACGCCATTCCAGGTAAAACACCTTACTCAAGGGAACCATAAGCAGCAAGACCTTCCATTTAAAACCATAAACAATATTGGCGCCTGACTATTTCCCCCAATCTAAGCTGCAGTACTGCTGAGCTCGTGTTGTCCACTACGGCTGACCGGAATAGAACTGCAGCCTCAGAGGAGAAGCACAGCTAACACTAATAAGAAAGGGGGGGGGGGGGGGTTATGATTTAGCAACGGTCTGAGAGGTAGAGACTAGGGTTCTGATAATGGGCTGACCCCAGTTGTTGAGTCAAGGAAAAGTCCTGTGGTTTGCCATGTCAACACTACAGACAGTCAGTGGGACTCAGCTATAAGCTGTGTGATAAATGTCTACCAGCTGGACAATTCCACAGTCAAGTCAATGTTGGAAAGTGTTTAGAGTGGTCGGTGAGGATGCAATGGCCGTGTGGCGGGTAGACGATGCTATCAACTTCACTGTAGAGAGAGGAAAGCCACACCTCGTCAGCTTAGCACCTTCACCTTAAAGAGGAGTCCTAGGAAGGAAACGGTACACTCCCCTTCAGCCACTCATATACATACACATGCATATAAATACATCCACCAGCACACTCAACAGGCATGCATGCCATACCACGCATGTGTACTATTACACAGGAAGTCACCCCTTCAAATAGGTCAGAAGACATGAGGACATTCCACTGTGTGTAAGAGCTTGTTTAAGTAGGGGAATTATATTGGAGAAGGGCATACAGGGCCATGTTCATGCCTGTCAACAGAAATGGCTTTTCATGGTTCACATTCTATACATGGCCATTTCTAAAAAAAGAACCAGGCCAGGAATGCAGCACACCTTAAAACATGCAAACTTCAGGAAGAAGAACACTTGTAGGATGGTCTACAGCGACACCCTGATGAGGGTGAAGCCCAGATCCGTGTCTCTCTCCTGACAGTGTTGTTGATTGGAGGCACATATAAGTGCCAGGTTTGACAAGGCCTCTGGGAACTGGGGCGTGTTTAATTAGGCCGTAACAGGTTGGAACTGAGGACTGGGGAGAGATGTCAGGAAATGAAGGAAGGATTAACTGGTCAGGTCCTTCAAAGAGCTGCGATAAAGCCTGTAGGTCTATCTAAAGATCAATGTAGTCTTTGAAATAAGAAATAGATTGTACAGTATTAATTATTGATGCTAGGTTTGATAGAAACCCCATTCTAACCCAGACATACTATAGAAGCTAGCAGACAATAGTAAATGTCAAGCCCCAGATCTGAAGGGAATTTCTCTATCACATTATCAGTGCAGTCCTTTTGAAATGACTGGAGAAAACATCACTTTTTTTGCTTGCTTTCTGTTTTAAGAGCAGCACATTCCATTATGACACCTACACAACCACAGCTGCACGCGCGCGCGCACACACACACACACACACACACACACCACACACACACACACACACACACACACACACACACACACACACACACACACACACACACACACACACACACACACACACACACACACACACACACACACACACAATAACCTGGGAATATGAAAGAGATGTACAGACGAGTATTGTTGGATGGAACAACAAGCTAAATGAAATCATTATCTTGGATATTAGTGGGTGTTTATAGCTTTCTGGCAGCCCCCGGCAAACTACTCATTAATAAGCATGAGGCAGATTGTTCTGTATAACTGTTCATCAGCTTTCCTAAACGTATCATGGAAATTAAAATGTGTCATTGCATTGAGTGAATAGTGAAATCAGTGTCAGGGAAGCCTACAGAGTTTTTTTTCATTTGATCTGAAATGACTGTCCCCCGAGTCATGGGCAACAAGAGAGGCATAAAAATTCAAATGAAAAAAAAAACATTGCTTGAGGTATATTGTGATAGGGAGTCCCCATGGTAACCGTTAACCATTTCAAAGGCATGCACTCTCCATGGCAACTAAAACGACTCGGGAATACTGGTGCACACCATCTGGCCTCTGGCTTTCTGAAACACAGGAATAAAGAATATTTCCTCACATGTTTTGTGAGGAAATCAGAAACATGACTGGGTGTTTTACTAAAAGGGAGTCCAAATATACCTTTGAATGCTTAGTAGTGACGTTTATAATCATGTAAAATAATTTACAATAACAATACAGGCACATAATCACACAGCCTTGGTCGTCCACCAGACACAATGTATCATGATAGGTCTTGGTTAATAGAGCTACAGACAGCGGACCTGGAAGAAAGAGCCCATCTGATTGAAGAGCTGCTTCAAGGTTGTCCTACTGTGTGCAGTACACTTTTCATGCAGGTAAGGAGAAAACCCTATAACATACACTAAGTATACAAAACATTAAGAACATCGCCCTAATATTGAGTTGCTCTCAAAACAGCCTAAATTCATCTGGGCATGGACTCCACAAGGTGTCGAAAGTGTTCCACAGGGATGCTGGCCCATGTTGACTTCAATGCTTCCCACAGTTGTGTCAAGTTGGCTGGATGTCCTTTGGGTGGTGGACCATTCTTGATACACACGGGGAAACTGTTGAGTGTGAAAAACCCAGCAGCATTGCAATTCGCCCTCTGAATGGCACACATACAAAATCCATGCGTCAATTGTCTCAAGGCTTTAAAATCCTTCTTTAACCTGTTTCCTCCCCTTCATCTACACTGATTGGAGTGGATTTAGATTTGGGTATGTCATTTTAGGTGAAAATTGAAAAAAAGGGGCAGATCCTTACATCAATAAGGCATTATAGCTTTCACCTGGATTCACCTGTTCAGTCTATGTCATGGAAAGAGCAGGTGTTCCTAATGTTTTGTACGCTCAGTGTATATCAACACAGAGCGGCCTAGACATGTTCACAATCACAACAATAGCTCACACTCATAAAGCTGCCGATCAGACTGAAAAATCCACAATGGTCTTTGCAATAACCCTTACACCAATCCACCACTTCAAAAAGCTCCCAACTGTTGTTCTGTACAGGCACATACTGTACCTTCATGCCAAAATACTTCTCCACCCTCTAAAAAAGCTCCTTCCATTGGTTACTTAGAGTACCTGCAATGACTTGCGTTTTTAGTTTCATATCAACCAGACATTCCATTTAAAGAGAACTCGTAACGAGCATGACTGTATTTAAGGCTTTTTAACCATCCTTTCTAATTAAACAGAATACAGAAGAGGCACATTTAAACAAAGAGATATTATCTGCCTTAGTTAAGCCTGTTCAATTTAACAGTCATTAAAGCTCGTAGTGCTTGGCTGAGTTCGTTGTCAGTAAAGCTGGGATGAAGTTGTCTTCTTCAGTAATTTGAAGTGTACGGCTTAAACTCGCAGTAGCACAAAAACACCTGCATTTAAAGGTGACTGATTAGCTAAGTAATGAGTTAAGAATGAAAGTTACATAACATAAGGTTACAAGCAAAACATAAGGTTACAACTTTCTACACCACCGCATTGCAGGTACAGTACAAATGGTTATTTTTGTGCATTATCTTCAATTTGAATAGCATTCTCATCTTTTCAGTCCAGAATCATTGAACAAATAAAATAAAACAAACTCTAAGTGCCATTTCCTTTTCACAGGTAGAAGAAGAGATCTGAGGAGGTGCTAGAATGTTTACGTCTGCTCTGATCTATTCTACAGTCACTGTGGAGCAAGTGTCTGGTGCCAAACTACAGAGGGGCATTTCCATACAGGATTGACCCCGGTGTTTTACATCTACGTGGGCTGGCACCAGTGGACTTGCTCTCACTTGGGGCCAAAGCCAGGCTACTGGTACTTTTCAGATTTATATAACAATGGTTAACTTAACACCTTCTTACAAAGCAGTTGTTTTGATTATGCAGAGGTTGTTGATTCTGCTCTTCACAAGTCTCACTGTCAGCCCTAGCTATACAAACACAATTTCCCTAGTATAACATAAGGGTTTATACACTATTATAAACTGGGTGGTTCGCGCCCTGAATGCTGATTGGCTGACAGACGTGGTATATCAGACCGCAGACCACGTGTATGACAAAACATTTCTTGTTACTGCTCTAATTACGTTGGTAACCAATTTATAATAGCAATAAGGCACCTCGAGGGTTTGTGGTATATGGCCAATACACCACAGCAAAGGGCTGTATCCAGGCACTCTGTGTTGCGTCGTGCATAAGGACAGCCCATAGCTGTGGTATATTGGCCATATACCACACCCCCTCGTGCATTTTTGCTTAAGTGTAGTGACTAAGTGGGTGTGGCACCTTTTTATTTATTTAACCTTTATTTAACTAGGCAAGTCAGCTAAGAACAAATTCTTATTTACAATGACGTCCTACTCCGACCAAACCTCGACAATGCTGTGCCAATTTTCGCTGCCCTATGGGACTCCCAATCACGGCCGGATGTGATACAGCCTGGATTCGAACCAGGTACTATAGTGACGCCTCTTGCACTGAGATGCAGTGCCTTAGACCGCTGCGCCACTCGGGAGCCCAGCTAACTTTAACAACAACGCCAACTCGACTCAATGTCTCCATCTAGCTTCAGCAAGGGAAAATGATTTTGTTGACTTAATCGCTCTGACTAGTCACCTTTTACCAAGACTGTACCTTTTCAATATAACTAATGGGCTCTCACTTGGCAGTAATACATTTTCCATTTTAATCTTGAACATGGTCTTGAAAATCTATGCCATAAAACAGAGGGGAACTGAACATGCAGTTATTCACCCTTTAATGACGTAGCGCAGGACTGTTGTTGAATTTATTCATTTTTTATTTGAGTTTTACATTAAGTTACATGTTGTTTTAATACATTTTTGATCATGAAGATATTAGCAGAGGTTTATCCCTTTAACAGTTTAAAGGGTTATCTGTTATGTTCTTTCCATGAGTATATGCTACAAGTATCTGGAAACACAGTGGAAAAACCTACTCACACTGTAAAATAAAAACAATACATAACATAGCAAGAAAACTCTGACGAGACCCTCAGATAGCTCAAGAGGAGACTACTAAGTGTCTTCCAGGGAAAGAGGCCTAGGACAAATACCAGAGGCTGAACGGTACAAGAGGACCAGTGGAGAGGTCCGTGTGTGAAATAGCAGATCAAAACATAGACCAAACAAAACGGCAGTGTGTGAGGTTCAATAAATGAGGAGCTCACATAGTTTCAGTCGAGGGGAAGTTTTTTCCACTCCTGTGTTTTTATTTTCACCTGTCTATGAAATGCCTATGAAATGTAACATGGATGCAGTCTGGCTGACAACATTTGGTTCCTGATAGTTCAATTTCTCATGCGTCTTTCATTACCATAGAATATCAACAGGCAAAAAGTAACCTTTGGTAGGAAATGTGACGTTTTTTGTTCTGTCTGTGTACACAAAGCCCATTGTGTCTTCATTAATGATCTGATCTCCTGACAGCTCAACCTTTAGCTTCAGCATAATGTTATGCTTGCTCTCTAGCTGTGCTTTAACCAAAGGCTATCCACTCGCCCACGCTCTCTGTCAGGATGGAGAGGTACAGCACACTCTCTGAATAGGAAATGAGGTAAACAAACTCACCAACTCTATCTCTCTCTAGCAGGCTTGTCCACCAGGGCTCCATCAAACAGGGAATTGACCTGTCAGGAGGGTAGAAATAACACATGAAGGTCTGGTAAAGGGTTGGGGTTGTTGTTTTTAATAGGACAATAATAGGACAGTAGGGAATATTAATTCTACCTTGGGATTTATGTTGAGGTTCCTCCCTCTCCCATGACAATATGTAGGCCTACAAAACGAATAGTCTGCTAGGCTATTATAAAACTGAATAGACTGTTATAAAACACATTTTAACAAAAGGTGTGGGCATACTATATTTAAGCAATAAGGCACGAGGGGGTGTGGTATATGGCCAATATACCACAAATGCCCGAGGTGCCTTATTGCTATTATAAACTGGTAACCAACATAATCAGAGCGTTAAAAATACATGTTTTGTCATACCCGTGATATACGGTCTGATATGCCATGGCTGTCAGCCAATCAGCATTCAGGGATTGAACCGCCCAGTTTATAATCTCCTTTATAGGACAGTAATATCAGCTATGGCTAAGTGATAGCCAGTAGAGCATGATACATCAGACATGTCACAAATCTCCTGATGGTACAACGGTGACACCATGTGTTGGAAAGCTGTACTGATTACTGAAGAAACCAGTGTTGGACAAGAATAGGATATTGGCAAGGCCCACAATTATTTTGATATCCCTACCTGAGGTATAACAAAAACAACCATGTTTTTCCACATCTCTAAGATCTTCCCTATATGAAATGGATGGTTGTGTCAAATATTTTACTGCAAAAGGGCTTAAACGTATTGATATTGTGACACACCCCCTTTAACTCAAAGAGTGCAGAGTTTTGCCTGGCTGGAGGGACCACATAAGCTCATGTAACCCAATATTGCAAGCTCTGATATTGATAAAATGTGGAACAGTAGACAGTTGTCTGCCCTACATACTGAAACAAACAACATTATGATATCTTAAAGCATTTTGGAAAAATGTATAACTGTGTGTGTGTGTGTGTGTGTGTGTGTGTGTGTGTGTGTGTGTGTGTGTGTGTGTGTGTGTGTGTGTGTGTGTGTGTGTGTGTGTGTGTGTGTGTGTGTGTGTGTGTGTGTGTGTGTGTGTGTGTGTGTGTGTGTGTGTACACTGTCCAAGGATCGTTCAAGACTATCCAGCCTCAGCTAACACGGCTTGACATACCAAGTTTTGACCATAACCATCTCTCTGCCACCAGGTAAAAACTAATTAATTATCAGCAATTGTCTTTATGGTGTAGGTAGCTAGCTATAGCTGGACCTTCCCTCCACCTAATAATGACAGAGATTCAAGGAATTAAGATGGATGTTCAATCATCCAATCATTCAATTATTCTCAATGGCAATTAGTGAGTATAGGTGAGTATATCTGTAGAGAAATACTGTAGGTGGACATACCTGCGTATGGCCACCACTACACCTGCACCACTGGGTGAGATTGAAGCTGGCAGTGTTGGCACCCAGTGACATATAGGCTGGCACAACACTGCTGCCCTTCCCTGCCTTGCATGGTATGGCTCTGTGTATACTAGAGTATAATGACATACTTCCCCTCTGTTTTCTAGACAGGGACAGTGTGTAATATGCAATTAACTAAATTGGCTTTGCATTTGACTCTGTGTGTATATAATCTTCAACCTCCATAGAGACACTGGATGCAGAATTCCAGTCCTTTACAACCTGCTCATGTTCAGTAGAGAAGAACATCCATAGACATGCAGCAGGTAGACCACTCCTACAGGTAACATCCATAGACATGGAGCAGAAGGTAGACCAATTCCTACAGGTAACATCCATAGACATGGAGCTGCTGCAGCAGGTAGACCACTACCTATAGGTAACATCCATAGACATGGAGCTGCTGCAGCAGCTAGACCAATTCCTACAGGTAACATCCATAGACATGGAGCTGCTGCAGCAGCTAGACCAATTCCTACAGGTAACATCCATAGACATGGAGCTGCTGCAGCAGCTAGACCAATTCCTACAGGTAACATCCATAGACATGGAGCTGCTGCAGCAGCTAGACCAATTCCTACAGGTAACATCCATAGACATGGAGCTGCTGCAGCAGGTAGACCACTACCTATAGGTAACATCCATAAATATGGAGCTGCTGCAGCAGGTAGACCACTACCTATAGGTAACATCTATAGACATGGAGCTGCTGCAGCAGGTAGACCACTACCTATAGGTAACATCCATAGACATGTAGCAGCTGCGGCAGGTAGACCACTACCTATAGGTAACATCTATAGACATGGAGCTGCTGCAGCAGGTAGACCACTACCTACTGGTAACATCCATAGACATGTAGCAGCTGCGGCAGGTAGACCACTTCCTACAGGTAACATCTATAGACATGGAGCTGCTGCAGCAGGTAGACCACTTCCTACTGGTAACATCCATAGACATGGAGCAGCTGCAGCAGGTTGACCACTTCCTACAGGTAACATCTATAGACATGGAGCTGCTGCAGTAGGTAGACCACTTCCTACAGGTAACATCTATAGACATGGAGCTGCTGCAGCAGGTAGACCACTTCCTACAGGTAACATCCATAGACATGGAGCTGCTGCAGCAGGTAGACCACTTCCTACAGGTAACATCTATAGACATGGAGCTGCTGCAGCAGGTAGACCACTTCCTACAGGTAACACTCACATGGATGAGCACACACAGACACACACACGTTCATATTTTCCACATAGAAAAGCTTAAAATCCGCACAGAGAATCTAATGAGCTTTATTTCTGTTTCTTTGTGTGTCTGTGTGGGAGGTACGGAAATGTGTGAGGTAAGGGGTCAGAGTGTGTGTTTTCTGATGTTCTCTGTTAGAGGGTATGTACAGTGCATTCGGAAAGTATTCAGACCGCTTGACCTTTTCCACATTTTGTTATGTTACAGCCTTATTCTAAAATGGATTAAATAAAAGAAAATCCTCATCAATCTACACACAATACCCCATAATGACAAAGCAAAAACTGTTTTTTATACATTTTTGCAAATGTATTCAAAATAAAAAACAGATACCATATTTACATAAGTATTCAGACCCTTTGCTATGAGACTCGAAATTGAGCTCAGGTGCATCCTGTTTCCATCTTTCATCCTTGAGATGTTTCTACAACTTGATTGGAGTCCACCTGTGGTAAATTCAATTGATTGGACATGATTTGGAAAGGCACACACCTGTCTACAGTGCCCTCCATTAATATTGGCACCCTTGGTAAATATGAGCAAAATGGGCCGTGAAAATGTTTTCTTTATTGTTTATCCTCTTGGTCTTTCATTCAAAATATTCACAAAAATCAAATCTTTAAAGTTGAAAAAAAAATTGAAAAAATGTATTCATATTTTCAGTACTTTGTGCTCCCTTTTCCAAGATAACAGCTCTGAGTATTCTCCTATAATGCGTAATGAGGTTGGAGAACACATGGCAATGGATCTCTCCAGATCCTAAAGATTCCAAGGTCCACGTTTGTGGACTCTCCTCTTCAGCTCATCCCACAGGTTTTCCATGGGGTTTAGGTCAGGGGACTGGGATGGCCATGGCAAAACCTTGATTCTGTGAAAACATTTTTGTGTTGATTTTGAGGTGGGCTTTGGATCATTGTCCTGCTGGAAGATCCAACCACGGCACAGTTTAAGCTTCCTAGCAGAGGCAGTCAGGTTTTGTTTTAATATCGGCTAGTACTTGGTGTCCATGATACCATATATCCTAACAAGTTGTCCAGGTGCTTTGGAAGAAAAACAGCCCCACAACATCAAAGATCCACCACCAGATCTTTCTGTCTATGCCGAACCCACCTCTGGTGTTTGTTTCCAGAAAGCTCTATTTTGGTCTCATCTGACCATAGAACCCGGTCCCATTGAAAGTTTCAGTAGCGTTTGGCAAACTGTAGGTGCTTGAGTTTGTTGTTTGATGACATCAAAGGCTTTTTTTATGGCAACCCTCCCAAATAACTTGTGGTTAAGTTGGTGGCGTCTGATTGTATTTTTGGAGACTTTCTGACCACAAGACACAACTAACGTCTGCAATTCTCCAGCTGTGATACTTGGAGATTTTCTGGCCTCTTAAACCCTCCTCCTCACTGTGCGTAGGGTCAATATCAAATCAAATTTAATTTGTCACATGCACCGAATACAACAGGTGTAGTGAAATGCTAACTTACAAGCCCTTAACCAACAATGCAGTTAAGAAAAATAAGTGTTAAGTAAAAAATACATACAGTTGAAGTCGGAAATGTACATAAACTTATGTTGGAGTCACTTAAACTCGTTTTTCAACCACTCCACAATTTCTTGTTGACAAACTATAGTTTTGCACAGTCGGTTAGGACATTTACTTTGTGCATGACACAAGTAATTTTCCAACAATTGTTTACAGACAGATTATTTCACTTATAATTCACTGTATTACAATTCCAGTGGGTCAGAAGTTTACATACACTAAATTGACTGTGCCTTTAAACAGCTTGGAAAATTCCAGAAAATAATGTCATGGCTTTAGAAACTTCTGATGGGCTAATTGTCATGTAACACTTGAATAACAGGAGGGGTGAAGTCAGGCGCAGGAGACTGAGGTCCGTGAAACACACGTTTTAATATATAGTCAAAAAATGCCGCAACTAGGTAGGGCGCACACGCAAACAAAAATAGGAGAACAGCTCCTAATACAGTAGAACGGGACGCAGCCCGGCAACCGTGAAGCCCAAGAATGCACAGCGTAGAGAGGCCAAACAATTACCCTCCTTGATCAAAAGGAATGACAAAAATAATCCCGCACAAATCCCCAAACGAAACAGGAAAACTAAATACCCCACTAATTAACTAACACAGAACAGGTGCTGACCTAGACAGACATAACCAACAGACACAGAAACATAGATCGGTGGCAGCTTGTAGGCCGGCGACGACGACCGCTGACCGGGGAGAGGCGCCACCTTCTGTGGACGTTGTGACACTAATTGACATCATTTGAGTGAATTGGAGGTGTACCTGTGGATGTATTTCAAGGCCTACCTTCAAACTCAGTGCCTCTTTGCTTGACATCATGGGAAAATCAAAATAAATCAGCCAAGACCTCAGAAAAAAAAGTCTGGTTCCAAATGCCTGAAGGTACCACGTTCATCTGTACAAACAATACTATGCAAGTATAAACACCATGGGACCACGCAGCCGTCATACCGCTCAGGAAGGAGATGCGTTCTGTCTCCAAGAGATGAATGTACTTTGGTGCGAAAAGTGCAAATTAATCCCAGAGCAACAGCAAAGGACCTTGTGAAGATGCTGGAGGAAACAGGTACAAAAGTATCTATTTCCACAGTAAAACGAGTCCTATATCGACATAACCTGAAAGGCCGCTCAGCAAGGAAGAAGCCACTGCTCCAAAACCGCCATAAAAAAGCCAGACTAGGGTTTGAAACTGCACATGGGGACAAAGATCATACTTTTTGAGAAATGTCCTCTGGTCTGATGAAACAAAAATAAAACTGTTTGGCCATAATGACCAGCGTTATGTTTGGAAGAAAAAGGGGGAGGCTTGCAAGCCGAAGAACACCATCCCAACCGTGAAGCACGGGGTGGCAGCATCATGTTGTGGGGGTGCTTTGCTGCAGTAGGGACTGGTGCACTTCACAATATAGATGGCATCACGAGGTAGCAAAATTATGTGGACATATTGAAGCAACATCTCAAGACATCAGTCAGGAAGTTAAAGCTTGGTTGCAAATGGGCCTTCCAAATGGACAATGACCCCAAGCATACTTCCAAAGTTGTGGCAAAATGGCTTAAGGACAACAAAGTCAAGGTATTGGAGTGGCCATCACAAAGCCCTGACCTCAATCCTATAGAAAATGTGTGGGCAGAACTGAAAAAGCATGTGCGAGCAAGGAGGGCTAGAAACCTGACTCAGTTACACCAGCTCTGTCAAGAGGAATGGGCCAAAATTCACCCAACTTATTGTGGGAAGCTTGTGGAAGGCTACCCGAAACGTTTGACCCAAGTTAAACAATTTAAAGGCAATGCTACCAAATACTAATTGAGTGTATGTAAACTTCTGACCCACTGGGAATGTGATGAAAGAAATAAAAGCTGAAATAAATCATTCTCTCTACTATTATTCTGACATTTCACATTCTTAAAATAAAGTGGTGATCCTAACTGACCTAAGACAGGGAATTTTTACTAGGATTAAATGTCAGGAATTGTGAATGTAAACTTCCAACTTCAACTGTAAGTAAAAACTAGAAAATAAAAGTAACAAATAATTAAACAGCAGCAGTAAAATAACAATAGTGAGGCTATATACAGGGGGCCCCGGTTAGTCGAGGTAATTAGTCAAGGTAATATGTACATGTATGTAGAGTTAAAGTGACCATGCATAGATAATAAACAGAGTAGCAGCAGCATAAAAGAGGTGTCTGGCTAGCCCTTTATTAGCTGTCCAGGAGTCTTATGGCTTGGGGGTAGACGCTGTTAAGAAGCCTTTTTGACCTAGACCTCCTCCCTATTAGCTGTCTCATTGTAGTCAGTGATCAGGCCTTCCACTGTTGTGTCATCGGCAAACTTGATGATGTTGTTGGAGTCATGAGTGAACAGGGAGTACAGGAAGGGACTGAGCATGCACCCCTGAGGGGCCCCTGTGTTGAGGATCAGCGTGGTGGATGTGTTGATACCTACCCTTACCAACTGGAGGCGGCCCGTCAGGAAGTCCAGGATCCAGTTGCAGACGGAGGTGTTTAGTCCCAGGGTGCTTAGCTTAGTGATGAGCTTTGAGGGCACTATGGTGTTGAACGCTGAGCTGTAGTCAATGAATATAGACACATGTCCTCTTCCAGGCCAATTGTTAACATCTCCAGTTGCTTTAAACTTCTTAATTATTGCCCTAAGTGGAAATGGGCATTTTCAACTGTTGAACTATTTTATAGCCATTTCCTGATTTGTGCAGCTCAACAACCTTTTGTCATACATCATTACTGTATTCTCAGGTCTTTCCCATAGTGATGGATGAGTGAAACAGGAAGTCGTGGCTTACCGCTTAAGTGTTCCTAATCACTCAGGTGAGCTTAAAAACTTTAAATATGAATGGGAATATAAATCAGTTTGATTTTACTCCAAAGAATTTCTAGGGATGGCAATAATTGTGGCACACATGTTTCTGAGAAAAATATTTATTTAATTTATTTCACATACATGTTTTTTCAATAATTTTACTTCAATTAAAGGTTATATTTTTGTGAAAATGTTGAATGAATGACCAAGAGGATAAACAGCAAAGACATGAGGTCAAAGGAATTGTCAGTAGAGCCCCGAGACAGGATTGTGTAGAGGCACAGATCTGGGGAATGGTACCAAAAAATGACTGCAGCATAAAAGGTCCCACAGTTGACAGTGCATGTCAGAGCAAAAACCAAGCCATGAGGTCAAAGGAATTGTCCATAGAACTCCGAGACAGGATTGTGTCGAGGCACAGATCTGGGGAAGGGTACCAAAAAATGTCTGCAACATTGAAGGTCCCCACGAACACAGTGGCCTCCATCATTCTTAAACGGAAGAAGTTTGGAACCACCAAGACTCTTCCTAGAGCTGGCCGCCCGGCCAAACTGAGAAATCGGGGTAGAAGGGCGACCAAGAACTCGATGGTCACTCTGACAGAGCTCCAGAGTTCCAATGTGGAGATGGGAGAACCTTCTAGAAAGACAACCATCTCTGCAGCATTCCACCAATCAGGCCTTTATGGTAAAATGTCCAGACGGAAGCCACTCCTCAGTAAAAGGGACATGACAGCCCGCTTGGAGTTTCCCAAAAGGCATCTTAAGGACTCTCAGACCATGAGAAACAAGATTCTCTGGTCTGATGAAACCAAGATTGAACTCTTTGGCCTCAATGCCAAGCATCATGTCTGGAGGAAACCTGGAGTCACAGGTTGGAGGAAACCTCAGAGTCAGGTACTGGGAGACCAGTCAGGATCGAGTGAAAGATCCTTGATGAAAACTTGCTCCAGAGCGCTCAGAACTTCAGACTGGGATGAAGGTTCACCTTCCAACAGGACATCAACCCTAAGCACACAGCCAGGACAACACAGGAGTGGCTTCGGGACAAGTCTCTGAATGTCCTTGAGTGGGCCAGCCAGAGCTCGGACTTGAACCCGATCGAACATCTCTGGAGCGACCTGAAAAAAGCTGTGCAGCAACACTCCCCATCCAACCTGACAGAGCTTGAGAGGATCTGCAGAAAAGAATGTCAGAAACTACCAAATACTTTCCGAATGCACTGTATGTGTTGTGTCACTGTCAACAATTCCAGATTCTCTTCTCACCCAGTAGTGCAGCTGTAGTGGTGGCAATACGCAGGCATACAAAGCATACCCACCTATTTCTCTACAGATATACTCACTAATTACCATTGAGAATATTTGAATGATTGAACAATTGAAAGTCTATCTTAATTCCTTTTATCTCTGCCATTATTAGGTGGAGGGAAGGACCAAGTATAGCTAGCTACCTACACCATTGTTGATAATTCATTCATATTCACCTGATGGCATAGTGGGTGATAGTCAACTTTGTATGTCAAGCCATGTTAGCTGAGTGTACACACTGACAGACCTGCACACACACACACACACACACACACACACACACACACACACACACACACACACACACACACACACACACACACACACACACACACACACACACACCTGTTTAATATGATAGCCAGCTTTAGCCTTTAGCTTAATGCTTGGTGGCTTTTAGTACAAGCTCCCTGTCTTGTCTGTCAGTGAAGCCACCAATCATTTAAGGAAGGCAGCTAACTAGTTAACTAACGTTACTTGTTAGTGGCCCTTATTATAAATATACATTCCCAGTGGGAATAACTAACCCGGCGAAAGCTAACTAGCTGGAGTGATGGTCAGGTATAGTCAGATAGTCACACAGCATTTACTATGAAAGCCACCAGCACACGTATCCTGTTGCAGCCCTTCCCCTCAACGCCCATACGACTCTCTTCATTAATTACATCTTGTGGATGACGTTACAAAAATGTATTAATGCAGTCAAAATTATTATCTGTCTTCATTGTTTAAGTTCGGATATTGATTGAACTCTTTGGCCTCAATGCCAAGCGTCATGTCTGGAGGAAACCTGGAGTCACAGGTTGGAGGAAACCTCAGAGTCAGGTACTGGGAGACCAGTCAGGATCGAGTGAAAGATCCTTGATGAAAACTTGCTCCAGAGCGCTCAGAACCTCAGACTGGGATGAAGGTTCACCTTCCAACAGGACATCAACCCTAAGCACACAGCCAGGACAACACAGGAGTGGCTTCGGGACAAGTCTCTGAATGTCCTTGAGTGGGCCAGCCAGAGCTCGGACTTGAACCCGATCGAACATCTCTGGAGCGACCTGAAAAAAGCTGTGCACGGATCACACAGACATCGAAATGAAATGTTTTGGGGTCCAAGGTTCTTTGAAGGATTTTGTATCTTTAGCCCCTAGTCTTGCAATAAAGTCAAAGGGGCAATCATAAAATCCCTTCATATTTTGCCTCAACTCTAATATGTTGTCCAAAATCAAATATGGCTGCCATAATAACATTTGATGGAGGTTAAATCACCTGTAAATATGAATTTTGTAAATGAGAGGCATTTTTTCAGAATTGTATACAACACACATGCCTATAAAGACTGTTGGTGTTAATCAATTTGATCCTGAATCGAATATGGCCAACATGATCGCACTCAAACACCTTAGCCTGCATATAAGTAGCCCTTGTTTATTTTGATTGTGTTATTCTGTCTATGGGCACACACTAGTTGAATAAATGTCCAACGCTCTAGTGGTTAGAGTGTTGGACTAGCAACCGCAAGGTTGCAAGTTTGAATCCCCGAGCTGACAAGGTACAAATCTGTCATTCTGCCCCTGAACAAGTCAGTTAACCCACTGTTCCTAGGCCATCATTGAAAATAAGAATTTGTTCTTAACTGACTTGCCTAGTTAAATAAAGGTTAAAAAAAACAGCACTTATTGAGAGCAAATTTGACTTGGAAAGTTGTCTGTTGAACAGCTACCAAAAAGTGAAGTTTACATTCATCATAAATATTCGTAGTTGGTATTTCTGACTATTGTATCTATGTTTTTACATTTCTATATTTCCAAGGTGCATTAAGATATCCTAATGTTTGAATGTGTATGTAGGGCAGACAACTGACTACTTGTATTCCACATTTTAGCAATATCAGAGCTTACAATATTGGGTTACATGAGCTTAGGTTGCCCATCCCCTTCCAGCCAGGCATTATTGTGCACGTTTTGAGTTAATGAAGTGTGCCAAAATATCTATCAATTGAACCACTTTTGCAGTAAAATATTTTTATACAAACATCCATTTCATATATGGGAGACCTTCGAGATATGGAAAAACATGGTTGTGCTTTGTTATACCTTTTTGTGGATTGGCCACTAGCCTATAAGATAATTATCATTGAACGTGAGAAATATGACATATCCCCACTGAAACATGACACCTTGAAACCTATATCAATTGTTAGGAATACTGCATATTACATAAAGAAACAAGCAGATAATTGGAAGTAATTAATCACTACCCTACTAATGCTGCTGATTGAATTTCCATCTTGTTGTTTTACTTTGAAAGTCACTGGTACAATGGATGAGTACACAGATGAGTTCATTGTGTAAAAATAAAATAAAACTATGTGATGTTCGTTTCCACTAGATAGCACAGTCACAGTCGAAATTGGCTAAATCGTACAAATTCATGAAAACAAAAATGTACTTTTTGGTCTTCATTTATGGTTAGGGTTAGGCAAAAAAAAAAAAAAAAGATTTTAAGAAGATCAATTCTACAATTACAATATGGCGGGGTTTATGACTTTGTGGCTGTGGTAACTAGTGACAATCATTTACGTTCCACTGTGAACTTTCCTAACTATGCTCCCAGCCAGAAGATTAATCTCCATTATTCATATGGCTGAGTGTGGAGTGTTTTAATCATTAGCTAATGTTTTATCTTTGAGCATTTTGCATAATGAGTTATTAGAAAGCACTTCACTATGCATAATTAATGTAACCCCAAAAGCAGCAATAATTTATGCTCTGTTGAACTCCTTTATTCATCTTCTTTTGTAATTAACTCTAAGATGTTTTCCTTCATTCTAAAATGCATAACATAATTTATTTGCAGATGGAGTGTTATTTTCATGTAATTGTTCACATTTTGTGTCATTGTAAGAGATGAATAATTATTAATAATATGGGGGGAAACTCAGGTCACATTTTCCTCTCTCCATTTGTTTACTGTTAAACTTCCTGAAGCCAGGCATTTTTGACAAGTTAGGACATGACCCTGGTGTTTGACCCATACGTTTGACTACTTGAAAAGGGTGCATAGTCTAAAAACGGTAAACCCAAAAGAGCTCAGGGGGAATTTAATTGGTATTGCAGTGGCTACCTAGTCAAAAGCTCCTATAGCCACTCTAGCACGGAATTTCAATTTGCAAATGTTCATAAACACATGCAAAACCAACTGCTTTCCAAGTAGCTCTTTGGTTGGGTCTTTTGTCCATTTATTAGCAGCAAAGATATAAACATAGTAACATAGTAAGAATTCCATAAAAGCATCCCAGAGCATAAAATAACTTCTGGACTCTCCATACCTGTAACCCTAGTATGCCTACTTCCGGGTCATCTGTGTGCTCTAAATACATGTGACCAGTGAACCAACATGTCCTCTACTTAAAGTATTATGTGGAAGGACGAGTTTGGGAAACGCTGTTGTAACCTATTACCAGATAGAATAATGAGGTTAGTTAAAAAAAATATTTGCTATTACAATGACCAGGGATGATTATTATTATTGTTTTTGAACAATTCATGAATATACTGGTAACCAATCTACATTTCAAACGATTTGAAGTTGAACCAATATGGACTTTTACATTTTTTAATGTCTGACAAAATGCTTTTGAGTGAAAACTGTTTTTCTAACAAGTTCTTTCAATAATCAGGCAAATTAAGGTACATTCCCCTAAAACAAATCCTAATTATTTATTAATCCATAAACATTTCCCGACACCGCCGCGCTTTAAAACCATAAAATCCCGCTTCGAGCTGGCCTCCTCCCGATTGGTGCTTTTGAAAGACAGCGAGCGACGTGATTGCTTGGTTTTGAAAGACTGAAGCGCCGCGGCCAATTCGAAAAGAATGCACCCACTCAGTACTGTAACGTAGCTGACTGCAAGAGAGCCACCCGAACACGCATTCACCTAGCTAGTTAACTTAGCTACAGTCAAGTTACACAACGATATTGGAAGGTAGCTATATATGTATGTGTCACCTTTTTAGCTACATTTAGCTATAAGGTTTGTTTGGTCGATTGTATTGTAGCAGTTGTCATCATGGCATTTACAATTTAGCTAGTTAGCATTGAGGAAACATTTGCACAGCATGTAAAAACAAGGATATTTGAAATTATTACTAAAGGTGTCACATCACATGTCACAAAGTAATGCATGGTTTTACTGTTTAGCTTTTGCTATCGAATAATGATGCTAGCTAATGAAATGTCTAGCTAGTTACGGTAACGTTAGTTAAATTAGCCAGCTAACGCGTTAGCTAGATAGCTGTTCTTTTCACATTCGCTGACTGCATGCTTAATTTCCTATCACTTTTAAGATGGACAGTTAACACGTTTCATAACTAACGTTAGTGCTAACAAAAACAAACCCAGTTTGCTATTTTTTACTTGTCGTTCATTTGAAATGGCATAATTGGTTTGTTTTGTAGCAAACCTAGCCTGTTTTTTTCAAGGGAACAATGGAAGATTACGTGAAAATAGAGAAAATCGGAGAGGGTAAGTTGTGTGCTCAACTTTGGTTTGTTTTCCCCAAAACTCCTCGGAGTCAGCTCTAGCTAGACTTATGTGCATGTCATTTGATTGTCTTCCTTTTGTAATGACAACCTATTCACTATACCTTATTCATCACGTTAATTACTAGCTACACACCACGGTAAAGAATGAGTTGTGCCTGTGATTTCCAGGTACCTATGGGGTTGTGTACAAAGGCAGACACAAGTCGACAGGCCAGGTGGTGGCAATGAAGAAGATCCGTCTGGAGAGTGAGGAGGAGGGAGTGCCAAGCACGGCTGTTAGAGAGATCTCTCTTCTCAAAGAGCTAGCGCACCCTAATGTTGTACAGTATGTAACAATCTGTTTGTGTCTGTGGGGTTCTTAAAGTGTTTACAGTAGCCAGGCCGCAAGAGAAGTAAACATGTGGTTTGTCTTATCAGTTCAAAACTCAGACATCATTATGCCAAAAGGGCTGGGTCAAGTCTAGCATTTGTCATATCATATTTATCTGTCTAGTGTATACATACAGTTGAAGTCAGAAGTTTACATACTCCTTAGCCAAATACATTTAAACTCAGTTTTTCACAATTCCTGACATTTAATCCTAGTAACAATTTCCTGTCTTAGGTCAGTTAGGATCACCACTTTATTTTAAGAATGTGAAATGTCAGAATAATAGTAGAGATTTATTTCAGCTTTTATTTATTTCATCACATTCCCAGGGGTTCAGAGGTTTACATACACTCAATTAGTATTTGGTAGCATTGCCTTTAAATTGTTTAACTTGAGTCAAATGTTTCGGGTAGCCTTCCACAAGCTTCCCACAATAAGTTGGGTGTATTTTGGCCCATTCCTCCCGACAGAGCTGGTGTAACTGAGTCAGGTTTCTAGCCCTCCTTGCTCACACATTTTTTTCAGTTTTGCCAACAAATTTTCGATAGGTGTGAGGTCAGGGCTTTGTGATGGCCACTCCAATACCTTGACTTTGTTGTCCTTAAGCCATTTTGCCACAACTTTGGAAGTATGCTTGGGGTCATTGTCTATTTGGAAGATCCATTTGCGACCAAGCTTTAACTTCCTGTCTGATGTCTTGAGATGTTGCTTCAATATATCCATGTACTTTTCCTGCCTCATGATGCCATCTATTTTGTGAAGTGCACCAGTCCTTCCTGCAGCAAAGCACCCCAACAACATGATGCTGCCACCCCCGTGCTTCACGATTGGGATGGTGTTCTTCAGCTTGCAAGCCTCCCCCTTTTTCCTCCAAACATAACGCTGGTCATTATGGCCAAACAGTTCTGTTGTTTCATCAGACCAGAGGACATTTCTCCAAAAAAATACGATCTTTGTCCCCGTGTGCGGTTGCAAACCCTGGTCTGGCTTTTTTATGGCGGTTTTTGAGCAGTGGCTTCTTTCTTTCTGAGGGGCCTCCGGTTATGTCGATATAGGACTCGTTTTACTGTGGATATAGATACTTTTGTACCTGTTTCCTCCAGCATCTTCACAAGGTCCTTTGCTGTTGTTCTGGGATTGATTTGCACATTTCGCACCAAAATACGTTCATCTCCAGGAGACAGAACGCGTCTCCTTCCTGAGCGGTATGACGGCTGCGTGGTCCCATGGTGTTTATACTTGCGTACTATTGTTTGTACAGATGAACGTGGTACCTTCAGGTGTTTGGAAATTGCTCTCAAGGATGAACCAAACTTATGGAGGTCTACAATTGTTTTTCTGAGGTCTTGGCTGATTTCTTTTGATTTTCCCATGATGTCAAGCCAAGAGGGCTTGAAGGTAGGCCTTGAAATACATCCACAGGTACACCTCCAATTGACTCAAATTATGTCAATTAGCCCATCAGAAGCTTCTAAATCATTTTCTGGAATTTTCCAAGCTGTTTAAAGGTACAGTCAACTTAGTGTATGTGAACTTCTGACCCACTGGAATTGTGATGGTGAAATAATCTCTCTGTAAACAATTGTTGGAAAAATTACTTGTCATGCGCAAGGTTGATGTCCTAACCAACTTGCCAAAACTATAGTTTGTTAACAAGAAATTTGTGGAGTGGTTGAAAACCGAGTTTTAATGACTCCAACCTAAGTGCATGTAGACTTCTGACTTCAACTGTAAATAAATAGCCTATGTTTATGTTTCCCATGTGTTTTGTTTCCAAACAGGCTTCTAGATGTGCTGATGCAGGAGTCCAGACTGTACCTCATCTTTGAGTTCCTGTCCATGGACCTGAAGAAATACCTAGACTCTATCCCCTCGGGCCAGTACATGGACCCCATGCTTGTGAAGGTATGGGCCCCACTGAGGGCATGACAGTCATGAGGCACACAACCTTGTTTTGATCTCTTTTTTTCACTATCTGTTCTTGATACTACTGAGCACTGTGAAACTTCAATTAAACGCTAAGTCTCAAATAGCCCCCTGACCCTTTTAATGGCCGGGTATCTGCACACATTCGGCAAATAAACACGGGGTCTAAATGAATTGTTTACGAGGTTACCATGGACACAGTTCTGATATTCCCACAAAATGATCAAGGTGAAAGCGAAGGAGATGTAACACCACTAAATGACCGTAGGGCCTCCGACTTTGCTTTTAGTACAGGCTGGCTTGACAAATTGGGCTTTCAGTCAGACTGCATGCTACTGTTGCAACTAGACACCTAGCTCAACTAGAAGACTGTCTTTTAATAGGTACCGGTTGTGCTCAGTGATTGAAGCAAACAAATGCCCCGGCTATTCATTGAAAGTTGTACGGTATACCAACTTAGTGTTTTAGTCCAAGTTGTATCAGACTTAACAAATTGTTTCTTGCCAGTAGGTTCATTTTTAACCCTCTGTTGCCATCTCCCGTCCATCCAGAGCTATCTGTACCAGATCTTGGAAGGCATCCTGTTCTGCCACTGTAGAAGGGTCCTCCACAGAGACCTGAAACCCCAGAACCTGCTGATTGACAACAAGGGAGTGATCAAGCTGGCAGACTTTGGGTTGGCCAGGGCTTTCGGGGTGCCAGTCCGGGTATATACCCACGAGGTAAGCCAGAACACCACATAGTTAATTTCCAAAGAGCATTAACAGTAGTGATGGGAAGTTGGGCTATTTTTACTGACTCTGATCTTTTCAACTCGTTCGGTCAAAATAACAAATCTTTTGACTCATTTCGTTCATCTGGGCTGTATCACATCTGCCTGTGATTGGGAGTCCCATAGGACAGCGCACAATTGGCCCAGCGTTGGCCGGGGTAGGCCGTCATTGTAAATAAGAATTTGTTAAATAAAAGGTTAAGTAGGTAAGTCAGTTAAATAAATACAATTTTGATTTAGTAATACCCAGAGCACGCAGAAGCCCCTACTGGCGAACGATGAACAAAAAACTAGATAGAATCATGATTCTACAAGCCTCTCGTTCACCATAGGTGGCTTGTTATTTGACCTGTCATTTGTGACAAACTTGTATATCTTTGCTTCAGACAATGTACATTTGTGATTGCTAGGCATACAAAAAATATTGTTTACTGATACCTTTTTAAATGAGGTCTAGTTGCGTCCGCAATCGGTATATATTTTAACCGAGTGTTGAACAAAGGCAGGCTGTGAATGTTTTGGTTCTACAAAGCTGTGTCCATCGAATTAACATTCAATAAGCAAATAATAGCATTCATTCTTGCGCCATGTTATCAGTTCTAAACGTGTTTTTCTCCTCTATGCTGCCTGCATCATGATCTATTTTCCCTGGTGTGCATGATGGACATTTGCTGGTCGGAGCATGTCTCCGGAGCCACTGAGGCGGAGGAGCACGTATTAATCCTGCTGTAGAATTCATTGCGGCCAGCAGGTCAAACGAAAAAACTGAAATGAACAAGATACTCTGAAAAATGAATCTGGACTCTCGAGTCAGTAAAAAGTTGTTCAAAAAGAATGAATCGTCCGCCAGCTGCACCTCACTAATTAGCAGATAGCATTGTAAAGTTAAGCTGTCATAAGGGGTGTGTATGCACACATGTTAATGGTGTCATTAACTATGTCTTTGTGTCCAGGTTGTGACACTGTGGTACAGGGCTCCTGAGGTGCTGCTGGGGGCCCCACGGTACTCCACCCCTGTGGATGTCTGGAGTATCGGGACCATCTTTGCAGAGTTGGCCACAAAGAAACCACTTTTCCACGGAGACTCAGAGATAGACCAGCTTTTCAGGATCTTCAGGTATATTTGCATACGAGTATGCACATCTGTAATATACCCAATCCTACTGAGGTCCCGTGTGGCTCAGTTGGTAGAGCATGGTGTTTGCAACGCCAGGGTTGTGGGTTCGATTCCCACGGGGAACCAGTACGGAAAAAATGTGTGACATGTATGCATTCACTACTGTAAGTCGCTCTGGATAAGAGCGTCTGCTAAATGACTAAAATGTAAATGTACTAGTAGCAACATCTAGGTTGGTTAATCAATAAGTTTGATTTTTAGATTAGAACATTTGATTGATCTGTCGTGAGCAACGAGCCATCCCAAATTATTGACACAGACAAGTTAGATAGTCAACACAGAGACAATTGCTCCATGATGGACATACCGCATTGGCTTGGGTGACGTATTTATCAAGCATGGTTGTCTCCTGTTTCAGGACCCTTGGTACTCCCAACAATGACATCTGGCCAGAGGTGGAGTCTCTGCCTGACTACAAGAACACGTTCCCCAAGTGGAAGTCTGGGAACCTGTCTTCCATGGTGAAGAACCTGGACAAGAACGGCATTGATCTGCTCGCTGTAAGATTTCACCATTCTCCTTGATTTTATTCAGATTGATTCATTATGAAATATTGTTGCTGTAGAAGCCCTGTGCTCACGTGTCTTTTTCAAGCGGCTGGTTGTTTTTTTGTTTTGGATAGCATTAGTGATATTGAAGTGACCTATTGTTCCGTCAGGCCAGCAGTAGCCTTTAGGATGCATATGACCATGTCCCACCTTCTGTAGAAGGTTATGAAGTGAAAAATAATTTTCCCTCTCTTAAAGAAAACGCTAATCTATGACCCACCCAAGAGGATCTCTGCCAGACAGGCTATGAGCCATCCATACTTTGACGACCTGGACAAAACCACTCTACCTGCCAGCACGGTCAAGATGTAAACGCCACACAGCTCGACTCAAAGGACCTGAAAAATAGTACAATTATGGAAGCATATTGATCGTCTGGTTTTGTTTGTATGTTTGTTTTTTCTTTGTTTGTCCTTTTTCTATCTACCGGTGATATTAATCATTATTCTGTAAATAGCGTTTAAAAAAAACGAAACCGGTTTGGATCTGAAGTGACATGTGCTAAAGGTTACATTCAAAAGTAGTATATTTTCAATAAAGTGCGCTTTTCTAGATCCGTTACTTTGAAGTTGTGTTGGGTTTTTTTTTTTATTGGGGAATATTAACTGTTAATCTGTCACTTTGTTGCAGGATTCCTGCATTGTTTGACGCTTTCAAAAGTATATTTTTTTGCCAGGCATACCATATCAGGGTTTAACATAGTTCTTCCTCTAGACTTGTTTAAAACCAGTACCAAACCATTTGTTTTAAGAGATGGAGTAAGAAAGTGTATTATACTGGGATAAACAAAACAAAAAACAGTTCCTCCAACACAGTATTTTGTCTGTCTGTTAGATTCCTTTTTAGAGCGAGTTTTAGTTGGCCAAACTATACTGCATTTGTTTTAAGGTTGTGTAATGCTTTTTTTTGACAGTTGCATATATTCCCAAACTGGAATTAAGTCTGTGTGCATCCTGCCTAGTTTTACTTGATGTCATACATGCTCCTCCATTGAGGCGGCATGTAGCCTAGCGGTTAAGAGTGTTGGGGCAGTGACCCAAAGGTTGCTGGTTCAAATCCCTGAGCCGACGTGGTGAAAAATCTCTGTGCCCTTAAGCGATGCACTTAACCCCAATTGCTCCTGTGAATCCCTCTGGATTAGAGCATCTGCTAAAGGACTAAAATGTAAATATGGTGGTCAGTTGTGGATGTCTTCCCTAGCAGGACGGGAGGTTCCATTCTGTTAAAAGGAAAAGGATGCGTTGGAGACTGATTAGTGTGATAAGTAGGAAATGACCGCATTTGTTTTTTAATAGCATTAAATGCCCATTGTAGCAGTTCTCAACATCAAATAGTTTCTGGATGACAAGTGCCTTACTGTAATAGTTTTCCATAATCGTTTACAAAAATGTGATATTGTTCTCAGGGGGAAGGGCACCAAAGTGGTGCATTAACATAGTGTGGATCAATATTCTGAGTGGAGGAGGCATTCGTAACCTGAAAACAAGCTGTTATAGAGCAATATTGTGTTTACAAGCACGCATTCTCACTAAACTAGCAGGATAGCGAATGCTGATTGCGGGACCTTGACAAACTGAAGTGAGTGACTATGAAAACACCAGACTGATGGCTACAGTATGTTCAAGTATATTATTTTTCTGGGTTTATCTACCTCTGTTAGTGATATCTTGCCTTGCTGGCTTGCTAACTTGCTAGGTAATCAACCCTCCGATGACATCTGCGATGTTTACCATAACCATCGAATTAAGTGTTAATTTGCACCAGCTGCATTTGAGGTTGGAGGATTCTCTATTCACTTCAATGTAAACAACCCCCTTTCTGGTGCAACTTTTCATGGCGCGGCCGTGAAATTGATCTATTGGCAGAGCGGTTCAGAACTGGAGTTATTGGTCTATTAACTTATACCACCTGGTGATGTCACCAGGCAAGCCAAAACGCCATCCATGCAAAATAACACAGATCACATTTTTTTTCACACTTTTACAGTGTTTCATCAGCTGTTGTACAATATGATACAGAATGTTGACTGCACTGGGTTAAGCAATGTTCAAAGTGGAATAGCTCAGTGTATCCCACCATATTTAGTTAAGTGATGCTAGTGTAATTCAGATATCAGGATAAATTAAATAGTGTGTGTCCAAGATACACATTTTGTGCACCGCTTTGACTGGGCAGGTTATCAGACAATGCCTAGACAAGTGTAGGAATTTCATGAGGAAAATCTGAGATTATTTTATCTGCCTATTTGATCACTGTTGTGCAGGAAGAGTTATTTTCTTCATGTTTCCTTCATGCATTGGGCTAAACTGCAGGCCCTTCCAACAAAGAAGCACAGTTGAGTGGGAGTGAAGTGAATTCACATGAATACTGATTTGTTATGTGGCATTCTAGTTGCTTGGTCTTTTGTATTCTTGGCCTGTCACTCATTGCTTATAAATGGCAAGTGGTGAAAATAAAACAGCAGGCTTTCAATATAAAAACAAAAGGCTGCTGCATGAGGGATAGAATAATGTATTTCTATTGAACATATTCAGTTTGTTTTTCATAAGTTATCCTCACCCAGAATAAAATGCCATTTATACATTGACCTACATTCTGAAGAGAGCAGTTAACATGAATGTAATGTGAAGCGATAGCTACAACGTGACATTTATCATACAGTATCTGGACTTCAGACCCTATTCAATCTGTATCGCAGAAGCGTTACAGATTGCGCGATAGAAATGTTACGATAATTTCCAATTGAGCCGACAAATACAGCCTTTGCCGAGAACATTGCCTTTAAATTTCAATCACGCTGTAACGCTAATCTTCCGTGATACGCATTGAATAGAGCCCCTAGTATGACTGCAAAGTTCTCACTGAGGACTCACCATAGAGAGTGAGTACAGTCATTCTGTGATGTAAAGATAACCCAGGCTGTGACCCCATTTAGGGAGTGGTCGGAATGTACAACATTGTTACCCAGAGGAAAATGGGGGATGTCATGCTTTCTCAATTTCAGTCAGAGGAGGGGGAGGGTCATGTAATTTGTAATAAATGTAATGTCATATTGCTGTAAGTTGCTTATTATATCTCGATGTGTGCCCGATGGTATAGCCCATGTGTATTCAACTCTTAACCAGCAGGCTCCAGCCCTCATAGGGTTTCTGTTCTACCTGATAATTAATTGCACCCACCTGGTGTCCCAGGTCCACAACCTTCTGGTTACTTTGCGATGTAATGCTTAAAAAACAAAAACCGTTCTAAAACTGCATATCTAATGCTCTGGTCTGTCCTAGGGTTGAGGGTAAACAGTAGACATGTTCTCTGCAGTCCAGTTTATGTTTTAATTATTATATTGGTTGTAGGGGAGTCACATTATTTTTAAAGCGTTCCAGATAGGGTCGGGTAAAAATATATTTGAATGAAGGGAAGGCCATCCATTATTATTTCAGAGAGGTGCGACATTCTCCAGGTATCCCTCATCATAAATAACGTACAGGCTCTTAGGCGATGTGGAAGAATAGGGATAGACACTTACCAGCACCCAGAAACAATGCCCAACAATGAGGCTTAATTGATAAGGTCTTGACTTTGGATTGATTTGCAGCTTTTGTTAAAAATAAATGGAAACAATAAAGACCTCCCAAATCTGCTGTATATAGACTACCCAGATTGTACAAATGGTCAAGTCTAAAATCTGTTCACTGAATAAAACACTGAATACATTTTTTTTTCAATGATTGAAATAACGTCAAATACAAAAATCAATCTACCTGCATGGAAATAAAGAATATGAATACATTTAAACAAAGAAAATACAAATGAAACTGCCCGCCATTTCACCCCTATGAAATTCTAAGCTCAATTCAACCAGGCGTATTACAGTACAGTAACATACAGTGCATTCGGAAAGTATTCAGACCCCTTGACTTTTTCCACATTTTGTTATGTTACAGCCTTATTCTAAAATGGATTAAATCGTTTTTTTCCCTCAACAATCTACACACGATACCCCATAACGACAAAGAAAAACAGGTTTATAGCATTTTTGCCAATGTATTAAAAATAAAAAACTGAAATATCACATTTACATAAGTATTCAGACCCTTTACTCAGTACTTTATTGAAGCACCTTTGGCAGCGATTAAAGTCTCCTTGGGTATGGCGCTACAAGCTTGGCACACCTGTATTTGGGGAGTTTCTCCAATTCTTCTCTGCAGATCCCCTCAAGCTCTGTCAGGTTGGATCAGGAGTGTCGCTGCACAGCTATTTTCAGGTTTCTCTAGAGATGTTAGATCGGGATCATGTCCGGCTCTGGCTTGGTCACTCAAGGATATTCAGAGAATTGTCCCGAAGACACTCGTGTGTTGTCTTGGCTGTGTGGTTAGGGTTGTTGTCCTGTTGGAAGGTGAACCTTCACCCCAGTCTGAGGTTCTGAGCACTCTGGACCAGGTTTTCATCAAGGATCTCTCTGTACTTTGTCTGTTCATCTTTCCCTTGATCCTGAATCGTCTTCCAGTTCCTGACACTGAAAAACATCCCCACAGCAGGATGCTGCCACCACCATGCTTCACTGTAGGGATGGTGCCAGGTTTACGTCAGATGTGACACTTGGCATGGTTTCATCAGACCAGAGAATCTTGTTTCTCATGGACTGAGTCCTTTAGGTGTCTTTTGGCAAACTCCAAGCGGCTATCATGTCCCTTTTACTGAGGAGTAGCTTCCGTCTGGCCACTCTACCATAAAGGCCTGATTGGTGGAGTGCTGCATAGATGGTTGTCCTTCTGGAAGGTTCTCCCATCTCCACAGAGGAACTCTGGAGCACTGTCAGAGTGACCATCGGGTTCTTGGTCACCTCCCTGATCAAGGACCTTCTCCCCTGATTGCTCAGTCTTGGTGGTTCTAAACTTCTTCTATTTAAGAATGATGAAGGATTCTGTACCTTGGGTACCTTCAACGCTGCAGAAATGTTTTGGTATTCTTCCCCAGATCTGTGCCTCTACACAATCCTGTCTCTGAGCTCCATGGACAATTCCTTCGACCTCATGGCTTGGTTTTTGCTCTGACATGAACTGTCTACTGTGGGACCTTATATAGACAGGTGTGTGCCTTTCCAAATCATGACCAATCAATTGAATTTACCACAGGTGGACTCCAATCATGTTGTAGAAACATCTCAAGGATGATCAATGGAAACAGGAGGCACCTGAGCTCAATTGCGAGTCTCATAGCAAAGGGTCTGAATACTTATGTAAATAAGGTATTTCCTAAAAACCTGTTTTCGCGTTGTCCTTATGGGGTTTTGTGTGTAGATTGATGAGGAACATTTTATTTAATACATTTTAGAATAAGTCTGTAACATAAGAAAATGTGGAAAAAGGGAAAGGGTCTGAATACTTTCCAAATCCACTGCATAATCACACCTTTTCCCATCGTCAAAAGCAACCCTTTGGAAAACAAAATTGGGTTGATTTTGTCAGCTGTGGATAGTTACACTTGGCTGCCTACCTTTACAGTCATACTCTTTGTTTGCTAACTCAAAATTGTTTTCTATTTCACATACCTTTGGGGGTAAACTTCTAAGCCATGTCATTTTTGTCAAAGAGGTAAAAACATTACAAAAAAGTTAAAATACTGTATAAAATCAGCTGAGCTGAAATTGAATATATGCTTGTGACTTTTAAACGGTTTCTGTCTCTCCTGCCCTTTACCCATGAAAATGTCAAATCACATAATTAATTCCAGCTTTTGAACTCACAAATCCTGTCCAATATTGAACTTGCGCATTGTATAAACAGTGCACTACGTAATAGTACTTTCACAGTCTGTATTGACTTCCTCTAAAGCAGAGGCAGGAACATTGTCTCTCTCCAACCTCCCCTCCCCATACTTCCTCTCCACCTCTACCCTACTACAATCAGGGATGTTACTGCTGCTTCTGGACCTGACTACAGGTCTGTAGTTCTGGCATATGACGGCCAGCCGGTAGAAGTTCAGGATGACCACCAGGAAGTTTTTAATGGCAAAGAACACCAACATCTGGTGGAAGACATCAAAGTAGGTCATGACGGTGAGCCGGACCACAAGGAAAGGGCCATCCTGGATGAATAGGCTCTCAATGATGCTCCATATGTCTGTGCTGTGCTTGGTCAGGAGGGAATTGCCTTGGCCCTCACCCTCGCTTCCTGGCGTTGAGTTCACCACTAAGGACCACACACACACACACACACACACACGCGCGAGTTGAATTTCAAAAACTATTTTCACATATTGTTGTAAACTAGGACTGAAGGCCTGAAGTATTTTGTTGAAGTCTTCAACAGGATTATTGTAAATATATAGAATTGCATATTCTAAGTGCATCCTCATAATGTTATGTTTGTTGAGTGGATGGTTACGTATCCGCTTCCAGCAAATCATTTCAGGTTGTGAATAATTCAGTAGATAGGGGTGGGTCTGAGAACAAGGGAGGCCGCAATGAACTCTTTATGATCCTCAACCCTGAATTGTTTAGCCACACGGCTATAATGGATTTCAGGAGGTCTGGGTTATTGGCAGTTTGCCTGTCAATAGCCTAATCTATCAGCCAAGCAATGACGAACCGAAGAAGTGAAAACTGAGTTTCCGACTGTACTAAATAAAGTTTGCTTTTATCATTGGTGAGATCATTGCAGTTTGTGTAGGAAGTGAAAATGGAGATAGCAAACAAATCTGCTCAGCTGTTTATGTAGCAACATGGCTACGATAGAGCTAGTTTGCCTCCTTTCAAATGTTTAGCCAAAGTCTAAACAGATCCCAAATTGAGTATTTTCTGGCCACAGTCATGCTACAAACAGATAACTTGAGAAAGCTGGTGGGGCCATGGGGGGAGGCTCTCTGCAGGTCTATGTCTACAACAGAGAAGGAAAGGTTTGCCTTCAAAGACGTGAGATCCACAATGTTCAAATCAATCAAATCAAATTTATTTTTATATAGCCCTTCGTACATCAGCTGATATTCTCAAAGTGCTGTACAGAAACCCAGCCTAAAACCCCAAACAGCAAGCAAAGCATGTGAAAGAAGCACGGTGGCTAGGAAAAACTCCCTAGGAAAAACTCCCTAGAAAGGCCAAAAACCTAGGAAGAAACCTAGAGAGGAACCAGGCTATGAGGGGTGGCCAGTCCTCTTCTGGCTGTGCAGGGTGGATATTATAACAGAACATAGTCAAGATGTTAAAATGTTAAAATGTTCATAAATGACCAGCATGGTCAAATAATAATAATCATAGTAGTTGTCGAGGGTGCAACAAGCACGTCCGGTGAACAGGTCAGGGTTCCATAGCCGCAGGCAGAACAGTTGAAACTGGAGCAGCAGCATGTTGTCTATGATATGGCTGTACCACTCAAAATGAACCCTCAAACCCACCATGAAAGTCTTGGCATCAGCATATAAAATACATCAAATCTGTAATTCACCCTAAAGAATACGAACCTCAACATTCGGACTGATCCCGATAGCCTGTGTCTGTTGGCCAAAAGTCAAGGATAGTTAAGTTCACTGCTGATATGAATAATATTATGAAATGTAGAGACCCACCGGCCAGATGGAGAGGAAACTGTAACATGCTCCAGGTCCACACCGCCAAGATGATGTACACCAGCTGAGGACTGTTTTCCCTGGGAGGAATACGGAACATACAGCTCAACAAGTCAATGCATGTCCACTGTTGTTAACGCTTTTCGTTTTTTAGGTAAATTCTAGTATTTTACATTGATGTATTCTCAGAGTGATTTTGAGTGAATTCCACCGCTGGTTGTTACATTATTGATACTATTTAGTAACGAGTAAGTAAAACGTTGCATGCGCACTTAGTAGTAACTTAGTAAGTGTGTAACTAGTAAATATTTAAGTAGCACTGCGGTATTGCCGTTCCTTGTCATACAAAAGTCTATATGGAATCAAAAACTCCACACACCACTAAAGGCAGTTAGGTCACCAGATTAATGTGAGAACACTGGGATCTAGGAGAGTCTGCTAAAGGCTCTGAAATCCTCTGAGAAGCTTTTAGCCTCAGTCAGTAAAGTCAATCGAAAGGTCGGACACCTACTTTACATCAGACAGTGTTTCACTGGTGAACTCCAAGATGTCAGCTGCTGTGCCAACGAAGATGAGCAGGAGCTGGGAGAGCTCCTCCCGTGTGACCCCACCCCCCAGTGGAAGTAGCCACTTCCCTATGATGAGTAGGATTAGAAGGACCTGATGGAGGGCCAGGATCCAGTCGTTGGGACAAACCGTGGACAAGAGTTGGTCAAGACCCTTGAATGTCAAGAGAAGGAACAGAGGTTCAAACCACAGATAATAAGCACTAGAAAATGTACTTTTGGAAAGGCTCAGGATATGAAGGGAAGAAGAGTCCGCTAATTACCCCTAAGAGCCATGTCACTGCAATAGAAATAACCTTATATGTTAATAACAAAAAGTATACTTAGATGTCACCCTCATTTAAGGTCAAGGGTCCTGGCCCTAATTCCAAGGAAACATTTGCACTAGACAAGCATTTCTGGGTATGCACAATGGCAAAAAACATTTCGGTAGAAATCATGACAAACACGGGGCTTCCAATTATAGAGTCAACATCATAAGACTCTTGTCACTTGACTCATGCTATGATGAAATATTGAGTGAATGGTCAGAATATATACTATATATACAAGAGTATATGGACACCCATTCAAATTAGTGGATTCGGCTATTTCAGCCACACCTGTTGCTGACAGGTGTATAAAATCGGGCACACCGCCATGCGATCTCCATAGACAAACATTGGCAGTAGAATGGCCTTACTTGAAGAGCTCTGTGACTTTCAACGTGGCACCGTCACAGGATGCCACCTTTTCAACAAGTCAACATATATTGGGTCATGTAACGTATATACAAAAGGGTAAAAGGCAAAATAGTCAAACAATTAAAACCAGTTCCAGTATTTACCTTTAGATAGGTTTGAACCGTTAAATTCCCCACCGTTTCGTTCAGAGAAATCATGCTTCTCACATTTTCCCATGAGTCCAGTTTCTTGCACTGAAATTAGATAAGTGAAGTTGTAAGTAAATGTTTGATAACTGTCATGCATACATTGAACATGGAGTTGTGGGATTTCTCTCCTTCTCTGTTTTCTGTACCTGGAGGTCACTAGAGTTGTGATGCTGATGATGTAGTTCCAGAATCCAGATGGATGGAATGATACTGACAAGGAACAACATAATGGCTGGCGAGAACCTCGGGTTGGAGGAGAAAAGGAACTTTATTTATTAACTCTTTATTCCATTCACATGCATTTTAGAGATTCACGCACCTATCCAAAGTGATCCACAAATCATGGTCAATTTTCTGTGTATATATATATTTTTATATCTTATTCCCACAGAATAGCAATCCAGCACAAATGATACAGCAGTGGGAAAAAAGAAAGAAAAATAAATAAATGCATGTAAAATTACAACAAAAAATGTTAAGCGCAAAGAAAAAAACACATTGGTAAAACAAATAATACCAAATAGAACCAACACATGCCAGGATGAAAATATTCCTAACCACTTTATCCTCTTTATGACTTTATCATAATGTTTGAGAAAACAATCACATATTATTTTGGGAGCGCAGGAAGTGTTCTCTCAGAGGGAGATGTGGCAGACAGACATGTCATTCTTCAGTCTAGGGCTACCACCCTATCCCAGTTTGTCCCAGGACATTTTATTTAGCACAATGGGATAAGCAGCTGGATAAGGACTCACTAGGGAGGGGGATGTAGTCAGTTGTACAGTAAAAAAATGTATGCCTTGGATTCTTCTCCAGAAAAACTTAATTTAGCACTTTATCTTGTTAATTTGTCTGTTATGTCTTTAGGATTAAAATATGTGGATAGCCTGCACATGACAAATTACGCACAGAATGATGATGTGCAAAATAGTGTACGAATTCCTACTCAGAAGACTAAATAAATGAACAACATCTTACCATTTATAATCTTTTCCCTTTCTTCTTTTCAAAGTTATTATCATTTCGACAACGAGAGGTAGAAAGAGGAATGTCAGAAACCAGTAGATATTGTCATCTTTAACCAATGTCACTCTCCAAACTCCGATGAGTGAGATAAGAATAAAAAGCAACCTAGTAACTACCGCACACGAAAATTTGACCACAAACGACATAATACTTAAGAGTAAAAATTCGACAGCTAGTGTCCCGTTATTCAAGAAACTTCCACACACAGCCACTTGTACTCCAGCAGCAGCAGCACAAACAATGACGTCATTTTCATATGGTAATATATAAACTTCAAAATAAAAGCCTGAATTCCAAAACAATGTGGATAACGCATTCAAATGATACTGAATGGCCACTTTAATTGTGCCAAGAAAATGCTATAGGTAATTTATGAAAACAAATAAAAAATAAATGTTTTTCAATATAGACCAATAATGAAAAAATACAATGTTGACATACATGTTGAGAATATTGGGCTGTAGAGCGAAAAACTTGTCTACCTGTCTCAGTTAAAGTGGGGTGTAAAATACTCAGGAGGGTCTCTACTAACCAATATGTGTAGTTTTTGAGAGGGATTGTGTTGCACGGTCTGCTGCTGGCTTTTCACTCTGCCCCCTCTGAAGTGCAAAATGCAATACGTAAAGTGGAAGTGACAGCGTTTTAACTACACTGAACAAAAATACAAGTGTTGGTCCCATGTTTCATGAGTTGAAATAAAAGATCCTAGACATTTTCCATATGCACAGAAAGCTTATTTCTCTCCAATTTTGTGCACAAATGTATTTACATCCCTATTAGTGAGCATTTATCCTTTGCCAAGATAATCCATTGACTTGACAGGTGTGGCATATCAAGAAGCTGATTAAACAGAATGATCATTACACAGGTGCACCTTGTGTTGGGGACAATAAAAGGCCACTCTAAAATGTGCAGTTTTGGAACACAACACAATGTCACAGATGTCTCAAGTTTTGAGGGAGCGTTCAATTGACATGCTGACTGCAGGAATTTCCATCAGAGCTGTTGCCAGAGAATTTAATGTTAATTTCTCTACCATAAGCCACCTCCAACGTTGTTTTAGAGAATTTGGCAGTACGTTCCAACCGGCCTCACATCCGCAGACCACGTGTAACCCCGCCAGCCCAGGACCTCCACATCCGGCTTCTTCACCTGCGTGATCATCTATGACCAGCCACCTGGACAGCGGATGAAACTATGGGTTTGCACAACTGAAGAATTTCTGCACAGAAACCGTCTCAGGGAAGCTCATCTGCGTGCTCGTTGTCCTCACCAGGGTCTTAACCTGACTGCAGTTTTGCATCGTAACCAACTTCAGTGGGCAAATTCTTACCTTCAATTGCCACTGGCACGCTGAAGAAGTGTGCTTTTCATGGATGAATCACGGTTTCAACTATACCGGGCAGATGGCGTCGTGTGGGGGCGCGGTTTGCTGATGTCAACATTGTGAACAGAATGCCCCATGGTGGCGGTGGTGTTATGTATGGGCAGGCATAATGGCAATTTGAATGCACAGAGATACCGTCATGAGATCCTGATGCCCATTGTCCTGCCATTCATCCGCCGCCATCACCTCATGTTTCAGCATGATAATGCACGGCCCCATGTTGTAAGGATCTGTAGACAATTCCTGAAAGCTGAACACTTCCCAGTTCTTCCATGACCTGAATACACACCAGACATGTCACCCATTGAGCATGTTTGGGATGCTCTGGGTCGAGTGGTGCAGTGGTCTAAGGCACTGCATCTCAGTGCTAGAGGTGTCACTACAGACCCTGGTTTGATTCCAGGCTGTATCACAACTGGCTGTGATTGGGAGTCCCATAGGGTGGTTCACAATTGGCCGATTCTTAACTGACTTGCCTAGTTAAATAAATAAAAAGTAAACTTAAAAAAAATAAATAATGTACGACAGTGTGTTCCAGTTCCCGCCAATATCCAGCAACTTCACACAGCCATTGAAGAAGAGTGGGACAACATTCCACAGGCCACATTCAACACCCTGATCAACTCTATGCGAAGGAGATGAGGCAAATGGTGGTCACATCAGATACTGACTGGTTTTCTGATCCACTCCCCTACCTATTTTTTAAGGTATCTGTGATCAACAAATTCATATCTATTCCAGTCATGTGAAATCCATAGATTAGGGTCTAATGAATGTATTCAATTTGTTGATATCCTTATATGAACTGTAATTCAAATTGTTGCATGTTGCGTTTATATTTGTTTTTCAGTGTACTTAGCAGATATGAAACAAACAATCATAGTAACAGTAAAAAATATATAAAAATCCCAGTTTATGCTACAAAACAAACTTTGCGAGAGGTTCTAAAAATAGGTTATATTTTAGTCCATGACGTAGAGTAAGGCATTGTTGGCAGAATAGATGGATGCAGTTCAATGCATGATTGATATAATTCACCGATACATTTCTTGGTAGTCTAACAAACATTGCTATCAGGTTGTAAATCGCAGCTGGCCTGGTACATTGTTTGCTTCCTCCAGCCATTCAGTATGCACTTTCAGTTTCACTCAATACTATGGACCAAAACTGCCGAATGTAACGTTAGCTAACTAAGGCTGCGAATGTCAATACAGTCAAACTATTTATTTATGCAGCTATTTATTTAGCAAGCTAAAAACAGCCTAACATTAGCTGCTGGGACAGCCTGGTCTCATAGTAACCGTAAATCCGAGATAATCAAATTAGTATGATAATATTTTACGTTTGGGATGGTTACTTAAGACATTAAGACAGATAGTTACTTAAGGCAAAAACTAATGTAGGGTGGGCAGTAGAGGTGAATGGGTGGAGTATAATGCAAATGTCTATCAACACAAAGGTTGTGAGTTCGAATCTAATTACTTTCGCATTTTAGCAACTTTTCAACTAGTCACTACTTTTTAGCTACTTTGCAACTACTTAGCATGTTAGCTAACCCTTTTAGTGAACCCTAACCTTAAACCCTTTAGCCTAACTGCTAAATTTAACCCTAACCGCTAGTCTAGCTAACGTTAGCAAGCTAGCTAATGTTTGCCACCTAACTAAAATTCATAACAAATACTATGTTTAGATAAACATATCGTAAGTTTAGCAAATTCGTAATATTTTGTACATTTTGAGAATTCGTAAAAATTCGTACAAATTACAATTCTTAATATATCATAAGGAATGGTTGATGGACATCCGCAAATGAATACATACCATATGAAACGCAACGTACAGTGCATTCGGAAAGTATTCAGACCCATTGACTTTTTCCACATTTTATTACGTTACAGCCTTAGTCTAAAATGGTTTTCAAAAAAATCCTCATCAATCTACACACAATACCCCATAATGACAAAGTGAAAACAGGTTTTTAGAAAGTTCAGCAAATTTATTAAAGTAAAAACACAGAAATACCTTTTTTACATAAGTATTCAGACCCTTTGCTGAATCCACCTGTGATAAATTCAATTGATTGGACATGATTTGGAAAGGCACACACCTGTCTATATAAGGTCCCACAGTTGACAGTGCATGTCAGAGCAAAAACCAAGCCATGCATTAGACCTCAGGATAAGACCCAGATGCAGACAGTTCGAAATAACAAATGTTTATTATGATACGGGGGGCAGGCAAACGACAAGTTAAGGGCAGGCAGAGGTCAGTAATCCAGGGCAGAGTCCAGACCTCCTCTCCTTCCTACGTTCCCATAGTCGCCCATCGATCCGGATGGTCAAGGCGATGAGCGAGTCGAGATCCGTTGGTAGTTCCCGGGCTGCTAGCTCGTCCTTAACTTCCTCCGACAATCCGTGCAATCCGTGCAGGAGCGTGTCGAACAGCGATTCCGGGTTCCAGGCTCAGCCACCAATGTGTGGAAATCCATCGCACACTGCGAGAGTCTTGCCGAAGCTGAAGTAACTCCCGAAATCAGTGTGATGAGGTACGGTATCTTCGAGCAGTCCGAGGGGAAGGAGGAGGGCTGCAGCTCGAAGATGAGGGAACACTGAGCGAGAAACGCCCGACAGGTTCCCGACTTTCCAGCGAAGTGTTCCGGAGGAGGTAAGCCGGGTACTCGGGAAGCCAGGGTGGCCGGGAGAGACGCGCTGATGACAGCCGGGTTACTGAGGGTCTGGGAGGTTACCGTCGTGGTAGGCTGCCTAACAGACAACCCACGGAATTGCTCCAGCAATGTGTTCAACGCACAATCATGGCGTTCAGCCAAGGTTTGGAAACCTTCTATAAGACCACAAAGCAACTCCTCGTGCCTTTCAATGTTGACTCCTTGGGAGGAGACGGCGTTGCGGAGCTGGTCTGAGTCTGCTGGGTCAGTCATGGCCAGTTCGTACTCTCAGACCTCAGGATAAGACCCAGATGCAGACAGTTCGAAATAACAAATGTTAATTATGAAACGGGGGCAGGCAAACAACAGATCAATGGCAGGTAAAGGTTAGTAATCCAGGGCAGAGTGAAGAGGTACAGAACGGCAGGCAGGCTCACGGTCAGGGCAGTCAGCGGTCAGTAATCCAGGGCAGTGTCAAGAGGTACAGAACAGCAGGCAGGCTCAGGGTCAGGGCAGGCAGAATGGTCAAAAACCGTGAGAACTAGAGAACAGAAACTAACAAGAAACAGGAGTACGGGAAAAAAGCGGGTCGGCTTGACGAGACAAGAGAAACTGGCAATAGACAAACAGAGAACACAGGTATAAATGCACCAGGGATAATGGGGAAGATGGGCGACACCTGGAGCATGGGTGGAGACAAGCACAAAGACGGGTGAAACAGATAAGGGTGTGACACCATGAGGTCGAAGGCACTGTCCTTAGAGCTCCGAGACAGGATTGTGTCGAGGCACAGATCTGAAGAAGTGTACCAAAAACTTTATGCAGCATTCAAGGTCTCCAAGAACATAGTGGCCTCCATAATTCTTAAATTGAAAAAGTTTAGAAACACCAAGACTCTTCCTAGAGCTGGCCACCCAGCCAAACTGAGCAACCGGGGGAGAAGGGCCTTGGTCAGGGAGGTGACCAAGAACCCGATGGTCACTCTGACAGAGCTCCACAGTTCCCCTGTGATGGGAGAACCTTCCAGAAGGACAACCATTTCTGCAGCATTTCACCAATCAGGCCTTTATGGTAGAGTGGCCAGATGGAAGCATTGTGATATGTTTTATTGTATGGTAAGTGTTATGGATGTATTGTTACAGGGAAACTGTGTTATTTTGTTAGTTGGACGGTGGATAGTTCAAAGAGGAGCGACACAGGGGTACGCACCTATCATTTAAATTTAGTTGATTAGATTAGTATCTGGGTGTGTTTTCCTGTCTTTAGTTTCTACTAGCAAAGTACAAAGAAATGCTAATTCAGGTTGGGGGTGAGTTTCTGCTTGAATTTTGTTAAATGGGCAGTGAATTCGCTCATATTTTAAGAACTTGCTTCAAAACTCCTGTATCTTAGATAACATGAGTATTTTGTATCTTCCTATGACACTCCCACAATCGAATCTATTCTTTGTGCTGCAAAACTAAGCAGTAAACACACCCCTCAAGCCTCGTGAATATTTGATGAGGGGCTGTGTACTTCCATGTATGAACAAAACATAAAACAAAAATCCAAAATTGTAATAGATTTTGTTGTTGTTTATTACATGTCCAATTTTGACACAATAATTGAGAAAAAAGGTTGATTTCAGATTTTCGTTGTTAAAATTCAGAAATGTCGTATTTTGAATCAAATTGGCAGTAGTCCCACTAAGTGCAAACCAGATGGGATGGCGTATCGCTGCAGAATGCTGTGGTAGCCTTGCTGGTTAAGTGTGCCTTGAATTCTAAATAAATCACTGACAGTGTCACCAGCAAAGCATCCCCACACCATCATACCTCCTCCTCCATGCTTTACGGTGGGAACCACACATGCAGAGATCATCCATTCACCTACTCTGCGTCTCACAAAGACACAGTGGTTGGTAACAAAAAATCTAACCAAAGACAGATTACCACCGGTCTAATGTCCATTGCTCATTTTTCTTGGCCCAAGCAAGTCTCTTCTTCTTGTTGCTGTCCTTTAGTAGTGGTTTCTTTGCAGCAATTTGACCATGAAGGCCTGATTTACGCAGTCTAATCTGAACAGTTGATGTTGAGATGTGTCTGTTGTTACTTGAACTCTGTGAAGCATTTATTGGGCTGCAATTTCTGAGGCTGGTAACTCTAATGAACTTATCTTCTGCAGCACAGGTAACTCTGGGTCTTCTTTTCCTGTGGCGGTCCTCATTAGAGCCAGTTTCATCATAGAGCTTGATGGTTTTTGCGACTGCACTTGAAGAAACTTTCCTTGAAATGTTCCATATTGACTGACCTTCATGTCTTAAAGTAATGATGGACTTGCGTTTTTCTTTGCTTATTTGAGCAGTTCTTGACATAATATGGACTTCGTCTTTACCAAATAGGGCTATCTTCTGTATACCACCCCTAACTTGTCACAACACAACTGATTGGCTCAAACTCATTAAGGAATTCCACAAATTAACTTTTAACAAGGCATACCTGTTAATTGAAATGCATTCCAGGTGACTACCTCATGAAGCTGGTTGAGAGAATACCAAGAGTTTGCAAACCTGTCATCAAGGCAAAAGGTGGCTACTTTGAAGAATCAAAAATTGTAAATATATTTTGATTTGTTTAACACTTTCTTGGTTACTACATGATTCCATGTGTTATTTCACAGTTTTAACATCTTCACTACTATTCTACAATGTAGAAAATAGTAAAATAAAGAAAAACCCTTGAATGAGTAGGTGTGTCCAAACTTTTGACTGGTACTGTATGTAAAATAAGGTATTTCTGTTTTGCATTTTGTATACATTTGCAAACATTTCTAAAAACCTGTTTTTGCTTGGTCATCATGGGGTATTGTGTGTAGATTGATGAGGATCTTTTTTTATTTAGTCAATTTTAGAATGAGGCTGTAACGTAATAAAATGTGGAAAAAGTCAACGGGTCTGAATACTTTCCGGATGCATGACATAAATATCTTAATCTGACTCACAGGACTGTACTTGCTCACTGATTACAGAGATTCTGTGAAAGCCGTCATTACATTATTCATAAAAACCCCTGCTGTGTCCTCAATGTTTGTAGATTTTATAGAGATTTGATAGTCGTTAGCCTTTGATATGTACTATACAGTCCTCCTCCAAAATTAACAATATTTGGTTAGTAGAGACCCTTCTGAGTATTTCCCACCCCACCATAAGTGAGACAGGAATTTTTACTATTTTCTACAAATTCCTAATGTTTGGTATACTCAGTGTATTACAGTGTATTGCATTGGGGGCTGTATGGAGGGGTTGGAGAACAAAGTGCTGCTGCATATGTGCAACACAGCCCCCTTAAAAAACGAACCATATTTGGTTCGTAGAGACCCTACTGATTATGTCTCACCTCACTTTAGTTGAGACCTGTAGAAAAGTTCTCTCTACAAGCCAATAAGCATTGAAAGGTGTGGGTGGAAGTAAGGAGTCACCAGAGACTCATTTAAGTTTTGCAGACTCTATTGAGTAATTCCAATAACATATATTTGTATTTTATTAGAAGTGTATTTCTTTAAATATAGCCTACAGAATAGCTTTCAACTTACAAAATAAATGCTGATACAATATATAAAAAGAAATGGGTCAAATTATCCATTCATTTTTTTAAAGACAGTTGCAGTGCTCTGAAAAACTATAGTGCAAAAAAATATCGATATTTCCTAAATGTACCATGTCTTTGCAGTGGGACTCTTATTTTGAGAAAAATAATTCCACGATCGTACTGCCAGCAGAATATCCTGCACGGTAATCACACAGCCACCAAAGTTTACGCTCCTCCCCAAATGGGGTCTCGTTTTTGTTTGATGGATTGCATGACATTGGTGATATCCAATGCAGCAAAACACAATTAGGCTACATGTTGTGTACACAACCAAAAGGCTATTTATTTATTTTATCGAATTTTATTGACATAAAGTGTCAGGGATTTAAATGTGCAACTTTGTACTGAAGAGGGCAGCATTGCAGGGCTTAAAATGTAAAATGCCTAGTGTTATATATATTTTTATATTAGGCAATAAATTATTTGATTATGATAGATGTATTTCAATTAGGCTATACACAGGCTCAAAGGAAAAATTCGATAACACAGAAGATATTCACTGGAATGGCTTATCAGATGATTTTGAAAATTAACATGCAATAAAAAAATATATAATAAAAAAACATCTATATTGACTTGTTTACCACTTTACAGACACGCTACTGAACGTTAATTAACATTTGGCATCTACGAGTTTAATTAACGACGGCCATGGTATCTGCTCCAGTGAGATAGCCTAGGCCCCCTCAAGGTGACCATGTCTGTGTATTTTGAAATATATTTATGGTCAGAGGGAAGAGAGGACATTGAGAAAGACCTAACATAATAACCAAATGTAGTATTTATCTGATTACATCTGCAGTATGGCGTTCTTAAGAAATGATTAGGCCTATATTCCATATCTTAGTCACTGATACATTCAACTATGAATAGAGATATGCTCATTTCCTGTGACTTAGAATGTTATATAAAGGAAAAAGCATAGGACTACATTAAAGGACATGCTGTTCTGTGAGACATATTGCAATAATTTGAGGCCTGAATATTTCAGGACCCTTGGGAGACTGAGGCAGACACATGCTATATACTGCACAGACAATTCAACCCACAAGTAATTGATTCTAGCAGTGAACGTTAGAAGTATTTGGATATGACCATATATACACGTAATTGTGCTTTAATAAAAATCGAATCAAATCAAATCAAAATATATTAGTCACATGTGCTGAATACAACAGGTATAGACTTTACAGTGAAATGCTTACTTACGAGCCCCTAACCAACAACGCAGTTAAAAAATATATGGATAAGAATAAGAACTAAAAGTAACAAGTAATTAAAGAGCAGCAGTAAAATAACAATAGCGAGACAATATACAGAGGGTACTGGTACAGAGTCAATGTACGGGGTTAGTTGAGGTATAGTCAACTAACACTGGTTAGTTGAGGTATAGTCTGAGTAGCCATTTGATTAGGTGTTTAGGAGTCTTATTGCTTGGGGGTAGAAGTTGTTTAGAAGCCTCTTGGACCTAGACTTGGCGCTGTGGTACCGCTTGCCATGCAGTAGCAGAGAGAACAGTCTATGACTAGGCTGGCTGGAGCCTTTGACAATTTTTAGGGCCTTCTTCTGACACCATCTGGTATAGAGGTCCTGAATAGCAGGAAGCTTGGCCCCAGTGATGTACTGGGCCGTTCGCACTACCCTCTGTAGTGCCTTGCGGTCGGAGGCCGAGCAGTTGCCATACCAGGAACCGGTCAGGATGCTCTCGATGGTGCAGCTGTAGAACCTTTTGAAGATCTGAGGACCCATGCCAATTCTTTTCAGTCTCTTGAGGGGGAATAGATTTAGTCGTGCCCTCTTCACAACTGTCTTGGTGTGCTTGGACCATGTTAGTTTGTTGGTGATGTGGACACCAAGGAACTTGAAGCTCTCAACCTGCTCCACTGCAGCCCCGTCGATGAGAATGGGGGCGTGCTGGGTCCTCTTTTTCCTGTAGTCCACAATCATCTCCATTGTCTTGATCACGTTGAGGGAGAGGTTGTGGTCCTGGCCCCACACGGCCAGGTCTCTGACCTCTTCCCTATAGGTTGTCTCATCGTTGTCGGTGATCAGGCCTACCACTGTTGTGTCATCGGCAAACTTAATGATGGTGTTGGAGTTGTGCCTGTTCATGCAGTCATGAGTGAACAGGGAGTACAGGAGGGGACTGAGCACGCACCCCTGAGGGGCCCCTGTGTTGAGGATCAGCGTGGCGGATGTGTTGTTACCTATCCTTACCACCTGGGGGCGGCCCGTCAGGAAGTCCAGGATCCAGTTGCAGAGGGAGGTGTTTAGTCCCAGGGTCCTTAGCTTATTGATGAGCTTTGAGGGCACTATGGTGTTGAACGCTGAGCTGTAGTCAATGAATAGCATTCTCACATAGGTGTTCCTTTTGTCCAGGTGGGAAAGGGCAGTGTGGAGTGCAATAGAGATTGCATCATCTGTGGATCTGTTGGGGCGGTATGCAAATTGGAGTGGGTCTAGGGTTTCTGGGATAATGGTGTGAGCCATGACCAGCCTTTCGAAGCACTTCATGTCTACAGACTTGAGTGCTACGGGTCAGTCGTCGTTTAGGCAGGTTATGTTAGTGTTCTTGGGCACAGGCACTATGGTAGTCTGCTTAAAACATGTTGGTATTACAGACTTATTAAAATAATCTAATGAAGATGTTTGCACAGTATGCCTTTTTAGTGTGTGTGATTAAGCTTGCCTGTTCCAGTCAACGCCTTTATAAATGAAGAAAAGAACTGGCCTATTTACTGTCAAATTATGAAATGAAAGACTTAAACAACTGAATCTTGTTGTGACCATCAGTGTGTATTTGCTATCTGGGCATACTATGTGAAAATAGGGCCCTAAGCGACTGCTTATGTCGCTTACGCCTGCAGCCGGCCCAGCCCACGATGTGCAAGAATATTCATGTTTTTCCAGCCTTGAGGGCCTGAAATACAATCATTCATCAAAATACAACATGTAAGACTGAGACATCCATAAATATAAGCAGACTTTTGATTCAAATCAACGGCTTGCAATCATTATTTTAAAGTGATGAAGTCCCTTTGGTCCTTTGCATTAATTAGATTTTTTTATGCATGAACATTCTGTATACGGCCTACATATTTAAACCACTTATAACACAACAAATATACCCTTGGTTAGATGGATTTTCCTCCAATCACAAAATATGCCTCTATCTGAACCTTTAATATTTCAAGCCAAATTTGAATAATATATACAAATGGATATTTCTGACTGTGATTACTATTTTATATATTCAAACACAAATTCAATATCGGTAGAGCTCCCAAGGAAATTATTCACCACTTTCAATTCAGCGAGGGATGGTAAGACACACAGGATGCAATGTTCTCTTTGCCTATCTGGCTGCAGAGCTGATTCTAATTCAAATCAATTCCCTGCCAGTGAAAGAGGAAACAGTAGGAAGGGTAGTGACCTTGGAAACGGGACAGACTTTTCCTGTCTTTGTTCCAAATTGTCTGTCTGCTTGAACTTCCATAATATGACATTACAATGAGAATTGCAGCACCACGAGGATGGGCACATGTGTCTGCTAATATTCACAACAGGGTTGAGAATAAATGTAAAATGCTTTGTAAATGAAAATAAATATTAAAGCTCCAATTTGTTTTGCACAGAGGACCTCAGCAGGATTTTGGGGGGATTGTGAAATGTACTGTATGTTACAGTTTAGTGAACAAAATCCCCATCTAGCTTTAGTCTAAAGTGACATCCCATTCCCTGTCTGGTAGCTACTTAGCATTGGTATGTACTTTCCATTGGAATGGACCAGATAATTCCTTGGGAGAGATCGTGAGCGGAGCAAAGAAACAAAACCACTGATATGTAAACAGAGATAGGTTTCCCAGCTGCCACATTCCCGCCTGCAATAACAAGGCTTCCTCTGTGCTTCATTTAGTAATAATAATGACACTAATGAAGATTGTCATTTACTGTGTCAGGGGAAAAAAAACGGAATGATCTTGTGTAAAGGAGCAAAGGGCATCCACCTAACTTGCTTTGTGTGCAAGGGCTTTTGCCTCAAGGAAAAAATACTAGGAGATTCCACCTTATGGAGGTCTTGTGGGATACTGTGTGATTTTAGAACTCTGGGGAATTGGCCAGGGTAGTTCAGAAAAATATATTTGTTGAGGTTTGAATTACAGTAGAATCTTTCAATCTGCACAGATTTTTTTGTATTGATGTTATAACTGTGTAACTGTTCAATTATTATATTTTGGTGTTTTACAGGGAGAGTTCTGATGACAAATTCTCAATAGCATATCCGATTATGATTGGAGAATGTAACTGCATAATTATTAATAGAAAAAATACATACAATTCTCTTCATTTTTTATTTTATTCTTTGTACTCTTTTACCTCTTTTTCTCTCCAATTAGTAGTAGTCTTGTCCCATTGCTGCAACTCCTCTACGGACTCAGGAGAGGCGAAGGTCGAGAGCCATGAGTCCTTCAAAACACGGCCTTGCCAAGCCGCACTGCTTCTTGACACACCGCTCTCTTAACCCGGAAGCCAGCCGCACCAGTGTGTCGGAGGAAACACCATACAACTGGCGACTGAAGTTAGCGTGCATGCGCCCGGCCCACCACAGGAGTCGCTAGAGCGCGATGGGACAAGGACATCCCGGCTGGCCAAACCCTCACCTAAACCGGACGACATTGGGCCAATTGTGCGCCGCCTTATGGGTCTCCCGGTCGGCTGCGACACAGACTGGGATCAAACCCAGGTCTGTAGTGACGCCTCAAGCACTGCGATGCAGTGCCTTAGACCGCTGCACCACTCTGTAGGCATACAATTCTGTTCTGTGATCCAACAGCTGACATTGATTTCCTTGACTTTTAGGAAAGGGGTCTGCAAGGTCAAATCAGGTAACATTTTATGCTTACTTACGGGCTTACTTACTTACGAGAAATAATTTAAAAGTATAAAACGTAATATTAAAAGTAATAATAAATACACAATGAGTAACGATAACTTGACTATATACACGGGGTACCAGTACTGTTCTGATGTACAGAGGTACGAGGTAATTGAGGTAGATATGTACAGTACCAGTCAAAAGTTTGGACATACTCATTCCAGGGGTTTTCTTGATTTTTACTATTTTATACATTGTAGAATAATAGTGAAGACAGCAAACTATGAAATAGCACACATGGAATCATATAGGAACCAAAAAAATATTAAACAAATCAAAATATATTTTATATTTGAGATTCTTCAAAGTAGCCACCCTTTGCCTTGATGACAACTTTGCACACTCTCGGCATTCTCTCAACCAGCTTCATGAGGTAGTCATCTGGAATGCATTTAAATTAACAGGTGTGCCTTGTTAAAAGTTAATTTGTGGGATTTCTATCCTTCTTAATGCGTCATCAAGGCAAAGGTGTTTTTTCATAGTTTTGATGTCTTCACTATTATTCTACAATGTCGAAAATATTAAAAATAAAGAAAACCCTTTGAATGAGCAGGTGTTTCCAAACTTTTGACTGGTACTGTACATATAACTAGGAATAAAGTGACTAGGCAACAGGATAGATCAAAAACAGTAGCAGCTGCGTATGTGATGAGTCAAAAAGTTTGTGCAAAAAGGGTCAATGCAGAAAGTCTGGGTAGCTATTTTGTTAACTATTTAACAGACTATTTAGCAGTCTTATGACTTGAGGGTAGAAGTTGTTCAGGGTTCTGTTGGTTCCACACTTGGTGCATCAATACTGCTTGCCGTGCTGTAGAAGAGCGAAAAGTCTATGACTTGGGTGCTGGAGTCGTTGATCATTTTTAGGGCAATCCTCTGACATGTCCTGGTATAGAGGTCCTAGATGGCAGGGAGCTCGGCCCCAGTGATGTACTGGGCTGTACGCACTACCCCCTGTAGCGCCTTGCGGTCGGATGCCAAACAGTTGCCATACCAAGTGGTGATGCAGCCAGTCAAGATGCTCTCAATGGTGCAGCTGTAGAACTTTTCAAGCATCATGCCAAATCTTTTTAGCCTCCTGAGGGGGAAGAGGCATGGTGGTGCCTTCTTCACGACTGTGTTGGTGTGTGTGGATCATGATAGATCCTTCTTGATGTGGACACCGAGGAACTTGATGCTCTTGACGCATTCTACTACCGCCCCCTCGATGTGAATGGGCCGTACTCGGCCTTCCGTTTCCTGTAGTCCACGATCAGCTCCTTGGTCTTGCTGACGTTGAGGGAGAGGTTGTTGTCCTGGCACCACACTGGTGGATGTGTTATTGCCTACCCTCACCACCTGGGGGCGGCCCGTCAGGAAGTCCAGTATCCAGTTGCAGAGGGAGGTGTTCAGTCCCAGGGACCTTAGCTTAGTGATGAGCTTGGAGGGTTCTATGGTGTTGACCACTGAGCTGTAGTCAATGAACAGTATTCTCACATAGGTCTTCCTCTTGTCCAGGTGAGAAAGGGCAGTGTCGAGTGTCTGAGAGGATGTTGTTGATGTGAGCCATGACCAGCCTTTCAAAGCATTTCATGGCTACAGATGTGAGTGCTACAGGGCGATAGTCATTTAGGCAGTTTACCTTGGTGTTCCTTGGTGTTCTTGGGCACAGGGACTATGACGGTCTGTCTGCTTGAAACATGTAGATGTTGAGTGGTTGGTAAATGGGAGGTATTTCATTTAAATTCTATTGATTGTCATGTAATAGTCAGCAAAGCACTCCACAACACATTTGCCAGTTGGTTTGATGTGAATTAGTTGTGCCAGCAATAAGCTCTCTGAGGACATATTTATGAACAACATCTGTTTCTCAGGGAAGGACATCTAGATTAGAGCACACGTTTGAAAAGTATATCAACACATAATAATAAATGCCATTTAGCAGACACTTTTATCCAAAGCGAATTACAGTCATGCGTGCATACATTTGATGTATGGGTGGTCCTGGGAATTGAACCCCACTACCCTGGTGTTACAAATGCCATGCTCTACCAACTGAGCTACAAAGGACCACATGACCCTGTCATAATGATGATCCTTACAGTGAACCATCTATTCGTTTGTCTAGCTCTATATGAACTAGGTTCATGATAGATGTCCCGAAATGAACATCGTAAAGATAATAGGCTGCTTCTATATTACCTTTCTTTAAACAGCAGGGTCAAGGGTGAGCAGGTGGCATTAATGGTTTGATTGCACTGGCCTTGATCTTCTGCCTAGTCACAGGGCTCTGTTTAAACTGTATAAAGTAACACATGTCAAGCATTTGCATGGGTGAAGTTGGACATAAATGGTTAACACATGACTCATTCGTCGAGCCCTACAGCTGCATTGGCTCCAGAGTTATTGGACAAATATAATTTTCCTCAAAGCTACTCCTCAAAGCTTTTCAAATGTGGGATCTGAAATAAAGCGACAGAGAGGGGATTTGCTGTAAAGAATAGTGTTCCATGTATTCCGATCCATGTACATTTTTCCTTTACTCCTTGTTGAATCCTTATGAATTTGACAACTCTTATACTGTCAGCATTAGAAATCAAAACAAGGCTCAGGGTTGCTACTTGGCTCATGTTCCCTCACAGTAAACAGCTCACAGATGTTTAACATTGATATTAACGATCTAAATTTGCCCTCTGTTGAAAAACTGAAGCTTAGCAGGGATTATGTTCTTCTCAACCAATTAGACAGCAGTACTACCATCTAATTTAGCTTGAGTGAAGTTTACAGTGAATGGTTTTTGCATAGGTCATTAGCTGTCTCAAAATACCCTGTCACCATAGCAACTTCAAGTGAGTTCTAAATTGCCGTATAAAATGGATAAATTATTAATGCTGAGTGGTTTGCTTATGTGCTTTGTTCTGAACACTGTTTTCACATTTCCTCTGCATTTGGACTATAGCTATAATTCATAACTTGTTTCCCGATCACTGTCACTCCCTATGAAATGTACCACCTTCATTAAACCTATTACAAAAACCTTAATTGATTCTGCATAAAGACTTCCAACAGAGGTGTGACATGACTATTGAAGTTGAGGAGGCCACTCATTTTTATCACTTGTACTTTATTGAACATACTGTATAATATACACTGAGTGTACAAAACATTAAGAACACCCTCCTAATATTTTTGCCCATAGAACAGCCTTAATTTGTCAGGGCATGGACTCCTCTACAAGGCCCATGTTGACTCCAATGCTACCCACAGTTGTGTCAAGTTGGCTGGATGTCCTTTGGGTGGTAGACCATTCTTGATACACATGGGAAACTGTTAAGCCTGAAAAACCCAACAGCGTTGCAGTTCTTGACACAAACCAGTGCGCCTGGCACCTACTACCATACCCCATTCAAAGGCACTTAAATCTTTTGTCTTGCCCGTTCACTCTCTGTATGGCATACATACATAATCCATGTCTCAATTGTCTCAAGGCTTAAAAATCCTCCTTTAACATGTATCCTCCCCTTCATCTACACTGATTGAAGTGGATTTAACAAGTGACATCAATAAGGGATCATATAGTTCGTTCACCTAGATTCACCTGGTCAGTCTATGTCATGGAAAGAGCATAATGTTTTTTACTCTCAGTGTAGAAATGAAAAGACATTGAATCTTACCACCAGTGACCCCATTTAAAGTCAAATTCAAATCCCACAACCTCCCAGTTCACCAGGACTTTGGTTCTACTACTGACGATCTATACACAGTATACTGTATTATATTAGCTGCCAGAGAGTAGTAAAAATGCAAAATATATACAACTAAGGCAGCATTCAGAAGTCAACTTTGATGGTTCCTTTTAATGATGTTTTCACAGTAGAAGTCTTTGAGTCATCAGGGTCTTGTAAATTATCAATTTACCAGCAGCTGTAAATCAAGGCAACAACATTCTTCAATCATTCTCCTCTTCTAGAGTTATACACCAGATATTTGCATAATACATTATTCATTATTCCGCTAATCCCAATTTCAGATGGAGAGATACTGTGTATGGTTGGGTAGTATTCTGTAGGTAGTTAGCAAATTCAGATTTACGCAGTGCTTTCATTCCTGATGTAATTTGCATTTTATATCGCTGCAATACATCTGCAGTGATGTTAACACTTATATTCACTAGAATATGTGTTTTGTGATGCATGATTACATTCCTGTGACGCTTAATAAAACGACTCACTTGACATTATCAAACAATTCAGCTGTAATAAGGGCTGTGAATATGAAATTGCATTCTGCAGTCAATTAATTCATTATAATGGCAGCCATTCAGACCACATTTGAGAATAATTTCATCCAATGTTTGTGTTATAAATGATGATAAGTAAGATGCATTTAGACGTACGACATTGACTACGGTCCCTAATGGGGATGCAATGGCCTGTTTGAGATGTTGGGACTATAAGGTTCTATCTGATATTTGTGTCGAAAGAGATAGTCACATATAATAGATATTCATATGTCTGTGAAGTTAGATTTTTTTCTAAACTACATTTTAAGTAAAAAAAATAATAATAAAAGTTCTATCTGCAATCCAATTACAATCCTGAACAAATACAGACGGACCAATCAGAACACATGTCTTTGCCATCTCCCTCTTACATATGGTCTAGGCTAACCTAGCCAGCAATAATGACATGCAAGCAAAAAACAACACCGGCAGAAATGATGTCACATCGTTGTTCAGTGATTACGGTAATTCATCGGATGATCATTATACATTTCTTAATGTATTTGATGATGTTTTGACTCTATCTTGATAAAATAGTGTTATTCTGTCATTTATGTATTCAAATAGCTACAGTCGTCTTAAAAACTGAACATGTCTAATTCAGAAGTGTCAGACAGAACCTTATGGTTGAACCCAGATTGACATTTCAGAGCCATAAGGTTCTATCTGCTATTGCACCCCCCTAAAAAAACGGATTTACAAATCTCAGGATTTGGATACTCTGTACTTTAGGTACCATTAAAGTGAGTACCTTAATGGGTTATGAAAAAAATATTCACTACAAAACAGTTCTGAGTTCTGGGATGTGAGAACTTGGATTCTCAATATCTCAGGACTATGCTTTGCACAGATAGAACCTTATAGACCCGAGGTCACATGTTGGTGAAAATGTGGCTGGAGCGTGTCCATGTTGACTTCCGGGGGTGGATTTTAACAGAGAAATATAGTGAGCTGGATTTATATGATTAAGAAAAGTAAATGCAAGCAGAAGTAATGTATAATCTTATTATTTAGGGTAGGAAATGGTAGATTGAGTTGTTTGAATCTGTGCACTGATGCAATGTCAACCAAGGTTAAACACCTGTACAAGAAGCACAATCTATCTAAAATGGCAAAACATAATTCAACTTGATTGTGAGTGGGTTTGTGTTTGTATGTTGAAGGACTTAGTAAAAATCGATAACACACAGATGTAGCTGTCATGGGCGTCGTATGAATTGGACCAAAATGCAGCGGGTACGTGAATGCTCATTTTCTTCTTTATTAAAATAAAAATGAACACTGAACAAAAAGACCGATGAAAACAGTCTTGTCAGGTGCAATAAACACTAAACAGGAAACAACTACCCACAAATCCCATAGAAAAAACACCCCTACTAAATAGGACCTTCAATTAGAGGCAACGAGGAACAGCTGCCTCCAATTGAAGGTCAAAACAATAAACTAGACATAGAAATAGAAAACTAGAAAATAGAACATAGAAATACAAAACATAGAACACAACCGAAAACCCCCGACAACACAAAACAAACACACCCCTGCCACGTCCTGACCAAACTACAATAACAAATAACCTCTTTTACTGGTCAGGACGTGACAGTAGCAATGTACTTTGGTGGTGGATGAGACCATAAAAATATAACTAATTATATTTCTATGGATGAGACCACCCCCCTTACCCCAGTGCAAAACATGTTTAGCACTTGGAAAATGCTACAGTGAGGGGAAAAAGTATTTGATCTCCTGCTGATTTTGTACGTTTGCCAACTGACAAAGAAATGATCAGTCTATAATTTTAATGGTAGGTTTATTTGAACAGTGAGAGACAGAATAACAACAAAAAAATCCAGAAAAACACATGTCAAAAATGTTATAAAATGATTTGCATTTTAATGAGGGAAATAAGTATTTGACCCCTCTGCAAAACATGACTTAGTACTTGGTGGCAAAACCCTTGTTGGCAATCACAGAGGTCAGACGTTTCTTGTAGTTGGCCACCAGGTTTGCACACATCTCAGGAGGAATTTTGTCCCACTCCTCTTTGCAGATCTTCTCCAAGTCATTAAGGTTTCAAGGCTGATGTTTGGCAACTCAAACCTTCAGCTCCCTCCACAAATTTTCTATGGGATTAAGGTCTGGAGACTGGCTAGGCCACTCCAGGACCTTAATGTGCTTCTTCTTTGTTGCCTTGGCCATGTGTTTTGGGTCATTGTCATGCTGGAATACCCATCCACGACCCATTTTCAATGTCCTGGCTGAGGGAAGAAGGTTCTCACCCAAGATTTGACGGTACATGGCCCCGTCCATCGTCCCTTTGATGCGGTGAAGTTGTCCTGTCCCCTTAGCAGAAAAACACCCCCAAAGCATAATGATTCCACCTCCATGTTTGACGGTGGGGATGGTGTTCTTGGGGTCATAGGCAGCATTCCTCCTCCTCCAAACAGGGCGAGTTGAGTTGATGCCAAAGAACTCCATTTTGGTCTCATCTGACCACAACACTTTCACCCAGTTGTCCTCTGAATCATTCAGATGTTCATTGGCAAACTTCAGACGGACATGTATATGTGCTTTCTTGACAAGATCCTCCCATGTAGTTCTGGGCTGATTGCTCACCGTTCTCATGATCATTGCAACTCCACGAGGTGAGATCTTGCATGGAGCCCCAGGCCGAGGGAGCTGGACAGTTCTTTTGTGTTTCTTCCATTTGTGAATAATCGCACCAACTGTTGTCACCTTCTCACCAAGCTGCTTGGCGATGGTCTTGTAGCCCATTCCAGCCTTGTGTAGGTCTACACTCTTGTCCCTGACATCCTTGGAGAGCTCTTTGGTCTTGGCCATGGTGGAGAGTTTGGAATCTGATTGAATGAATGCTTCTGTGGACAGGTGTCTTTAATACAGGTAACAAACTGAGATTAGGAGCACTCCCTTTAAGAGTGTGCTCCTAATCTCAGCTCGTTACCTGTATAAAAGACACCTGGGAGCCAGAACTCTTTCTGATTGAGAGGGGGTCAAATACTTATTTCTCTCGTTAAAATGCAAATCAATTTATAACATTTTTTACATGCGTTTTTCTGGATTTTTTTGTTGTTATTCTGTCTCTCACTGTTCAAATAAACCTACCATTAAAATTATAGACTGATCATTTCTTTATCAGTGGGCAAACAAACTAAATCAGCAGGGGATCAAATACTTTTTTCCCTCACTGTAGCTATATCAATCCAATTCATCATGCTGCCCCCAAAGCAAAGGATGGGGAATATGAGACTGTATGCACAGGTCTTATATGATCGAGTAAGAAATGCTAGACCACCTCATAATGAAGGTCTTATGTGCTAAACTTAGGCTACAACGCTATTCAGGTCTCCTGTTACCTGTTCTGAATGCATCTTACTGACCCATGCCATTGTCATTTAATTATGCAAGCACAAAGCCAAGTCTATGGTTACAGCTGGAACGTGTGTGGAGGAACAAATTTGCCTGATGGATTTTTAATGATAGTCCTAAACTAAAACAGGCGCCCATTGTAAAGGGATATCTAATCAGCAGTGCATTTCTGAATGAGGCTGTGTGGAGAGGGAGATACTTATAAACAAAACTCCAATATAAACCTATTCTCACAGAGGAGACCTGTCAAATGCTATAATTTGACATTCATCACAATGCATGTAAACACAATACTATCACTATCGAGATTGATGTAAATGTACTGTATGTGATTTATGTGATGCTTATTATTAGTATAATAACAGCTACTAGCTGTCAATGATAAAAAATTTAGTGTCATGGGCATGGCCCTAAACTACCTCGCACATTCATAATTCATGAATGCAAATGTCAGCTTATTCCAACACCCAGCACAGATACAGATGCAGTAGCAGTAGCATATTCACCGTTATTGACATAAGTGATTTAAAGTTATGTTCCGATTCTGTAGGGTCCTTGAATGAAAGAGTTGTTCAATCTAAAATATATAGGTACTACAAAGACCATACAATAACTTCCCAAATGTGTAATAAAGTAGGCTATTAAATCATGTATCTTTATAAACCACTTATAAACCACTGTAAACCATGTATGTACGGTGCCATCTTATTGTAGTGAAACATGCTGAAGAAGTTACTGTGGGGTTCGGTAGCTCCCATACTCTATTCTAGAGAATACAGTGCATTCAGAAAGTATTCAGACCCCTTGACTTTTTCCACATTTTGTTACTTTACAGCCATATTCTAAAATTCATTAAAAAAAATCCTCATCAATCTACACACAATACCACATAATGACAAAGCAAAAACAGGTTTTTAGAAATTTTGCACCAAAAATAATGGAAATATCACATTTACATAAGTATTCAGACCCTTTACTCGGTACTGTGGATGCGATTACAGCTTCGAAGTCTTCTTGGGTATGATGCTAAAAGCTTGGCACACCTGTATTTGGGGAGTTTCTCCCATTCTTCTCTGAATATCCTCTCAAGTTCTATCAGGTTGGATGGAGAGCGTCTCTGCACAGCTATTTTCAGGTCTCTCCAGAGATGTTCGATCGGGTTCAAGTCCGGGCTCTGGCTGGACCACTCAAGGACATGGAAATACAATGGAGGCCACTGTGTTCTCGGGGACCTTCAATGCTGCAGAATGTTTTTGGTACCATTCCCCAGATCTGTGCCTCGACACAATCCTGTCTCTACAGACAATTCCTTCGACTTCATGACTTGGATTATGCTCTGACATGCACTGTCAACTGTGGGACCTTATATAGACAGGTGTGTGCCCTTCCAAATCATGTCCAATCAATTGAATTTACCACAGGTGGACTCCAATCAAGTTGTAGAAACATCTCAAGGATGATCAATTGAAACAGGATGCACCTGAGGTCAATTTCGAGTCTCATAGCAAAGGGTCTGAATACTTATGTTTAGCATTTTTAATACATTTGCAAAAATGTCTAAGAACCTGTTTTCGCTTTGTCATTATGGGGTATTGTGTGTTGATTAATGAGGATTTATATTTTTATTTAATCAATTTTAGAATAAGGCTGTAATGTAACAAAATGTGGAAAAAGTCAAGGGATCTGAATACTTTCTGAATGCACTGTGTATACAGTATGATTGCTATCATATGTTCTGCCAGCATGGTAGAAATGTCCAAAAGTCAATGTCTCTAATGGTGATTCCACAATTCAATTATCCTCTATAACCATTAGTGTTATGTTACATTTTTTTTTAAACATTTACATTATAGTCATTTAGCAGACGCTCTTATCCAGGGTGACTTACAGGAGCAATTAGGGTTATATGCCTTGCTCAAGGGCACATCGAAAGATTTTACACCTAGTCGGCTCGTGGATTGGTTAAAAGCTATGCCACCCCTGGGCAGTGTGAATACATTAAGATTGGAATGTATCCTATTAGTAAAAGTGTTATAAGGCAGCGTTGTATCCTTCAATGTATCTTGCCTCTCAAGTCATTATTCATAACTACTGTGATTAAAGATTTACATTTATGACTAATTTCATTACAAAGCAAATCAAACTGGGAATTTGTCTTACACTGTGGTGATCACTGTTGAGTCATCTCTATTGACAACAGGCACATTCAATTACTAGATAAGGGGCAAAGTAGTCTCATTGATTGACCAGGAACTTCATTAACTTCATGTCCTCTGTCGTTAATAAAGGTCCATTGATTTTGTCATTTAAATGGATTGGAGATTCAGGAAAGATAATAGTGAATAGTGAGACTGAGGGCATGATTCAATCTAAACCTACACTGTAGTAAAAACATACTGCAGAAAACTCACATTATGTCTTCCCAGAGAAGTTGCAACCTTTCATTGAAATCAAAAGTAGTCATAAACATGTTTATTATTGTCTAATTAACAGCAACACTTAAAAAATGAATTTTGTGTCACGGGAACAATGTAATTGTGGGTCAACAACAGTACAAGTAGGACTGCATACTGTATAATGTCAGTCATTTTATCTGTTGGTGTCTTTTTATCCACTCACTGACTAAAAGCTTTAAGTCACTTTCCCCAAATCAGTCAATTTCTGAAAAGAAATAAAGTAATGCTGATAACTGGAATGGGATCAATACGCCCTGCCTCCATAATTTCAAAGAGTTTACTGCATAAAACTGCGCTTAAAAATAGCCCTTGTCATATGTCGCTGTTGCTCTGATCTTATTCACCGCGAAGAGGGGGGAGGGGGGGGGCAAGGGTGAATAACGAATGAAAAAAACTGTTGGCAGCTGGAGTCGATGAATGAATGACCCATTCAATCAGCAATAACCAATTCTCATGATCGTAAGTCAAATCACCATTGACAATCGTGTTAATTAACAAACTGTTCTAGTATGAGTGCCTTTAGCTACATTTGTTTGAAACTCACACAAATCGTAATAAATATCTACCTCAGTGTAAAAGAGATGAATCCCAAAATTGTTACCCCCGGTCTCTCCCTTACACAGTTCTCGGTCTAAAGGTTCAACTGATTTTAAAACCGTAGAAAAATACCAGGCATGTTTTACAAGTTTCACATCTCAAACAATAATAGTCCTCCTAATCGATTAGTGCATATCGGTCCTCAGCACAATTGAGATTAGCCTATAGCCTATGCACAGCCTGTAACCTAATAAGAGAGGCTATGCTTGTTATTTCAGTATAATGGCATGCTTCATAAATGTCCGTAGGCACTCGTGACGCTAGGATTTACCAACTCGGCCAAATTTGTCTTTGAACATTTGTCACTTATTATTTATAGGCTACTTCGTTCGAGAGCACAACCGAACGACTTTGTTCCCACATTAGACTACCTTTGAGAAAACGTTTGATAGCTTTTTTAACTAGTTCAGAGTGTTTCTTTGAGGAATCCAGAGCGAGCGCCCTTGTATCATTACTGTGAGAAATGTTCTTTCATACAAACGATCTTTACACAGGTCCTGGAAGAGATAGACATTCAAATACATTTCTTAAAAATTATAAGGTAACACAATATTTTTCTATTGCACATAACTTAAATACACTATTGAGAAATTATCAGACTGATGCACAGTGTTAATCTCATAGTTACTTTTGTCGAATTCAAATGATATTAATGGACATATGTGGTTTTCCTGATTGAAAAGGGACGGTTTTATGGGCACAATATTATCTAATGTTGATTCTTATTAGCTTAATTTATGCACAGCAACAAAAGCCATGCATTTGGTAATTTAGGAGCAACTCAATATTTTTGTAAGTGTTTAATATTATCCACAAAGAGCTTTTAAACTTAAAATAAATATAGGGTCCTTTCAGGACCTTCGGCAATCCATTCAAGCCAACAAGTTTGGAGAGCGTGTTGAGTTTAATCAATTCAGAACGTCGAGATGGAGCCTAACTCACTCAAGGTAACATTATAATCATACACCAACATATTCTATTTTCGCATGATATTAACAATATGGAGACAAACCTTTGTGTTTGCAGCTCATTTACAATTCTTTGGTGTTTTTGTTGTTTTTACATCATATTACAATAAGTAAATATATAGTTACATGGTTCTAAATCAGTCCTAAAATCAGATGCAGGTGGTATTTTGTGCGTAATTTAATGATTTGTCAAGCCAAAGTCATTGCGCATGTCGTCCCATTCAATGTTTCCACATTTTTGAATATGAATAACTCATTCATTAAGTTGCTTATTGCTATTTTCTCCACAGTGGGTAGGCTCGTCTTGCGGTTTACACGGACCATACATATTCTACAAGGCTTTTAAATTTCACCGGGACGGTAAACCAAGGATTCTGTCCCTCGGAGACTTTTTCTTCGTAAAATGTAAACCCGGAGATCCAATTTGCATAGCGGAGCTACAGCTGTTGTGGGAGGAAAGAACTACTAAGCAACTTTTATCAAGCTCAAAACTTTATTTCTTACCCGAAGATACTCCCTTGGGAAGGACAGTTAGTCATGGAGAGGTAATAACCTTCAAACATTCTGTTGATACATCGATGTGGCATTTTCTGCATTCTTTGGTCATTCGTTGTATAACGTGCATGCATTATGTGATAGCCACATTGATCCATCGCAAACTGCATAATGTGTCTGTCTATTACATTGTTATTGACTGCTTAGCCTATTTGTTCCTCATTGTGTCAACTGCTGAATGTGCAGTTCAATCGTATCCAGCTGTGCGTAATAACGCTCGTGCGCTGTATGAGGTTAATTGTATTAGGGGAAGAAAAATCCCCTACAAGTCCAACGCGTAGGCTATGTCATTTTATTTCTTCATGGTGCGTGTCAAACGGTGATATTGACTGAAATTGCGAAATGGTAAAGCATATGAGATCAAAACGCTTCGATTCAACAACACCATAAATATAATCTTTCATCATATCATATGAATGGCTGCTGAGTAAGCGCACACAACCTATTGAAGACGAGTGCTAGCACGTCTAACTTGTTCATCATTTGCATAATTTCCATGAAATCATTCGCATTCCTAACAATGTGATATCGTTGTCAGCTCAAACGTTCTGCCCTCTTATCCAGAGATTAAGATAGGTCGAAAAGACAAAGCGTTACAAAATAAGATTTACTGTAGTCTGATATGTTGCCATTGGCAATATGATTAACTGAGGTATTTTGTTAAGTGGCTAAATATGACGCCTGTATCACATTTCATAACCGCATAGAGCGACAAATATTGGTTTTGTATATTCATTTATTGTGGGGTATATAAAACAATCAAACATTTGCTATGTGCTACTGTAGCCTACACAAATAGGCAATTCTACCGAAACACATTTCACTATGCTCTGACTTGATTTTGAGGTCACATGAAATATGCCAGCGGTTGCATTTGTCATTTAGGAAGGACAAAGCCTAGTTTGTATTTGATTAGCAATGCAAACATAGAAACCGACTTTTCCCCTGCTGATGGTCCTCTTGTGTAATGCAGTAGCTATCATATTTCCTTATAGTGGACACTGCTATGAATACATGTAATTGAAACCTTTTATTTTCTTCACTCAACTAGAATCATCCAAATCCTTACTTTGCATTAGCCTTTAACACAATGTAATGACTTTGTAAATACTTTGAGTGCATGCACAGTCCATCATTAAGAAACACACTTGTGCAATAAGGGACAAGTCAGCCCCACCCCTTGAGAAGCCTGATTTGCATTGCAAAGTGGTAACATCACACACGATTGGATATCTGGACAATATTATTTGACTCCTTCCAAGATCAAAGGACAGAGTGACTCCAGAGTGTTGGCGGTTGGAAATTGATAGTTATAGCAATAGCCTAGAGCAGAGCTGAAGTAGAGTATGACACAACATACGATGACATCTAAAAGTGTGATGTTGATGCCGACGATCCCCTTAAATGTGATTTTAAACTTGATGTTCTCAGCAAATTGCCCTATAAAGATTACATTGGAATTTTACTCAAACAAGTAACTGGCTGCAGTTATTACCAGTCAGTTAATGATCTTTATTTTATGACTGCTCTAATATGCAAATCCGCTTAGCCCGAGACAGCTTTCAGTTTGTAAGATATACGTGGTAGTTATAGCCTCTGACTAATGGGTACGTGTAAGACTACTTATCTACAGCACAAATGTGCTCATGTCATGAATACAATAACAAGTCATTTTCTCAGTGGGATAAAAGGAGGTTATAAATCTCTCTGGATATCCCTTCTTGAGTTCAATGCTCAACATATTATGTCATTTCCCCTCAGGCCTGGGTATTTGTATGCTCTTTGCCCCTCCCAGTGTAGGCAGGGACAAGAGAAACCCATGTCCTACTGTGCTCATTTTGCTTTCGCTGACAACCCTTCTACTCCACCATACAGACTGACCGCATGCTATGTATAAAGGCATTGTGTTATGTGGCGCACCCATTATGATACAACCTCTATTTGCGTCTCTGCATTCTGTGGTCTGAGAACCGCTTCTTGCAAAGCAGTGACACAGTATTAAGTCTTGCCCTCAACGCCCCCCTCCGGTACATGTTGGCTCAATACGCTGTCTTTTTTTGGCTCATGTTTCAAGAGAGCTTTTTTAGATAACACTTACGGCTACAACCATTTCAGTGCTGCTACAGCTAATTGCCTGGGCCTTATCGTTGTACTGCTTAAGGTACCCATCGTGGAAATAGAACATTGGCAAGTAGTCTGGTATTTCCTGTTCATACACTAATAATTTGTTATTATCTGTGATGTCACTTCTTGTTTGGCACTCTATTCCTGTAAATGACAAAGCAGTGAGGTATGAGAGCAGTGACTGCAGCAGTTGTATTGATTGCAGTAGAAAGAAATGGTGGCATCTGTCCAGAATCAGCTTTGGTTTATGGCAAATATCCATGCTTGTGGTGTTTGAGTGCTGGGGACCTGTAAATAGGGAAATCAGATTATATGTTGTTTATTTTCTTCTTCTCTGATTTTCCTGGAGGGAGTATGTTTGCAAAAGTAATTCTAGCCATAGGAATGTTTTTTTCAGTTATGTTATCTGGTAGTCCAGATATACAACCAATAGCTCAATAGAAGATTTTATATGGATTTATGTAAGATTCATACTGGTCAGTGAGCATGATACCAAGTCACCCTATTCACCCAACAATGTCAGTAATTTAGGCTGGGGTGGGGGGGTGGGGGGTGAAAACTATCCCTCCACTGCAGAACAAGCCATTAAGTCGGAAACGTTGCCCTCAAGTGAATTCCTTTTGCGTTTCGAAAATACATGTAAATTATTGTCAGGTTTTTAGGGCAGTACTGGGGATAATTTAAAATGTAATTTAAACTGAATGTCATGCACTTCAAAGTAAAAAAACACATCATTTTGGTTTGTGTTATTTCCATACACATAAATGTGTTCTTATATGCAGCTATTCTGTGATATATGTAATGATATACAGTGTTTTTTCCCTCAACACATGAAGAATTGGTGCTCTTTGGATTGGTTTACACCTTGTCATTGACAAACCACTTTAACATCAAACACATTTCCCATAATGCATGACTCTAAAGCCCCAAGCTATAGTGGATCATTATAACCTTAGAGGACTGAAACCACAGATGAGCTGTTTCCAGAGAATGTACTTAGCATATTTTTATTCTTTAGTGAATGCTCATAGCACTGCTTCAGCCTAATATGATTTAGTCTGTGGTTATACACCCCACAGTCAAAATAAGTCAAATAGTATTCAGTTCTGTGTGTGTTTAAAGTATTTTTGAAATTACACACTGTACAAAACAAAATAGTAGCTGCTTATAGTTTATGGCAGAAATCATTTATGGCCAATATCTTGCAGGCATATAAATTGTAACAACATATAACAAATATTTAACCAAGTTCTATTTTAAAATAGTTTCAGTAGAATACATCAGACCCTAACCTCTCCTGTGCTCATTTTTAGATGGTTGAGTTTGTTTTGAGACACTGTATCCAAGGTCAGTGTTGAGGAGGAAAGATAATGAACTCATATTGCGTTTCACTCTCTCAGCCTAGTGCACCAAAGAGCATTGTTCATGTCACCATGTCCATTACTCAATTACTAATCTCCTTTTGGCCTAAGGAATTCCTGGGTTGACCCCCTGAGCCACCAGACTGAAACCTTCGCAGCATGACAGGGGCTGCCTGTGAGACTCTGACTCTTAACTGAAAAGCCTGTCCAACAAATGTACCGCTTTGCCCTACAATGGTGACATTTAGGAATGTCCCTTACTGTTCAAGTACTGTGGTGCTCTTTTCACAGAATGATATGGAATAATATGGATTTTATGGACATTTAGAGATCATGAAATCATAGCACAATTGTTGAATTTTAAGTCATAAAAGCACACCTTTCTACCAATTACACAGTTGACATTCTATACATGTTATATAAGCCCTCATGCATTATTTGTTGTAAAGTAAAAAAGGGTTCATATCTGCTGTACTATTTGCTGTACTATCATGAACCTGTAATAAATCACATTGTAATATTATTGCTCCATAAACCACTGAGATTGTTGTAAGCCTAGTCACAATATCAACCTTTATTTGCAGTCTGCAAAAATGATATAGCAACAACCTCTCTTGTGAATTGTTTTATTTGAAGTGTCACATCTTCCCATTGGTAGCCTACAGAGACCTCTGACCTATATGCAGCTTGGTGGTTTTATCTTCCACTTCCTTCCAATATCAGTACCTTAACTCTTTATGGTAACTCAGTGTGGGTGTTTCACAGAATTTAAATGTGTGTTGTGTTTTTGAACTCATAATATAATGTCATGACAGCTGTTGAATGACAATCACCTGTTGCACTCAAGTAAAACACATCACAAAACAGGACAGTTTGACACCCACACGTCACATACAATTCAATGATGTTTGGGAAACATGCAGTCTAAATTTTTCTTTCTGTGAGGAAACTATACAGCAGGATTTCCCAAACTAGGGGTCGCCTGATTTGAAAGTGGGGTTGCGAGAGAAATTTTGCGCTTGGTTCATAGAACCGGGGTTACGTCAGTAACCTCCGGTAGCTGCTAGATGTGGTTGTAATAAACAGAGCGGTTTCTGTTTTCTTCCTACAAATGTGGCTCTATCTTTTGAATGGTTTAAGCTACAAGATATTATGACCCCTTCACTGAAAGATCCTCAGGAACACGTATGTACATACTTTTTCCCTCTAGTTTGCCAACAAGCCGTTAGAACCGAGTGGACAAGACCAGGCACTAAATCAGACTTCTACACAGATCATACAACATTATTGCCTGATGATCTTCTGAACTTCCCAATACCTTTCTGATGTATTTCAGTCACTTCAAACCATATCGTCTTCATATTGAAATACTGTCAAAAATACTGTCAGACTGATTTGTAATAGACTGTCATAGCCCAAAGTAAATATTGGCCATTGATTACATAACTTAATTTTACATGGTTGGGTTGCAGACTTTTTTAAATATCAAAATGGGGTCGCGGGCCAGAAAAGTTTGGGAACCGCTGCTATACGGTATGTTATGAAGACACTCATTCAAGACCTAAGATGTTAACTGTAGAAAATCCATTGTGAAATCTTCTGAGTAATGTAGTATTAAATATAATGTATACTTCTATGAGTTACCAGTTTAGTATGTTTACTTAGTCAACTGTATCAAAGCACAAGAAGAATTCCAGAGGATGTTTTTGGCTGCAGGCATCACTGCTTAACAATTTCTACTTTCTGCTGTTGATTGGTACTAAAATGGAGTTCTGTTATTTAAATGTCTTCCTTTTAAAAAGAAGACAGTCATGATGCCAGCAAACAGTTTCAACCACCAACCAACCACCACTTGACAGCACATTATAGGAGTTTATATAATCATGTTTATTTACTAAGAAGACACAGATATAGGAAGCTAACCATCACAGCTTTTCTTATTTACAGCTTTGTTTTTGATTAACTCAGTTTTGTTAGCGGTGTGGAACTGGCATTGTGCAAATTTACTCTGTGTGAAACGTAATAAAGTCACTGTATGTGTGTGTGTGTGTGCGTGTGAATGCTTAAAGGGATAGTTCGAGATTTTGGCAATGAGGCCCATTATCTGCTTCCCTAGAGTCAGATGAACTCGTGGATACCATTTTTATGTCTCTGCGTGTAGTTTGAATGAAGTTGCTAACTAGCGTTAGCGCAATTGCTAACAATCGTTAGTGCAATGACAGAAAATCTTTGGGAAGTACAGTAGACTTCCAGTCATTACGTTACCGCTAGTTATGATTGGCTCGCGAAACTGTCTCTAACTTCCTTCATACTGGACGCAGATACATAAAAATGGTATCCAATATATCATCTGACTCTGGATAAGTAGACAAAGGGCTTACTTGCCAAAATCCTGAACTATCCCTTTAAAGGTTGCTTCAGGGGAGAGGTGTACAGACTGTTGCAAGGTAAACGTTAAAAAGCATGTTTCTCCAGATGGACACATCTGTCCTCCAGATTCTGCAGCTTAATAACAATCTCCTACCACTCCGGCCGGATAACAAGCCCATTACTCCTCAAAATGGAACCACATTTCAACATTTCTATGCCACAATTTTTCCATTGGAGTTGCAATTCCTCAAAAGGGATAGATCAAAAAAGTTATTTTAGTTTGCCTCAAAGGGTTGAAAGAACCAGGAACACAACTTGTTCAAGGGTTGTAGACTCTCAAGAGTATTACATTTGAACAAAAGGTTGCTTAGAAAAGTTCACCCTGGTTACCATGGCAAGCTGCAGATGTAGGATCTTAATTTGATCACAGGAGATGTAAAACTTGTAGTGTATTAGAGGTTTCAAAAGGCTTTGTAATTTCCACTTTTAAATTTCAGACTTGATTTTCCCTTTTGAAAAATGTATCAACCACTACAAAAAAGTAAATTAATTATAATATAATGATAATTCACATTCCTGTTGCTGCAAGATTATTTTCCTGCTGTAGCAAACTGGCTCAAATTAAGATCCTACGTCTGTATGACCCCATCTCTAATAGTAACTCTTATAATAGTCTTAAGATGTTGTTATGAATTGACATATCCCTGTAATTTTATTCCCTCCTGACCTCACACTCCCTACCCTCCTTCTCTTGTCTCTCTTATAGCACGAGGTCATTGCTGTGTCAGAGAAGGTGATTGTTCGGTTGGAAGACCTGGTGAAGTGGACAGTCCCAGAGTTTTCGGGATGGTCCCACGGACTGCGGGCAGCGCCTCTGAAGCCCTCTGTCCTGAGGGAGCTGGGTGCCAATGGGCGCAGAGAGGCCCTCCACAGATACAGGGAGAGCACCTTCACCAGCGGCCTCAACTTCAGAGACATCCAAAGGGAGAGGGCTCAATTGGGTGAGGACAACTGCTTTCCTGTCTCTCAAGCTATTTTGTTTGTCTGTCTATTAGTAGTCAGAATAAGTACTAGAATTCTGTCCATAACATTTCAGTTATACATGGAATTGTAACTATTTGTTAATACTTGTAAGCCTCTTATAGATGAAGGCTTTGTATAAAATAGTTACCAGTTTGGATTACACATCACTGTTAGAACCACATGAATGCACTAACACATTTATGACCAATCAAACATTTTTCATTATGCATTTATTTTTGCTCATGTTACAGTTATAATTGCATGTACATTCCTGTATAATTGCCTCAAACCTCTGGCATCCTTAATTTGTACCATTAATGTCGTTGAGGTATTTGATAGCTGCATTGTGGTATTTCACTGCTGCAGTAAAAAGAACATGAATCACAAGATATGAAGGAGGCTGATGAGTCATGCTAATCCTTGCCGATATAAAACAAGGTTTATTTAACAAAAGAAATGTGAAGGACTTAATATTCCCTTTGAAGAATTGTATGTTTTCCCCCCTTCAGATGATAGTGAAGCAGCAAAATTGTCATAGAATGTTAATGACACATTCAGAATTCTCTAACTCCAATTTCATATTTTTCTATTTGGGTTTCTCTTTTTATTCGTAGTTAACAGAATACTGACTACAGATAACTTCAACTTTTTTGCAAAAATCTCCCATTGACATCAATACAAGATATAAGGTATAGTCACACATAGTTGTATCAATTTGGGATGGGCCCCAACATCATCACCATATTCTTGGAACATTCTAGAGATACTGCTGTAATGTTTTGCAATAAATAATTTTTCCATTACCAAAGAAACATTTGACTAGAGAATGACTGAAACAAGCAACAAAATAGAGAAAAGTCCCCTTCAGAATGTGTTATTGATAGTTGTTATTGTTTGGGGGATGTGGATGATTCATAAATCCTTTAGTAGCTGGAGAGCTTGCTTGTTTTTGCCTTTGAGTGTTATATTGCCCTTGAATACACTCTATATCGTTAGATTCTAAAGAGAAAGTGGATTGGAGAATCAATAATGGCCGCTTTGTCGTTCTACAACATGAGGAATCAATAGTGTGTGTGCGCGTGTGTGTCAGTGTGTGCGTGTGTATGCATGTGTGTCAGTGCTCTATGTCTATGTGTGTGTGTGTGTGTGTAGTGATTGTGTATTAGTCATAACAGGAAATAACAGAGGGATAAAAACAGCTGTATAGATTTATTTGATGTCAGTCAGTCTCGTCACCTTCTAATATTCTCTGTGGCTGTATGATGCTAATGAGTGATGTGGCCGTTAATGACTCCATCAGGCTGTGTGTAAATGCACTTGTCCCTCCAGTGGAGTATCTCCCAGGCTGCCTGCTGAATGTGCCAGGTCAGCAGAACTCCCCTGGCAGGGCACCAGCAGCCCTAGCCCTGTGGCATGTGTTCCCACCCCTGCCAGCTTGCCGTTGTCTCTCTAACGATAAGAGAGGGATCATTCAACAAGGACACGCTATTCCAATGAGCTTTGGTTTGGATAGCAATATAGCTGTGATGAACTGATGATTGAAATTAAATATGAATTAAAGAGATATTGCAAGTGTTCATTGAGTGTCCTGCCGCTTTCCTTGTAGGTTTTGTTAGAGCTTCTGAATCGTTATTGCCCTTTTTTGGGAAATGATCATTTATAACCCAATGAGTTTCTTATTGTCGGGAAGAGCTTTCCTGCCTGCTCAGTTCTACTCATAACATGAATGATCTGTTAGCTAATTGTTGTTATAAATACGTGGATGTCCTCTCTGGATCTTGAATATCTGAGCCATTTATTCATAAAAAAACAGGATACTGCCAGAGTTACATAGAAATCAATTGTGCACTAAAGGGTAGTACAGTGTGCTATTGTTATTAAGGGAAGCATTTTTTTATGTGAGTGTATCCTAATGTTTCCTGGCAGACAGCCAATGAGAAGTACAGTGCATGGAAAGCATAAAAAATGCTCTCTACAAATGTGTCATGAATAGCAGGATCACAGTGCTATTGTTCTTCATGTGAATTATATGATGCGATATTATAGCAACTAAGCTACGTGCTCTGTTCGCAAAGGATAGGGAAACAGAGGTCTCCACTGTCATTAATTAGAGAAAGAGTGCCCTTGCCTTGCCTGCTAGCTATAGCGCCGCATCGACCAGTGATTTTTAACAGTGTGAAGCAAGTTGAGATTGCTGTTATAATTCAAGTGCCATCTTGAGGAAGAATGAACTGTTTTCAAGGCTCTCCACATTCTAGAGTGCTGAGCAATATTACACTTATCTGGACCTGCAGCTGTAAATAAACCAATTCCACCATGCCGCTTTAGCAGGGAAAGTTTACATTCATTTCCATCCATCCCTAAGAGAACTGTCCCAATTTTTGGCCTGTCGAAATTTGTTGTTCTATTCCAGTGGACTGGACAGGAAACGGAGAGATGTGTAATACAGTGAGGAATACAGAGATTGTAAGAATATAATCTGGTGTTGAATGGACCAACTGTGTTCTATCTGATCAAGATCTAATTTCTATGGAAGATAGACATAGGAGCAACCTCAATGTGTTTTTACAAGAATAACGTGATATGGGCTCTCTACCGTACAGGACATCTGGCAAAAGACATATGGCTTTAGATGTTGTCTTTTTACATTAGAGCTTTTTACATACAGTATATAACTGTGACATCAATATCTGCATCTAGCCATCTATTGTATGTTCCTACCATTTTTTTTTTTTTTTTAACCATTATTTAACCAGGTAGGCTAGTTGAGAACAAGTTCTCATTTGCAACTGCGACCTGGCCAAGATAAAGCATAGCAATTCGACACATACAACAACACAGAGTTACACATGGAATAAACAAAACATACTGTCAATAATACAGTAGAACAAAAGAAAACAAAAAGTCTATATACAGTGAGTGCAAATGAAGTAAGTTAAGGCAATAAATAGGCCATGGTGGCGAAGTAATTACAATATAGCAATTAAACACTGGAATGGTAGATGTGCAGAAGATGAATGTGCAAGTAGAGATACTGAGGTGCAAAGGAGCAAGATAAATAAATAAATACAGTATGGGGATGAGGTAGGTAGATAGATGGGCCGTTTACAGATGGGCTATGTACAGGTGCAGTGATCTGTGAGCTGCTCTGACAGCTGGTGCTTAAAGCTAGTGAGGGAGATATGAGTCTCCAGTTTCAGTTATTTTTGCAGTTCGTTCCAGTCATTGGCAGCAGAGAACTGGAAGGAAAGACGACCAAAGGAGGAATTGGCTTTGGGGGTGACCAGTGAGATATACCTGCTGGAGCGCGTGCTACGAGTGGGTGCTGCTATGGTGACCAGTGAGCTGATAGAAGGCGGGGCTTTACCTAGCAGAGACTTGTAGATAACCTGTAGCCTGTGGGTTTGGCGACGAGTATGAAGCGAGGGCCAACCAACGAGAGCGTACAGGTCGCAATGATGGGTAGTGTATGGGGCTTTGGTGACAAAACGGATGGCACTGTGATAGACTGCATCCAGATTGTTGAGTAGAGTGTTGGAGGCTATTTTATAGATGACATCACCGAAGTCGAGGATCGGTAGGATGGTCATTTTTGCGAGGGTATGTTTGGCAGCATGGGTGAAGGATGCTTTGTTGCGATATAGGAAGCCGATTCTAGATTTAATTTTGGATTGGAGATGCTTAATGTGAGTCTGGAAGGAGAGTTTACAGTCTAACCAGACACCCAGGTATTTGTAGTTGTCCATGTATTCTAAGTCAGAGCCGTCCAGAGTAGTGATGCTGGACGTGCGAGCAGGTGCGGGCAGTGATCGATTGAATAGCATGCATTTAGTTTTACTTGCGTTTAAGAGCAGTTGCGTTTAAGAGCAGGCCACGGAAGGAGAGTTGTATGGCATTTAAGCTCGTCTGGAGGTTAGTTAACACAGTGTCCAACGAGGGGCCAGAAGTATACAGAATGGTGTTGTCTGCGTAGAGGTGGATCAGAGAATCACCAGCAGCAAGAGCAACATCATTGATGTATACAGAGAAGAGAGTCGGCCCGAGAATTGAACCCTGTGGCACACCCATAGAGACTGCCAGAGGTCCGGACAACAGGCCCACCGATTTGACACACTGAACTCTATCAGAGAAGTAGTTGGTAAACCAGGCGAGGCAGTCATTTGAGAAACCAAGGCTGTCGAGTCTGCCAATAAGAATGTGGTGATTGACAGAGTCGAAAGTCTTGGCCAGGTCGATGAATACGGCTTCACAGTAATGTCTCTTATCGATGGCGTTAAAGATGCTCTATGCAGAAATGCTCCGCCATTTCCTGGTTGAAAGAAATCGAATAGTTCGCCTAATTTCAGTTTCTGTGACAAATAAAGCAAGTATAGTGTAGGTGTAGAGCATCATTGTACCATCTCAACTGCTGTGAAATATATTTTCCATAAAATAAAATATAGCATTTTCAGCTGATGTACAAAACCGAAAGTAAAAGACGCAAAAACGAAACTTAAGAACGGGAAGCATAGGAATATAGCACATAGAACATCTCTACCACTTTTTAGACTTGCTTTCAAGAGAGAGAGAGAGAGCAAGAAGAAAAGAGAGAACATGTGTGGATCATTAGTCATGATTCATCATTCACAACTGCCGCTCCTTCCCCCAGCAAGATTTGTGCTGTGACATGATGACAGGGATTGTGCAAGGTCACATTTTTGACTCTCTACCCCCCTCTCTTACTTCTCACCTAGCTGGAGGTCGATGATGAAATGATTTACAGGAAGCAAATTAAACCATGCTGCTTTCTAGTTAACAACACTGTGCCAACATATACATTCCTACTAGAATGAATATGGTATGTTTCACAGGTGCCCCATAGAAATATAATGAATCCAGTGCATAACGCATTATACATTATTTATGTCTGTCCAGATGCAGCCACTGGCAATCTTCAGAAAATGTTTCAGTTGGAATATTTTAAATTGACGCAGTCGATGGATTATAACCTTCGCAGCATCTTTCAGAGTTCACCAAATTATTTATGCTGACACAGACCCGCAGAATGATAAAGAGAATAGAAAACAGATTTCTTTCACTGGGTTGAGTTATCCTGGAAATATACATATGATTGTAGTTGATGTTGCTTTTCTATTATACTATGGTAGAAAACCGACCATGAAAAATATTTTGTGATCCGATAGACAAAGGCATGGATTTGAAATGAAAGAATGTCTTGTTGTAAAGCATATTCTTCATTCAACTGTGTATTAATCAGATAGATGCCGTACGCTCCCTTTGTCATTTTCTCTCCCCTATGCAATTTCCTCAAACTAATTCTTGGAACTATCCAAAGCTTTTGAAGTAATTCAATGGAGTGTTCTATTGATTGTGTGACTCTGATAGCAGTGGGTTTTGGTTTATGGGCATGTTCTCTTCATTATTTTCAGACCTGTTGGAGAGAGAATCACAAGCTGTTTTTCCCTCACTGATCTGCTCATATCATTAATTCCCTTGACTGAAGTTTGGCCGGAAGCCAAAAAATTCTAAACGTGTAAGCAGTAAATTGTGTGGCGGGGTGGAAAAATCTATTAGATGTGGGGAGCGTTTGAGCATGCCTGGAATTTGAATGGGCCAGAAAAACACGTCCTAGCAGGCATGTGCTTTGTAATCAAATTTGGATTCCGATGGCAAAAACGGTTTAGTAATTTAGTCCTTTCAAAATGTCAGATAATATTTGTGTAATTTCCAGCTGTTTTTTGCCTGTGTGCTCCAGGGGGTGAGATGCTTTGCTGGTGGATTGTTAAACAATGAGTTTGGATCCCAGGGGTGACCTCACAGAGGAAGTGAAGGGTTTTGTCTGTCCATTAACTGGCTCTGAAACAACAGACTTGTTATTGATGTGACCTCTCCTAGAACATAAAAGGCATCCCAAACAGCTAGTATAACACTCACACGCTATGCTAGTGACATAGAGGGAGCGTTATACCATTCAAATATTCCCTAATCTGGTTGCCTTGATTGGATTAGTTTTGTTAAAGTCGAGCAGAAAAAAACTATAAAAATAGACATCAACATGGACGCACAGACAGACCCAAATACTCAGACACCCACCCACACACATACCCTTCTCTTAAAGCCATCATAGTGACATTATTAATTTCAACCTGGGGGTATTCATTTTGCTTGCGAATAAACAATGTGGCTTTTATTAGATAGGTTGCCAAGGCTTGTTGAGTCAGTATGCCTTACCCTTTAGTTTTTATTGCCAGCCAATCATCCCACCATAATGTCCTTGAATATTTCATGAGAACATATATTAGTCCATCTGTGTTATGAATGCATTTCAAGCTGCTCCAGTTGCAGTCTTTTTGTGCACATTACAGTTACAGCCTGGAATTCAATCAGATCTGCACTGCGGGCAACCCACACTGCAAAAACAGCTTTACCATTCATATTCACTGCATAGGAACAATGGAATTGTTGTCAGTGGGGGGTTATTAGGGCTGTCAAACTCAGGTTAAATTATTGCCTTTCCACTGACATTGTTTAAAAAAAGTTTCAACATCAACCACAAGTTGCAGTATTCGTAAATCGTCTTGAATAATGTGCATATTTTAAATGGCATGGTTAGTTTGCCCATACAAGTGTTACATTGCATGAGGATAATATCACCCAATTCGGGAAGTACTTTTGGACAGTTTGAGAAATGTTTTGTTGTTTCTTAAAAAGTATGATACTTCTCCCCAGGAGAACAAAGAAAGGCATAGGGCTAGTTCATAGACTGTTTTCCGTCCTGTTGTCCTGGCAGTTATTTCATTTCCGTCCTTTGTGTGTTGGCCACTTGGTAAATCCGTATTATTCAGCAGCTCTGTTACTCTCCACCATTTCCCCCAGTCATTGTTGTGAAAACTCATTAAAAAGTGAACAGTTTCTTTGAGGCATAGATAGTGGATCTTTTGAGGAAGTTTGTCAGTGTTATTTGTGTGTTGTGTTACACATCAATATGAGCAGAGGGGCAAATAGGATATTTTAAAATGTAACGCCTCAAGGTTTTTTGGGGAACAAAAAAACCTTTGTTTTATCAATATGGCACTAATGTCATTATTCCGTTAGTAGAAATAAATGTTCCAGTAGTTGTTCTTACATTAATCCATGTAAATTGTTCATTGTACTGGATGTAATTATTTAAATAGGTCCAGTTGGCTTAGCCTATCTACTGTTTATTTTAAGCTTCCCTGTACAGATCTGCTGAAATGAGAGGTTCTTACATAATGACAGGAATTCACAATGGGCTCTGTTGAGTGACAGCCCCCACCTCGTCCTCTCTCATTATAGTCCTTAGAATGGGAAACATGCATGTCCTGAATAGCCTGTTGTTTTCTCCCCTTTCCTTTCTGTCCTTAACTGAAACATATTAAATCATGTTCCTTTCTATGTCTGTATCCCCTCAGTGGTCTGCCATGATTTACAATGGGGGGCTTTGAGGAAATATACACAGCAAGTTTCGTCAGGAATGACATGTAATTCCCTCTGACCCAATTCCCAATCTTCAGATGAATAGTTTTCTACCCTTCCCATGTAAACCTCAACTAAAGTGGGAACTCTGTGTCCCATTAAAGGTACATTTTAAGGAAACATCACATCCATTTTATTCCAGAATGCATAGAGAATGCACAGGCCAGGAACTCAGTCACAATCTTTATGATCCAAGATCACAGCTGCTCAATTGAGTTTGTGTCGAACAACGCCGCGTGACAAATGGAAAGGTCGGTCCATCAGAAGAGATTGTATATTATCATCTGGGAGAAAAGGCCTTTAGATTTAGACATAGAAATAGTGGAATTAAATGCCTCAGATTTCCACTGACCTTCTTTTCATCCTCAGAACTAGTCATTTACACTGAAAATCTCCTTCTTTTCATCCTCAGAACTAGTCATTTACACTGAAAATCTCCTTTGGGCAAGGTTTTCTATGTAACAGCCTGGCCACTGTTAATAATTTGTGAATGAGGAGCAGCGCAACAGTGCAATATCTAGATTGGGAAAGGCAAACAGAGCCATTAATCTCTCTGGATGAATAAAACAAAGAACAAGGTGCAATGTTGAGGCCTGTTTACCACAGACAATAGCTATTGACTGTCAGTTCTGTAAAATCTCTGTTTCTGCTTGTCTAAGTCGACTTTCTTGTTCCTACCAGTAATACCTCGCTGGTATATACAATTATGGGTCTCATGTTTGGAGTATGATTGTGGTTATGCAGGGTTGAAGCTATAATTTGGTTCAGGCTTAAAAGACCTCTGGAACATTGGGATGCTGCCTTGTTTGTAACCGCCATAGTCTTTGATAGTCAAAGGAACCAATTTGGCGCAAGGAGCTCTGAATAATTTTATCATGTATTACAGAGCCTATTAAATGCAAACTTTTCAATCTAGCAATCAATAACACAGACAGCTTACACTGGCCCCATGCCAACGACATTAGAGCTGCTAGCGCTTGTTGCTAGGGAGCAGAGCCCGCTTAGGGGAAGGAATGTTTAATGTAATAGAATCACATAAATCAACTCAGGGAAAGTGCTCTTGTTTTTTTTCTAAACCATTTGAAATGGGAGTATGTTTTTGAAAATGTCGTTTATTGCAATTTTTCAATGCAAACTGTGAGAACATCTGGAACCAAATTAAGAACAGTGTTCAGAGCAATTGTGCTGCATTTTTTTCTGTACGCATATAGCTGGCCTAAATTCTTGCGCAGCACACTTGAATAAATTGAGGTGAAAATTATATAAACGTTTCTTTTTTGTTTCGGGACACCCTCCCCTCCCTCCAATCCCCCCAAAAAATAGAACAGAAAGAGGCACTTTAGTGCCATTAGATAATTAAGAACAGGAACCAACTTGCCGAGAGAGCAGCCCTCTGCTGTCCTTCCTTCATACAGTTTTAATAGAACATTTCCTCTGGGCATTTGTGCCCTTTTGTGAGAATACCATTCCCTTTGAAGGCTTTACAGATATGCCTTGTGAATATAATGGCGACTAATAGTTATCTTAAGGCTGATCTAAACCAGGAAATGTTTTGATGCAACTGATATTATGGGTTGTTGTGAAGAGGCGAGTCAATACTTGATTGGAGCCCATTGAATCATGGTGGCTACATTATGCGTCATGAATATGAAGGGATAAAAAAAAAAATCTCCCTAGGGAGGAGAAGCTAGTCGTTACTGAAATATGATTGTCTTTTTGCATTCCGTCCAATATTTATTACTGGCAGATGCCATGCTTTTTTGGTTCAATAAAGACAAACAGCTTGAGAGCCAGCCTGCATATAGCTCTCTGTGTCACGTCCTTTATATGAAAACCGTAGATGCTGCAGGAAAGAGAGGCGGATGAATCAGAGAGGTGTTATACATTATGAAAGGAGTCTTGGGTAAATGGAAACAGGGCAACCTCTGAAATCAATACAGAGCTGAACAGCAAAAAAGGCAGTGGATGGGGAGAGAATACAAAATAGTCTCCTTGTCCAGTTTCCCTAGTTTATTCCCTGTACTTTGATAAGCTTTACATTTTGTTTTGATATCCGTGCGGTACCTACTGTAAGAACAGATATCAACGTGTCGCTATTGCCTCATAACACTAGGCTCCAGTAAATTCCTTGTCTGGTTAGATGATGTGGAAATGTTGACAACAGCAAATTTCAGCCGAGTGAGTGATTTAGGACTTAGTGACTGAAAGACAGTATGAGAATAATGGTTTTCAGCATTTTTGCCTCAGTGAACAGAACTTCACTCACAGTGTTTGAAATAGTTTTTTTCCCTGGTGTAACAATTTTAAGCTTGTTTGAAATGTAAGCCATACAACACCAATTTCGTTAATACATTGGTCTGTTACCTAGCATAAAACCGTTTTTTGGAGACTGTGTTGGAAAATAGATGTTCTTTTACTCTTCATCATGTAATCTCTTTTGAAGGAAACCCAGAATTATGTTTGAAAGGGTTGCTAGCATTGACCGGAGAAGTGGAAAGCAAAAAAGCTCTCATTGCCTATGGTTGTTCAGAGTAATGGTGATGCAGGAAGCAGCAGTATTATAAATAGTAGGCCTATATCCCAGAATCACTGACCTTGACCTTGAGTTGTCTTGGAGTTCTGCACTTGCTTATGCAGGCACTATAATCCATCTGCTGTATAATTACGGTTGAATAGCATATTTTGTAATACACTATTATATGTCCTCGGTTATGAATAGTAATGAACTGTCTTGAATGGTTATGATGACATCCTGTCACATTGTGTTTATGCTGATGATACAGACCCTGTTGTGTATGTTAGCTTTGAGATGACTTGACGATCCATTTAAAATATATATATATATATACGTTACATGGTAGTTTAATCATCACAGAAGGGCCTCTAGGTCCTACACTAAAGGCTGCTTGTCAAAACCAGCTGCTTTAGTAAAGAGAGAGAAAGAGAAACGGCATAATGTTTTTTCTCTCCGTCTTTCAACTCTCTAGTGACAGAGCTAAGGCCCCAGCCAATTCAAATTTGTATGTAAAGATCCTTTATTTGAAAAGATCAGATTTGATGAACAAAGGGACATTAAGTGTGTACATACCATTCCATTATATACCATTCCATTATATACCATTCCATTATATTATATACCATTACATTCCATTATATTATATACCATTCCATTATATACCATTCCATTATATTATATACCATTACATTCCATTATATTATATACCATTACATTCCATTCCATTATATTATATACCATTACATTCCATTATATTATATACCATTACATTCCATTATATTATATACCATTACATTCCATTATATTATATACCATTACATTCCATTACATTATATTATATACCATTACATTCCATTATATTATATACCATTACATTCCATTATATTATATACCATTACATTCCATTCCATTATATTATATACCATTACATTCCATTCCATTATATTATATACCATTCCATTCCATTCCATTATATTATATACCATTACATTCCATTCCATTATATTATATACCATTACATTGCATTACACACACACTCTCTTGCACACACCACACGCACACGTTTTGTTCTTCTATATTTGTCGGTACCTAAAATTAATTTCCTTTCAAAATCCTATTTTCCCCTAAACATAACCCTTCCCTAACCTTAACCCATAACCCAAACCCTAAACATAACTCCTAACCCTAAACCTAACCACTAACCCCTACCCTAACCCTAATTTTAACCTTAATTGTCACCCAAACCCTAAACCTAACCCCTAAGCTTAAAATAGCCTTTGTCCTGATGGGAACATGGGAAATATCCCCACGAGGGAGAATTGTTCTTGTTTTACTATCCTTGTGGGGACTTTTGGGAATTTTAGGTCCCCACAAGGTTAGAAGAACCAACACACACACACACACACACACACACTTAGCCCTACTATACAGTAAATCCCCCATGGCTTCTTCCCCAAATTGAATCTAATCAAAAGAATGCTGGGAGGGCCCTCAGGAGATTGCCAGGTTCCATAGTTGGCTAGTTCAAATAGAATCCTTGACATTTGGAAACAAACCATGTGCCACCAAGCAGTAATTGCATACAACCACAGAAACACACATCTGTGCTGTGTGTGTTTGAGGATGGGGGCTTTCATTGCCTGCCTTTTGAAGTATTATTAATGTGTAGTTACCTGGCTCTGTTGTCTGTGAAAGGTACCTGTATTGGACTATGGTACCTAATAGGGCTGGGCTGCGGACACCAAATTGGAGCAAATGGTGTCAAATGAAGGTGTGCCACCAAACCCTGTTCAATAGAAATGCTCATTTTATATTCAGATCATATTTCATATAAATTATTATCATCAACACTGTCAATAATATTGATAACTATGATATGAATTATTCTCCATATCGCCCAGAACCTAGTACAGGTACTTCATATTAAAAGTCTCATTGTTATATTGTGGAATGTTTGAGTAGGTGCTACTATAGAATGCCTACATTCAAAACCTCATTATGGATTACACCTCTGGCTGGATATGTGCGAAGAAATGCCACCCAGGGATTATTCAACATTTTCAGTCTATACTTATACTGTATGCAGAGTGGAAGAGAGTGAAAGTGAGGAGTAGGGAGAGAGAGGGGATGATCAATTAGTGTTTCATTTCTATGTGTGTAAGGTTTCCATTGTACTGGTCTACCAATTTGGCCAACTCAACGTTACTTTTCTGTACGAGGGTTGCATACATGGTGGATTTTTATGCTTAGATGGACAAAGGGGTATATATTATTCTTTCACGGCTAACAGTACTTGTTTGGGCTCAATACTAGTATATTTCACCACTATAAAGTATATTGTTTTTCTTGTCACACAATTGCATGATATGCTTATAGATTGGGGCGGCAGGTAGCCTAGTGGTTAGAGCATTGGACTGGTAACTGAAAGGTTGCAAGATTGAATCCCCGAGCTGACAAGGTAAAAACCTGTCATTCTGCCCCTGAACAAGGCAGTTAACCCACTGTTTCTAGGCCGTCATTGAAAATAAAATGTGTTTTTAACTGACTTGCCTAGTTAAATAAAGGTAAAAAATTGTGATGGATTGTCTGAGGTTCTCTCTAACCAGGTTAACACATTTTCTACCTAAACTTCTTGTTTCTGAAAGACAAGACTGCCTTAAGGGGCATTTCTTACATGCTTGTTTTCCTAAAGTGAGCAATCCTGTGAAAACTTCTGCTTGAATTTACTTATAAGTTGCTTATTAACACCTGCCAATCTAGATGTGAAGATCTTTTAGTTGTCTTGACATTTGCCTCTGCTATTATCAGTATATGTCATACATAAAGTCGTACACATTCCCGTATTCAAGTGAAATGTGTCATTATCAGGGGGTGGGGGTGGGTTTAAACTATATTTGTTTGGAACTAGGGCTGACTGTTTGTTTGAAATATTGTTTTGCTCCAGGTCAGGAAGATGACGGCAGGAAGGTTCTGGTGCTGAGCTATCCCCAGTACTGCCGTTACCGCTCTGTCCTGGCCCGGCTCAGAGAGCAGCCGTCGGTCCTGCTGACAAACCACACCGTGCTGGCTCTGGGCGGCATCGCCTCCCTACACAGCACAACACGCATCCTCTACTGCAGGGACACCTTTGAACACCCCACCCTGCTGCAGAACGAGAGTGTCTGCGACGAGTTCGGTAAGTCCCAAAATGCTAGGGTGCAGGTAGCACCTGCTCTGCTTAAAAAGGTTTTCTCCAATTTTGCACCGACTGAACACCACACAGGGTTGAGGTCACTTCCACTTTGATTCAAGTCACTTCGAGGGATGGATTGAATTGAAAGTCTCTGTGACCTTGAATTGAAATTCCCTATGTGGACTTGAGATGATTCAGTTCACTTCCAAAATTGACTGAATTGAAATGGAACTGATCCCAACACTGCAAAACACACCATACTGATGATTATCATCTGTCCTTAAGATAATCTTTGTTTAAAGGCCCAGCGCAGCCCAGTGATTTTCCTGTGTTATACCTATATATATATATATATATATATATATATATATATCTACAGTATGAGGTTGGAATAAGCCTCTGAAATTGTGAAAATTATATTAATTCCCTTTTAGTGTGAGAGCGGTTTGAAAAGACCTACTGAAATTTCAGCCTGTTTTGGTGGGATGGAGTTTTGGCCTCCCTAGTGACATCAGGCGGTAAATTACTTAATAGGTCGTTATCAATAAAACGTCACAATATGGTGCAGAGCGTTTGATTTGCCTGTTAGGAGGCAAGGACAACCCCAGCTTCGCTAAAACCATTGACAACTGCGTGCCATTTTTAAGGATTTTTTAAATAACTGTTAACTATTTGGTTGTAATAACATCAGCTCTTGAAGAGAATAGTCAGAACTACACAGTTCTGATTATTCTAGGAAAAACAATTGTGCACATTTAGCTCTTTCATCTCTCAATATTGGCCACCATTAATTTGATATTTGTGTAATATAAATTCAAAGTGAACTATACCTGCCAAGTATGAGTGGTTTAGGTTTATTTCCTATCCTTTGTGGGTTCTGCCTGTCAAGCAGCAGAAGGGCGCATTTGCCAATGTACTGTTAGCTGGTAATGTTTACTTTGCAAGCTACCGGTAGAAACTTTGCACAGTTGGCTAAATATAGTGGTAAGTCGACCTAATGTGTTTTTTTCTCCAACCAACGTAGGCCTACCAAGTGAAGTTAGCTAACATGATCCCCTTTTCAACATTGTTTTTAGTCACGATTGGCTGCATTGATTGATGGACCACATCAAATTAACTAGCTAATAACAGGTCACGTTAATATGGCTAATTAACAAGCTAAATTTCAGGGGATAAACTAGATGGCTATATTGTTAGATTTGCTTGCCATTTATAGTGGTGATGACAGAAGTCCGACTGCCAACTTTAACGATGTCAAGCTCTTTCCAAAAGCATGAAGCAAGCTAAATATCACATATTGCTATCTAGCTAGCTACATGCCAAATGGATACGCTACCCTCAAGTATCTGAAATGACATGATAATTGATGTTTACTGATCATGAAAAGCATGCAGTTACTTTCTGTATAACTCTGATGATTGAGCTTTTAGATGTGGAATAATCTGAACTGTGTTGTTCTGACTATGCTCTTCAAGAGGTGATGATATTAAAACCAAATACACTATATATACAAAAGTTTATGGACACCCCTTCAAATTACTGGATTCGGCTATTTCAGCCACACCTGTTGCTGACAGGTGTGTAAAATCGAGCACACAGCCATGCAATCTCCATAAACAAACGTTGGCAGTAGAATGGCCTTACTGAAGAGCTCAGTGACTTTGCAACAAGTCAGTTCATCAGATTTCTGCCCCGCTAGAGCTGCCCTGGTTAACTGTAAGTGCTGTTATTGTGAAGTGGAACAGTCTAGGAGCTGTGTGGCCTACCGTGAAGTGGTAGGCCACACAAGCTCACAAAATGGGACCGCCGAGTGCTGAAGCGCAAGGCGCGGAAAAATCATCTGTCCTCGGTTACAACACTCACTATCGAGTTCCAAGCTGCCTCTGGAAGCAACGTCAGCACGATAACTGTTTGTTGGGAGCTTCATGAAATGTGTTTCCATGGCCGAGCAGCCGCACACAAGCCTAAGATCACCATGCACAATGCCAAGCGTCGGCTGGAGGGATGTAAAGCTCGTCGCCATTGGACTCTGGAGCATCTGGCAGTCTGATGGACGAATCTGGGTTTGCCAGGAGAACGCTACCTGCCCGAATGCCTTGTGTCAACTGTAAAGTTTGGTGGAGGAGGAATAATGGTCTTGGGCAATTTTTCATGGTTTGGGCTAAGCCCCTTAGTTCCAGTTAAGAGAAATCTTAACGCTACAGCATAAAATTACATTCTATAGGATCTGTGCTTCCAAATTTGTGTCAACAATTTGGGGGAGGGCCTTTTCTGTTTCAGCATGACAATGCGCCCGTGCACAAAGCGGGGTCCATACAGAAATGGTTTGTCGAGATTGGTGTGGAAGAACTTGACTGGCCGGCACAGAGTCCTGACCTCAACCACATCGAACACCTTTGGGATGAATTGGAACGCCGACTGCGAGCCAGGCCTAATCGCCCAACATCAGTGCCCGACCTCACTAATACACTTGTGGCTGAATGGAAGCAAGTCCCCGCAGCAATGTTCCAACATCTAGTGGAAAGCCTTCCCAGAAGAGTGGAGGCTGTTAGAGCAGGAAAGAGGAAACCAACTCTATATTAAGGCCCATGATTTTGAAATTAGATGTTCGACAAGCATAGTTATAACAGTTATTCAGCAATCCCTTGAAAATGGCAGGTAGTTGTCAATGGTTTTGGTGAACCCCCAGCAGCCAAATCTAATGCCCTGCACCATATTGTGACGTTTTATTGATAACGACCTATAGACCAATAAGAAAGCGTTCCAAACCTTTCTGCCAATAACATCTAGTTTTCAGTTTTTCCTTCCCCACTCAGACCACTTGCAGACATTCCTAGTTAATTTCTTGAGAAATTGATCTTTGCAAAAAAGCTGCTTTTGTTTCTTTTTGACCATTTTGATTTAAAACAATCACAGTAAGGTACTTAATTGATTTGATATTGAGATAAAAACGGCTGCCTTTAACCCATTTTTTTTTATAGCTTAACTCATTGGACCTTTTGAATTATAGCTTAACTCGCCGTAATTGTGGAACAGGTAAAACATTTGGAAAGATTGTCTGTGTGGGTAATTGAATTTTAAAAGAGAAACGAGGAGGTGAGGGGAAACTGTTTTATGCGTAGGAAAATCTGGTATGAATGAATAGCAAGCTCACATTCTCCTGCTGCTCATACTGTTGGCTCATTGTGCCAGCACATGTAAGTGTCACACCGCATTCAGGCACAAGTCTTTTTCACTCTCTGACTGAAGTGTCATTACGTAAACACCACTTCTTTCAGTACGCCACATTAATGTGTGTTTCATTCATATTAGGAGACATTAAATTCACCCATGTTTAATCCAGATTTGTATTAGGTCAAGTGCCAGGGGCAGTGAATAATGGGCCGTTGTTAAAGCTAGAAGTGACTGGAAACGATTGTATTTATGCTTTTCCAATGCTAATCCTGACCTTTAACACTGGCCAAGTCTTTTTCTAGCGTTGCTAGCATTGCCCATTTAACAGACATTCTTTTTTTATTCAAGGGAATTGACAGCCACCTCACGGTGTGTGGACAGAATGTCATTTGTGTCACTGCAGAACTACTGGAACACTGCTAATAATTACAATGCTGCTATCTAGAGAGGACTAAGGAGTGCCACTGTCATTTAGAGAACGTTAAGGGTTTATTTTGGTTTGGTTACTCAAGGCCCGTGTAATAGCAGGGCAGCTTGACATGATGTCACTTAGTATCATGTACTTACTTCCTATTTCCATATTCATGTAGCCTCATTTCTACCAAACTGTGGAGAGGATGATGACAATGTGACTATTGCAAATTATTATCATATTTTCTGTGAACATACTCTTCTGTACAACCACACAGATATGACAGAAGAAAAATTAGTCATTACATAACATAGTCTACAAAGAAAGGTTTGAAGAAATGTTAGCGTTCCAAAACATTTCCTCTTGGGAGATAGTTAGAGGCAGTAAGATTAACTTTGCTCTGTGGTAATCATACTAAAATTGTAATTCTGTGGTTGGAATATGCTGTGAGAGAACATGTTGTCTTGAACATTGGTATAATTACATGCCTGGCAACAGTGGAACCATGCGTTGAGAATATTGTGAGACAAGTTCTTCTTATTTTCCTGCGACAAAGTAATAATGTTGCTTACCCTCCCTGTCCCCACCTCTGAGAAACATAATACCCATTGCTTAAATAAACGGTGTTTTGAAAGCTGATGAGGTACTTATGTTTGAGGTGAAACTACAGGCTCATTCCTTCGTTTTAGTCTTTTATTCAAACTGCTATGTCTGGGAAGGAGATCAAATCTATATGTTTTTGTGCAAAAATTGTTGTTATTGTTTGCCTGTTTGAAATGTTTCTGCTCAGATTTTGGGGTTTTACGTTTATTAAAGTGGAACATTTTCTGGAATCCATCTGAATCCTTTTAGTAATCCTCGGGGGGAAAGATTTATTGCTGGATATTAATGCTACCCAGATGCAAAGATCCTAAAGAGATTCTATTTTTATCGTATTGTGAAATGAAGGGCACTCGCTCTGGAGTGTAAACTTTGTAAATGTTCCTGTAAAAGCACTGTAGCATGGCCAGGATGAGAGCAGAATATAAACACACTGATAAAGGAGTGATTTCCTTTGTGTGCCTGTGTCACTCCCCTCCACTGAATCCCAGTAGAGCTGGAGATTGCCTAAGACAGGCCCATTTTTATCCTGCTAAACTGTTAACATGTGCTCCCCTATAGATTGGAAGAATTCCTGCTCTGAAACCTTTCTTCCAAAGCTAAAATCAGGCTATATAGCTGCCACTGTTTTAATGTATTTGGGTAATCATAGAGATGTAAATTTCTTATCTTTCTGAACCTCCCATCAATTTGGAATTGTCATGCATTTTTTATCATCCAAATGCCATATCATTGAAACATTAGATTAAGGATTTAAGCATGTGAAGAAAAAAAATGTCATGTTCAAGAATCTCACATTGGTACTGAACTAAAAGCATTTTCAGTCCACTGATAGCATGACTGTGTGGTGAAGCATAATATCCCTCGTTTTGTATCCTAATCAGAAACAAGCTGCCCAGATGCACATTATTACAGGCCTTTTGTCTGTACATTAAACAGCCTGGAGAGGTATGATTTATCTGGACAGAGAGAGGAAGGAGAGGACTTTCACGGGCTCTTGAAGTCGCTTAATTCCTACACAACACATCGTATAGAGGTTGTGGAGTAGCATGCTGGGGCCTGGAGTCAATGAGTCACGAGGGATGATATTACACACCCTTGAAGTTTGTATTTTAAATGGGAAGTTTGAGTGAAAATAAGGCCACATGCAAAAATGGATGAACTTCCCCTTTAAGTGCGTTGTGTGGGCAGTCTTTTGCTCCTATCATATTTGCAAATAGAGGAATGTTGGTATTTTTGAACATCGTTTATGAGTATCGTAAATAGCATCACTCTTACTAACACTACTTCCTCATCACGGTACAATGAAGAAGGAAGGCATCTGTGTTATTCAGCGAGGGAAACATCTCACTATCTCTCAGAGGAATAAATTACCCTACAAACAGACAATAGGTAGTGGAAAAGCATGCCCTGACCTATTTGAAATGAGTATACATGTATTATTTATCACCACCACAGTTTAATGCTCAAAGATTTTACTTGACAAAGTCGTCACAATAGCTCTTTGGTTAACTCAATCCCATCAAATGTAACTGGAGCGTAATCCATTGGAATGCATTATGGTTTATTGATGTATGGGTGTGTTTATTCATGCATTCATTTATTTATAGGTCGCTGTGATTTCTCTTTTCCCGGTAATGAATAGCATAAGTCTTGAGCTCCTCCACTGCTGGGTAGTTATATATGAAACAGATTCTTTGATTTTTAAAAGTCCCAGCCAGACCCATTTCGTTTTTGTTTCACTCTGTCAATATCAATAATCTGGAAACGTTTGAAGGTTAGCCCGTTTTTAGCAAATCCCACATTACGTAATTTTGTCTGTTTTACATTCGCTCTCACAGAAAGACATGCCGTATTTGGGACAGCCCCTCTGTGTGTTGTTAGGCTTGACTTTCATCCTTAAAAGGGATTTTCTTCTCTCTAAACAATAGCCATTTAGTGACACTGCCAACTCAAAGGCACAAGGCAAATCTGAACTCTACTGTATGTAAACTGCTCAGATTTATATTTTTAGAACATGACACTATTAATGTATCTGTTTGATATTTTCCTCCTTTTTGACAACAGAGCAACTATTGTATCTTTCTTAATGGGACAGGGCAGAGGAGATGTATGGTGGGGTGGGGACAGAGCGCTTGGTGTGTTCAAATCACACACTGTGACTGGATCTAAATGGAGCACGGGGATGTTGTCAAGTTTTTTCGAGGTCAGAGTTCAGATCATTCCTTACTCTGCTTGTCAGCTTGGTTGTGGTTTAAAGCTGGCAGAGTTTGGAGAATGATGTCTGTTAATGAGTCCCAATGGCACGCTGCAAAGATCATGAGTGTATCACATGAGGAGGAAAGTGGACAGCGAGAATGAAAGGCAGAGGGAAAAATTGAGTGTGTTTAAGTAAAATTCAGATTTATATATGCATCATTTTAAAAGAGCAGGATTAAAGAATGCTCGTTAAACTGTACGTTTAAGTTAAATGTATGGTATTGTACATGTGAGAATGGTATAGGGGCAATTCAATGCTTGAGTGTACTTTGAGTGTATTAGTGTACACTCAAGCACTGCTACTTTATGAGTTTGCTCAGCACAATCACACACATTCACACCCTCTAACACACTCCACCCAATGAAAATGATTTCATAATCCTCACCATAATAAACGTCTTTGAACAGTTTAATTGGCTCTTCCTGGAATCACTCCGTTTCACTTCATTTGATCTGATGAAAGAGTAATGTTCCCTTCCCAAGGGGTGCATACACAACACAGCACAAATAAAGCTGCAGTGGCAAATGACAGCAATAATAAACAAGGCAAATTCATACGCACTTCTGATAATTTTAGCTCAAATTGCTTTTGTTTATTCGCTAATCATGTTAATTAGCGGATCTTGCTTAAAGTGAATTTCATATTTATTCCAGGAGGATGAAAGACCATGGTTATTCGGTATAAGTGATGTATCAGAGGGTTGTTGGGTAAGATGTGACACAAATATTCTTTTCACACAACATTTTAAAATGACACACAGTAGACACTATGCTATCTAAGAAGTATTTTGAGCCTTTGTGACATGGAAAGTAGTTCTACACGAAGACATGTATTATATGTAAAGCTGAAACAGAGGGACAGAGACATGGACAACAGAAAAGAGCATTGGTCTTCGCAGGGGAACATAATAAACCTTAGGGCCATTATTAAACAACATCCAGATATTACAGACGTGTCTTCAGCTGTATCAGGAGCTTCGAGGGCTGTTAACTTTAACTCTGTGGTTAAATAAAATAAAGATGTTTTATTGTCACACACTGGATAGGTGCAGTGAAATGTGTGGTTTTACAGGGTATCCCAACCAGATGGAATAGTAGTGGACATAAAGGAAGTGTGTATGCCCTCTTAAAGGAAAGATTCACCCATTTTGAATGTTATATCATTTTTGGGCATCTCCGAGTGATGCTCTACACTCTTAGAAAAAAGGGTGCTATCTAGAACCTAAAATGGTTCTTCTGCTGCCCCCCTAGGAGAACCCTTTGAGAAACAATTTTTGGTTCAAGGTAGAACCCTTTTGGGTTCCATGAAGATCCCTTTCTACAGAGGGTTCTACATGGAACCAAAAAGGATTCTACCTGAAACCAAAAAAAGGGTTCTACCTGGAACCAAAAAGGGTCCTCCTATGGGGACAGCCGAAGAACCCTTTTGGAGCCCTTTTTTCTAAGAGTGTATCTGAGCTCTAGCTGTTCACGCAGGCAAAAATACAGTCAGTATGACGTAGCATTGTGTAAAAGACGCTCTCACTACACTGGAACTTAATAGGGAGATTACTTTTAGATCGCAAAAACGTCTATCATACAGGTCAGATTTCAATACTGTCTGATGTCATAATGCGGGAGGTCTTCTCTCGAATGAGCCATTGATCATATTTATTTTTAGATATTCCTACCTCGAGATATGTGTAATTTAACAGAGGGTGGATCAGATTTGTCCTCTTCAGTCCAGGGTGCATTGCATGGTGCTGTTGCAAACGTCAGACTCCAATGCGAAGCACACAATCTGCAGGTTGAACATGGTGAGATTGTAGACTCCTAAATTGATAGTGCAGTTTGTTTAGGCAATTTTACAGCTAACTAGCTACTTCACATGCTGATATTGACTTTCGTATTATTGTGTGTAGCTACGTTTGCTAGCTAGCTAGCCAGCCAACTCCATACTCACAGTCGGTATTAGATAGAAAGTCACGGCTCAGGCCGCCTGTGGGGAAAACAACCTGTTGTTACCTAGGTTTCCCTCAGTGGCTCACAGCAAAAACGTAACCTTTTTCAAACGCAATTTTCTTGTTGTCTGCTTGTTTTAGTCAATTACAAAACTACATTGAAGAAAAGCACAACATGTCTAAAGATGACTTTTCAACATTGCCTGCTCCCAAGCGTTCTCACTACTTGGAAAAACGTTATATTGTAGGGCTTCCCTCATGCCCCTTTTCATGATGGTGTTAGCAGCCATGTGAGTGAGTGCTAGCTAGCTACCAACTGGAACAATACGCTAGCCAAGACCAACAACACAAACAGACTATACAGCTACAAGTAGTGAATGGAGTTACAAACGGACTATACTAAACAAGTTAAATACCTTACCAGTGAGGAAATGTTTTCCACACACAGAGCTATAGTTACGTGTAGCCTACTTGGACACCTGCTCCCCACAATTTCCCACTAAACCACACCAAATAGCCTGAAGCCACAGGGCTCTTCTCGCAGGCTGTATCTCCCTACATGGGTGCATTGCGAACCGTAGGTCGGGATTTCTGACCTGGTTACAAGTAAATCGAACAACACAGCAGCTTTTCGGCATGTTTTGTTATTTCTGTATAACTAAAAATGTACTACAAAGTTGGGTCTTTTACACTGGGGTCAATGTGCAAGAATGTTTGTTTTCCCCAATTTGTGGGCCGGTCAAGGGGAATTCCTTATTATTACTGAATATCAACTTGGAGTATAGGGTTAGGAATTAGAATACTAGAATGGACATGAACCGTCATATGATGGGATAAAGGTCAGCCATTTTGGTCAGGGAGTTGGTCAACCATGGTTTGCCAGTGCTGTGATAAGATATTGTGTAAAATTTGGAGAATTATCTGCAATGCATGTTTGTTAGTTTGCTACGATGCAGTCAATCAACAGCCATACACTGGCTGAAATCAGTTAATGACAGGACTTAGACAAGTTGTAAATGCAACAAGTACTATATTGTATCATAATTGGATTTATTTTTATTCACCTTTATTTAACCAGGTAAGCTAGTTGAGAACAAGTTCTCATTTACAACTGCAACCTGGCCAAGATAAAGCAAAGCAGTACGACACAAACAACACAGAGTTACACATGGAATAAACAAGCGTACAGTCAATAACACAATAGGGGAAAAAATTAAGTCTATATACAGTGTGTGCAAATGGCGTGAGGAGGTAAGGCAATAAATAGGCCATAGTAGCGAAGTAATTACAATTTAGCAAATTAACACTGGAGTGATAGATGAGCAGATGGTGATGTGCAAGTAGAAATACTGGTGAGCAAAAGTGCAGAAAAGTAAATAAAAACAATATGGGGATGAGGTAGGTAGATTGGGTGGGCTATTTACAGATGGGCTATGTACAGCTGCAGCGATCGGTTAGCTGCACAGATAGCTGATGTTTAAAGTTAGTGAGGGAGCTATAAGTCTCCAGCTTCAGTGATTTTTGCAATTCGTTCCAGTCATTGGCAGCAGAGAACTGGAAGGAAAGGCGGCCAAAGGAGGTGTTGACTTTGGGGATGACCAGTGAAATTGTCACAACTATCAGGTAGCGGAAAGGGTCAGAGTCAAAAGGCAGGAGACGGAGGTCCCAAAAACAAAGATGTTTATTAACACCTTCAGGGGAAAGATGCAGACGTAAGCTGAGTGCGCTTACCCACCCGACAGGAGCACAGCTCCAAAACAATAAAGCGCACGGGGCGCAACCCGGCAACAATAAACAAACAGCTCCACAAAAACGGGCAGCGTGAAATACGAAAACCCTTTCAACAGACACAAAACAATCCCGCACGAATACCTGAACAAAACGGACAAACTAAATACCCCCACACTAATTACAAACAAGGAACAGGTGCAGACCTAGAAAGACAAAACCAAACAACACAGAAACATAGATGGTGGCAGCTAGTAGGCCGGCGACGACGACCGCCGAGCGCCGCCTGACCGAGGAGGGGCGCCACCTTCTGTGGATACTGTGACAGAAATATACCTGCTGGAGCGCATGCTACAGGTGGGTGTTGCTATGGTGACCCGTGAGCTGAGATAAGGCGGAGCTTTACCGAGCAAAGACTTACAGATGACCTGGAGCCAGTGGATTTGGCGATAAATATGTAGCGAGGACTAGCCAACGAGAGCATACAGGTCGCAATGGTGGGTAGTATATGGGGCTTTGGTGACAAAATGGATGGCACTGTGATAGACTGCATCCAATTTGCTGAGTAGACTGTTGGAGGCTATTTTGTAAATGACATCACTGAAGTCAAGGATCGGCAGGATAGTCCGTTTTATGAGGGTATGTTTGGCAGCATGAGTGAAGGAGGCTTTGTTGCAAAATAGGATGCTGATTCTAGATTTAATTTTGGATTGGAGATGTTTAATATGAGTCTGGAAGAAGAGTTTACCAGACACCTAGGTATTTGTAGTTGTCTACATATTCTAAGTCAGAACCGTCCAGAGTAGTGATGTTACTCGGGGCGGGTGGGTGCGGGCAGCGAACGGTTGAAAAGCATGCATTTGGTTTTACTAGCGTTTAAGAGCAGTTGGAGGCCATGGAAGGAGTGTTGTATGGCATTGAAGCTCGTTTGGAGGTTAGTAAACACAGTGTCCAAAGAAGGGCCAGATGTATACAGAATGGTGTCATCTGCGTAGAGGTGGATCAGGGAATTACCCGCAGCAAGAGCGACATCGTTGATATATACAGAGAAAAGAGTCGGCCCGAGAATAGAACCCTGTGGCACCCCCATAGAGACTGCCAGAGGTCTGGACAACAAGCCCTCTGATTTGACACACTGAACTCTGTCTGAGAAGTAGTTGGTGAACAGGCGAGGCAGTCATTTGAGAAACCAAGGCTGTTGAGTCTGCCGATAAGAACACGGTGATTGACAGAGTCGAAAGCCTTGGCCAGGTCGATGAAGACGGCTGCACAGTACTGTTTTTTATCAATGGAGGTTTTGATATCTTTTAGTACCTTGAGCGTGGCTGAGGTGCACCCGTGACTAGCTCGAAAACTGGATCGCACAGCGGAGAAGGTACGGTGGGATTCAAAATGGTCAGTGATCTGTTTATTAACTTGGCTTTCGAAGACTTTAGAAAGGCAGGGCAGGATGGATATGGGTCTATAACAGTTCGGATCTAGAGTGTCACCCCCTTTGAAGAGGGGGATGACCGCGGCCGCATTCCAATCTTTAGGGATCTCAAACGATACGAAAGAGAGGTTGAACAGACTGGTAATAGGGGTTGCAACAATGGCGGCGGATAATTTTAGAAAGAGAGGGTCCAGATTGTCTAGCCCAGCTGATTTGTACGAGTCCAGGTTTTGCAGCTCTTTCAGAACATCTGCTATCTGGATTTGGGTGAAGGAGAAGCTGGGGAGGCTTGGGCAAGTAGCTGCGGGGGTGGCGGAGCTGTTGGCCGGGGTTGGGGTAGCCAGGAGGAAAGCATGGCCAACCGTAGAGAAATGCTTATTGAAATTCTCGATTATCGTGGATTTATCGGCGGTGACAGTGTTACCTAGCCTCAGTGCAGTGGGCAGCTGGGAGGAGGTGCTCTTATTCTCCATGGACTTTACAGTGTCCCAAAACTTTTTGGAGTTAGAGCTACAGGATGAAAATTTCTGTTTGAAAAAGCTAGCCTCTGCTTTCCTGACTTGTATATTGGTTCCTGACTTCCCTGAAAAGTTGCATATCGCGGGGACTATTCGATGCCAGTGCAGTCCGCCACAGGATGTTTTTGTGCCGGTCGAGGGCAGTCAGGTCTGGAGTGAACCAAGGGCTATATCTGTTCTTAGTTCTACATTTTTTGAAAGGGTCATGCTTATTTAAGATGGTGAGGAAATTCCTTTTAAAGAACGACCAGGCATCCTCGACCGACGGAATGAGGTAAATATCCTTCCAGGATACCCGGGCCAGGTTGATTAGAAAGGCCTGCTCGCAGAAGTGTTTTAGGGAGCGTTTGACAGTGATGAGGGGTGGTCGTTTGACCGCGGACCCATAGTGGATGTAGGCAATGACGAAGTGATCGCTGAGATCCTGATTGAAAACAACAGAGGTGTATTTGGAGGGCAAGTTGGTCAGGATAATATCTATGAGGGTGCCCATGTTTACGGATTTCAGGTTGTACCTGGTGGGTTCCTTGATAATTTGTGTGAAATTGAGGGCATCTAACTTAGATTGTAGGACTGCCGGGGTGTTAAGCATATCCCAGTTTAGGTCACCTAACAAAACGAACTCTGAAGATAGATGGGGGGCAATCAATACACATATGGTGTCCAGGGCACAGCTGGGAGCTGAGGGGTGTCTATAACAGGCGGCAACAGTGAGAGACTTATTTCTGGAGGGATTAATTTTTAAAATTAGAAGCTCGAACTGTTTGGGCATAGACCTGGAAAGTATGACAGAACTTTGCAGGCTATCTCTGGAGTAGATTGCAACTCCTCCCCCTTTGGCAGTTCTATCTTGATGGAAAATGTTGTAATTGGGTATGGAAATCTCAGAATTTTTGTTGGCCTTCCTAAGCCAGGATTTTGTCACGGCAAGGACATCAGGGTTGGCGGAGTGTGCTAAAGCAGTGAGTAAAATAAACTTAGGGAGGAGGCTTCTGATGTTAACATGCATGAAACCAAGGCTTTTTTGGTTACAGAAGTCAACAAATGAGAGTGCCTGGGGACACGCAGGGCCTGGGTTAGCCTCCACATCACCCCAGGAACAGAGGAGGAGTAGGATGAGGGTACAGCTAAAGGCTATCAAAACTGGTTGTCTAGTGCGTTGGGGACAGAAAATAAAAGGAGCAGATTTCTGGGCGTGGTAAAATAGATTCAGAGCATAATGTACAGACAGGTGTATGGTGGTGTGCGGGTACAGTGGAGGTAAACTCAGGAACCGAGTGAGGATAACAGAGGTTGCATCTCTGGACGGGCTAGTTATGCTGGGTTAGGTCACCACATGTGTGGGAAGTGGGACAAAGGAGGTATCTGAGGCATGTTGAGTGGGACTAGGGGCTCTGCAGTAAACTAAAATAATGATAACTATCCTAAACAACAGTGTACAAGGCATATTGACATTTGAGAGAGACATAAAGTGAGGCATAAAGCAATCACAGGTGTTGATTGGGAGAGCTAGCTAAGACAACAACGGGTAAGACAACAACAGCTAATCAGCTAAGAAAACAACAGGTAAAATGGCGATGAATGGGCAGAGAGGGACGGTTAACTACACACAGGGCCTGAGTTCGAGGCTAGGGCCGACAGATAAACAAAAATAAACAAAATGGAGTACCGTGATTAATTAACAGTCCAGCAGGCATCAGCTATCTAGCCAAGTGATCATAGTGTCCAGTGAACAGCAATAGATGGAACAGGGAAGCCGCGGGGTAGTCGTTACGCTAGCACGCGGGAGACACAGCGTTTAAAGTTAGCAGGCCGGGGTAAGTAGAAGCATCTGCTCCGACGTCCGGCAAAGGCTGGTTGAGGGCACAGAGGATGGAGTTACGTCGGCGGACCAGTCGTGGTGGTACGGCGGGGCGCCGTGTCGACAATGGGTCCGGGCCAGATGGCGAAAGAGGTATTGTAGTACTAGTAATTTTGTTTGCTAGCCGGGAGATGCGCCTGGCTCGCGGCTAACTGATGCTAGCTTCGGGGCAGGGGCATTAGCCACTATAGCCACTCAGTAGCAGCTAGCTAGAAGCGATGATCCGATGCAAAGGTCCAGAGTTTACGGCAAGGATCTGGTGGAGTAGGTGATTCTAGCCGTGTTGGGGTAGAGTCCAGGAGGCATCGGCTGAGTAGCCGAGTGATCACAGAGTAGGCCGGGAGGTGGGCCTGGCTCAGGGCTAGCTTCGGGGCTGGGTCACTCGGTGGCAGCTAGCTAGCTGTGATGATCAGGAGTGATGGTCCAGGGTGTACGGCAGAAATCCGGCGTTGTAGTGGAGAAAACAGTCCGATACTGGCAGGCTGGCAAGTATTATCCAGCCTAAAACAAACGGCTGGTGTCTGTGCAGAAGGTAAAGGCCGCTAGCAGTGGCTAACAATGAATAAATAGCTAGTAGCTAATTAACTGGTTAGCTTCTGATGGCTAGCTTCTGATGGAGGGTCTGGCTATAAGGTCTAAAAAATAGTGTATCTGTGTCACATTGGGTGAGGTGGGTTACCAGAAGGTATATTTAATTTTAAAATTGAAAAGAGATTGAAAATAAATAGAAATATACACAAAAAAGACGAAAAATACAAAAAGTAAACGAGAAGATGTTTAATATCATTCACAGCTTTCCAAGAAATGTATTAACTTTTATTTATTCAGGATAGCCCAATTGAGACCAGGGTTTCATTCCTAATGGTGCCCTGAGTACAAAATAAGGCTTCCATTTCCCCCCCATTCTGGAACTTTGAGGGTTTATGACAGGGTTTCCTAACTGGCGGTCTTTATTCGTTTTTTTTTTGTCTCCCCTCAAGTTTTCTGTGCAAAAAAAAAAAACATGTAAGGAAGGTTGGAAATTATGATGTTTTAGTAAAATATTTGATCTGTTTGGGATTATTGCTGTCAATTTGCAGTCTACAAATGATTTGCAATTATGTTTTCCGGCCCCCCAACCATCCGCTCAAGAAAAAAATTACCCGCGGCTTAATCTAGTTGATGATCCCTGGTTTATGACATAGCTCCTCTAGTAATTTCATATGTCGTTATCAATAAAACATCACAATATCATGCATAGTGTTCAATTTGGCTGCTGGGAGGCAAGGAGACACCCAGCTCCACCAAAACCACCTTTTGAAGAGCATAGTCAGAACAACACAGTTCAGATTATTCCACATTTAAAAGCTCAATCATCAGAGTTATACAGAAAGTAACTGCATGCTTTTCATGATCAGTAAACATCAATTATCATGTCATTTCAGATACTTGAGGGTAGCGTATCCATTTGGCATGTAGGTTGCTAGATAGCAATATGTGATATTTAGCTTGCTTCATCAGAGATTATGCTTTTGGAAAGAGCCTGACATTGTCAAAGTTGTCAGTCGGACTTCTGTCATTACCACTATAAATGGCAAGCAAATCTAACAATATAGCCATCTAGTTTATCCCCTGAAAGTTAGCTTGTTAACTAGCCATATTAACGTGATCTGTTATTAGCTAGCTAGCCAATGTGATGTGGTCCATCAATCAATGTATCTAGCAAAGACTTATAGATGACCTGGAGCCAGTGGGTTTGGCGATAAATATGTAGCGAGGACCAGCCAACGAGAGCATACAGGTCGCAATGGTGAGTAATGCTAGGGTCACCATAGCAACACCCACCCGTAGCATGCGCTCCAGCAGGTATATTTCACTGGTCATCCCCAATGCCAACACCTCATTTGGCCGCCTTTCCTTCCAGTTCTCTGTTGCCAATGACTGGAACGAATTGCAAAAATCACTGAAGTTGGAGACTTATATCTCCCTCACTAACTTCAAGCGTCACCTGTCAGAGCAGCTTACCGATCGCTGCAGCTGTACACAGCCCATCTGTAAAGAGCCCATCCAACCAACTACCTACCTCATCCCCATATTTGTTTTTGTTTTCTTCTCTTTTGCACATCAGTATTTCTACTTGCACATCCTCATCTGCACATATATCACTTCAGTGTTAATTGCTAAATTGTAATTACTCGCCTTTATGGTCTATTTATTGCCTTACCTCCTTACTTCATTTGCACACACTGTATACAGATTTTCTGTTGTGTTATTGATTGTATGTTTGTTTATCCCATGTGTAACTCTGTGTTGTTGTTTTTGTCATACTGCTTTGCTTTATCTTGGCCAGGTCGCAGTTGTAAATGAGAACTTGTTCTCAACTGGCCTACCTGGTTAAATAAAGGTGAATTTTTTTTTTAAAATAATAAAATAAAAAATGTAGCCTATCATGTCTGTCAGCAGCAATTAACCTAAACCACTCATACTTTAATAGTTCATTTTTATTTTATATCACTCAAATATCCAGTTAATGGTGGCCAATATTTAGAGATATCGTGAATCAACCCTCACATAGCTGAAGTTATATGATCAATTGATGTTTAATGATCATGTTGACTTTGGTGCATGCAATTACTTGCTGTATAACTCTGATGATAGCTTAATGTGCGCAAATGTTTTGTATGGAATAATCAGAAATGTGTAGTTCTGACTATGCTCTTCAAGATCGAGGTGATGATATTACAACCAAATAGTTACCATTGCAACCAAATAGTTACCATTGCAACCAAATAGTTACCATTGCAACCAAATAGTTACCATTGCAACCAAATAGTTACCATTGCAACCAAATAGTTACCATTGCAACCAAATAGTTACCATTACAACCAAATAGTTACCATTTATTTGCCAATCCCTTGAAAACGGCATCTAGTTGTCAATGGATTTAGCAAAGCTGGGGGTCTCCTTGCCCGCCAGCAGGCAAATCGAACACTCTGCACCTTATTGTGACATTTTATTGATAACAACCTATAGGATCTCTATGGCCAGAGCATAGAGAGAGCATTGCATTGTGGGTTGTGTAGTCAACTTGAGTTGCAACAGATTTCCACAAAGATTTTCACGTTGCTACCAACCTTACAATGCCAAAATTAAACATTTGTTCACAAAGAATATTGTTCTCACATATTAGTGTTATTTAACACTGTTCATTATAGGAATTACTGGTTTTGGGTGGATCTTTCCTTTAAGGACAATGTAGTTAAATGCTGCGTTCACCTGTGAGGTAGGGAAGAAAGAGGCTCAACTGAAAAGGCACTATTTCATTTCCTGTAAACATACATGCTGCGATGTGGGCCTGTTGCCATGGGGACTGGGGTCCAGGCAACCTGCTGTTTTGACTGGATTTTGATGATGATTGATAATTACTACCTGGCATTTGGTCCCCATCTTCATAAACATATGGCTAGATTTGCCCTCCACGTTATATCTGGCAAATTGTTCCCTTTGATAATAGGTTTTTAATGTTCCACAGTTGACGTTTGTTGGGCATAGCAATCATTTTCTCATGTAATTATATTTGCTGTGTGCGGTTATACAAGTCCCAGAAATAGAATCGATTTCACATTGAATTTATGTGACCTATCGAGGATGGTGGCAGAATTTAATTTACAAATTCTTGTGACAAAATAAAAGGATAGAGGGTGTTGTCGGTTGTCACATATTGAAATTTGAGCATTTGAAAATGGCTATTGTTGCATTGACTTTTATTGTTATTCAAATGGAGATTTGTTGTATTTTTAATTTCCTTGATAAGAGCATTATGATAGTCGTTAGCTTACATAAAGAGGCAATTGGAAGCCATCTCAGTATACAGTATTAAGCTCTGAAGGGATAACAAGCTGTCACGTTGTTTAACTACCTAAACGACCCACTGTGCACTTACTAGCATACTTCTGTACTTGTCACACTATATTTCACATCTCTGAGCTCCTGCAGTATAAGTAAACCACAGAGATGAAAGGAAATCCAAAGGCAAAGCTTTATATGAGTTACAAAGACTATAGGAATGCAAAAAAGCCCGGGTTCTGTTAGAGAGATAATGATCACTCATCCTCCCCTGTCAGTCAGCGTACTGAAGGAATCGTCTTTGAGGAAATGGAAAGGACCACATAATACACAATTTGTTGGAAATTAGGAGGTTGGCTGGTGAATAACATGTGAAACATAATGCCAGAGGATGAGAGAAGATCAAATAAAGATCAAATACATTTTTATAAAATCACAGTGCTGCCCCCATCTCCCTTACTCCACGCCTCTCTATGTTACCCTCACTGTGTGACATTTCTAAATGAGGATCAAAGGCAACCTGCATACACTGAGGGTACAAAACATTAAGAACATCTTCCTAATACTAATAATACCCCCAATTCGTCGGGGCATGGATTCTACAAGGTTCTGGCCCATGTTGACTACAATGCTTTCCACAGTTGTGTCAAGTTGGCTGGATGTTCTTTGGGTGGTGGACCATTCTTGATACACACAGGAAACTGTTTAGTCTGAAAACCGCAGCAGAGTTGCAGTTCTTGACACAGTCAAACCTATGTGCTTGGCACCTACTACCATACCTCATTCAAAGGTACTTACGTCTTTTGTCTTGCCCATTCACCCTCTGAAGGGCACACATAAAATTGTTTCAAGGCTTAAAAATCCTTCTTTAACCTGTCTCCTCCCCTTCATCTATGCTGATTGAAGTGGATTTAACAAGTGACATCAATAAGGGATCATAGCTTTCACCTAGATTCACCTGGTCAGTCGTTGTCATGGAAAGAGCAGGTGTCCTTAATGTTTTGTACGCTCAATGTATATGGAAGAGAGATATATACTTGTGTAAACATTAGGTTAAGACCTTAAGGCTGGGTGGGCCCCACCTTAGGCTGTTGTTCACTGGGGGATTTAGCTCATTTGTAGAAGTCTGTTTAATCCTAGAGTACATGTAATACTGTGTCCTGACCTGCGTCAGGAGTAGTGAGCTGCCCTCTGTTAGAGCCCCCTTTCAAACACATCAGACTCAGTGACTGTGAAAATGTCAGGAAAAACATACACAATCAGAAAGTTTGCTTCCAGTAGGGATTTTATGTGCTGTTATTTAAAAAAAAGAAAGGTTGTTTGCTGTAGAGTTGTACATATGCTTGAATAATGGGTGAATCATGAATAATGGCTGTTCACTAAAAGTGGAAATAATGGAAATGAAAAAGGAAAAATATGTATGCAAATCCTGTCTCTTTCAACCACCTTCCGCTTCCTCCATCCTAATCTCTTTCTGTCTCTCTCTCTCTCTCTGGTTAGTGAGCAGGTAGAACAGTAATCACTAACGAGTGATTGCATGCTTGGCATTATGTGTTGTGTTTCAACGTCCCCAGTGTTCACTGAGAATAAGCAAACCACATTCTTCATTAAATTTAGAATAGCTCTCAGCAACTAAATGATGTATTATGCCGTGGTTGCATTTATATTCTACATGGCCTCTTCACTAACAAATACTTTTTTCTGGGAACCTTACAAATATTCGAGTGTACACGACTATCATGCAACGTCTACAAATAGGGTGAAATACATTTTTAAAAACCTTAAATTCCTATAAGATTATAATAATAAATAAACCCTGTATACTGTTTATTTTGAAAACTGTGTCATCTGTAACAATTTGTATTCTTTTGTAAATAGAACGTATCTTTTCAATTTTGATGCATCTGATGTTCTGACCATTTTCTCTAAATGACTAGGCATGGAAATAAGCCTGAGGCTACACGAGGGGCGTAGCTGTCAAACGCCAGAGTGAGAATTATTAGCATGTCAGACAAGTCAGACGCTGACTGCTGTTCATAACTTAATAACACAGATCAAATGTGTTAGCTCACCACATACTAATGTCCTCTCTGAAAAATAAATCAACTTTATGTGGACATTAGCCTTGTTTTGTTGTTCAAATAGTACTCTGCACTTTAAACAACACTGGTGCTCAGAGGGGATTTTCTGAAGGACAAAACATGAAGTTGTTCTGCAACTAACAGGCTTTCTCACTGTGTCTCCCTTCTCTGTGTATGAACTTTGGCCTCATTTGGGTCACAGGGTTGTAGTGAAACCATCTCTCCCTTTTGTTGGGAAGATGTCGGACTTTCAAAAGCATATTTGTACGTCAATGAAATATAGGCCCTCCCCTGATTTACTTTCATAGTCATGTAGGAATAAAAACAGAGAAGTTGCTATTTTGGACCAAGAAAGTCAAAGTGGCACTTGCGTCAGCATTGCTTCAGTAAAGAGGGCAACTAATTTGTATGTGGTTGTGGATTTATTTCACTGAGTACAGCAGCATTTCACAAGATGTTGTTGCAGCAGCACTATTTTAGCGAGGAAGCATTTTAGTGTTATATTGCACCATCGCTCTACCATTGCCAGCTCAGATTTAAATAGTGTTGTTCAAAACAGGAGAGTACAGTATGTGTATGAAATCTATAATTTCAAGCTATCAAGACATAATCATGGTAGTATTTAGATTGAATGTTATTCCATTTTTTTACAGTGTTCTTTTTATTCATTGCTGCATAATCTCAGGAAATCTGTCAGATGAATGTCCACTGCTGACGAGTCTTTCAGATCCTGTGGCAGCGCTGTCTATGTGGAACTTCAGAAACCATTCGGAGGTGTCTAAGGGCTTTTTCAAACGTGCCGTCCACGGAATGATAATGGAGTTCTAGCCCTTAATTGAATTGGAGAAATTAGACAAGGTACTGTCAGACGTTAAGAGGAGCGTTGGACTGCATCAAAAGATCAAGTTGTCAGCTTGCATCGCTGCTGAATTCCTTGTGACTTTCATGCCTCGGGGGTCCTGTTCATTGACAGAAATGATGGATTTGCCCCAAGGGGTTACTTTATGTCTGCCAATGCCAAGAGAGCAAGCTATTATCCAAGGTAACTTATGTATTCGACCTGCACTCTAAATCTCTGCCAGTTTTTACAGCTGGCCATTTAAACATCTGTGTATTCCTCAAGGGGTTTAAACCAGCAACCTTCATATTCAACCTTAAGTCAGGTCATTGACCCAAAAAAGGCCAGAGTAGACATAATGCATGTGTGTTATTGTGAGGAGGGTTCCTTATTTAACTGCCATCAAGGAACATGATCAGTGGCATCCAGGCCCAGAATAATAAAAGGATTCCGCACATTTCTCCACTTGACCTTGAGGCTCATTTGAAGTCGATATCCTGAAAGTCTGAGGGGAGCTTTGTGATGTTTTTTTTTTAACTAGCACAGATGTCCGCAGATCCATGTCAAACCCATGGCATCAGCTCAAAGACAAATATCTGATGTAGTCAGAGGAGTTAACACACACGATTAGTTCTGCCCCAGAAAAATGGTTTGCACTATAACCAAATCACACGTTATAAATTGTGAATGAATTGCATTATCAGTTTCTAAAGTGTCAACCTCCTCAATCCTGGACACACTGCAGTGTAAATCAAACGCACTTCTAAAAGCACTACCTGGAAATCTGTGAATCTCAGCCATAGTCATCATAAAGGGCATGTAACCTTTGACTCCCAGTCTTCACATCTGCAGCATTTGACCTGTGAAATGTGCACCGCACATAAAGTGTTTTTACGCGATACGCTCTGAGTTACATGCTCAATGTCATGAGTTTACGGATTTGGTTTCTAAAAAAGGCCCACATCAAGAGGATTATTTAGTCACGTCCCACTGTGCAAAAACTGGTTGATTCAACATTGTTTCCACGTCATTACAACCCCAAAAATGTATGTGATGACATTGAATCAATGTGCAAAAAGTAGTCAACGTAAAGGCATTTCCTATTTTTTTTCACCCAACTTTGAACCGAAATCTAATGTCATGGTGATATTTTTTGTTGATTTCACATTGAATTCACAATAGTTGACAACTCAACCAAATGTAAATCAAAACTAGTCGTTGAACTGACCTCTGTGCCCAGTGGGTTATTCCTACATAGGCCTGTTCTAGATATGAAATCTCTTGTTTAAACTGATGATACATGGTGAAAAACAAATCTAAGTGAGGTAGAGCTCAGGTCAGCTCGTTTGCATTACCATTCATGAGTCATCCATTATGCACACTATTGGATTTCATGTTATTATAAGACTTCAACTTTATAGAGAGAGAAAGAAAGAGAGAGAAAAAATACAGTACAGCAAAGCCAAGTAGCCTGAAAACTTGCAGTTACCAAGCTGATTGCAGATCTTGGTGTAATTTTCCTTGCCTTTTTCCCTGGCTGTTTTGGAAAGAACGTGAAGTTAAAGGTCATTGAGTCACAATAGCTTTCACCTCCTGTAATTACTTCCTCCTCGATTTCATTGGGCTTTGTTTTGCTTAAGTTTTTTTTCCTTCAAACCTTGATGAGAATTTGATCTGGCAAAAAATTATTCCCCTTGGCTGCCTCTAACCTTGGACATGATTTAATTGTAATTGCACACGAAATGCCTCTTTGAACTACTTGACTGAACCTGGCTCGAATCGAGTGCCTCCTCTCTCCTTCGAGTTTATCATTGTTTTTGTTACCAGGGAAGGCAGTCTGCCAAGGTGTTACAATACAGTTGTTGCTCAATGTAAAATGTGGGCGTTCAAATACTTTGGAGGTTTTAAATACTTTATGGTGTAATGAATGTATACTGTGGAATTATCTGCCTACAAAGAAGTCCAATCAAACATGTTTATGTCTTGTTAGCAATGTTGAAGGTCTCAAATCACCAAGTTACAAGGAAACTAATAATGGGAATAATGATTAGATCGGTGCATGTGTTGTGCAACAACATGACCTAGTGTTCTCATAGATTTAACTTTACAGGATGGGAATTGCTATTCAGTTGTTTATATAGTTTTAACGCTACACTCCTGCAACATAGAAAGGAAATGTTTATTTGCTAAGTGCTTATTACACAAATGATCCAGAAGAATCAGCTTGCTTGTCTTCTTTCCCTGGGCTCTGTGTGTGGTTGCCTTCCTTTCCCCAGAAACATTGCCTCTAGGATACTAACCAGCGTGTGTTTTTCCCCCATCTTCTCAGCCCCTAACCTGAAGGGTCGGCCACGGAAGAAGAAGCTGTCAGTGTCCCAGCGAAGGGACTCCCAGGGTCACAGTCAGGGGCCTCAGGGGCCCCAAGAACCCAGCACCCTAGAGAACAAGTCTCCCACCAAGGTATACAACCCACCTAACATTTGATTCAATTGCGGACATGCATAAAGATGGCGGCCACCATGTACTTACCATAAATATCTGAATTCCTCCATCTTTATGCACCTTCGCCATTCACTTCAGTTTACTTCATATTGATTGAATTCAATTTTTAAATGTCGCAATTTGTATGGATGACATCTTTTTTTTTCAGTGGGGGATATAATTATTTTGACAGAATTATTAAATAGCCCCCCCCCACCCACACACACACACACACACACACACACACACTTCACGTCGAGTGTAAGCCCTTCATCTTCCACTCTTTTATTTCCTACAGGTAAAACCTAACTGCAAGATAACAGTTCCTACCAGCAAGGGCACAACAGCCAAACCCAGGATCTGTAAAAAGGCATCTGTGGAGGAGAAGGTGGAGAGGGAGGAGAAGGTGGAGAGGGAGGAGAAGGTGGAGAGGAAGGAGAAGGTGGAGAGGGAGGAGAAGGTGGAGAGGAAGGAGAAGCATGAGAAGGTGGAGAGGGAGGAGAAGGTGGAGGAGGAGAAAGAAGAACCAGAAGAGAACCAATCAGAAGAGAGTGGTGCAGACGAGCAGGCCTTCCTAGTAGCCCTATACAAGTACATGAAAGAGAGGGACACACCTATTGAGAGGATCCCCTTCCTGGGATTTAAGCAGAGTGAGTGAAATATATTTATTTTATGTTCATATAAGCTTTGGATATATGATCTTCACACACCTGTCAAAAGCATTATATGTGCATTCATAAGGGTTCTACTCACACTGTCAGAGCGTCGCATGCAACACATCTCGCTCAGATGTTTCAACAATGAGGCTTCACATGCTAGGGAAGATGATATCTTATATATAGAACCATACAAGAATGGTCATTCAATATTATTTTCTTGGCACAGCCATGCGTCATTGTGGTGCATTCACTCTATACGAAAATACGCAATTTGTATTGTACGTTACTCTCTCTATACAAGTTTTACATTAATGTAAGTTCCGGGTTCACAAATAACCCCATGTATATATTTAGAAAGAGATGTCATCTGCACACCAAAGATGCAGTTCTTAAGTAGGTCATTGTGGTTGAGATGGTATGAGAGTGGCTCAGTATGCATGCATACGGTAGTTACTGAGTCTGCAGCATCGTTTGTATCGAGGCATAATGCCAACTGTTTTACATACAGTACATGTTCTGAATTACAAACCAAGCAACATCATAATGCTTTTCTCATTAAAGCCCCCAATAATGCAGTTTAAACTCGTCCTTGGCAACATGACTGTTTAAAAAAAACATAACTAATTCAAAATATGCTCAGACGCAATCAGCTTTCATTATTCCTTTCAGCCACTGCAATAGCCTCATTTATCAAAGCAAAACTTTCCTATTATGGAAATTGTGTTTCTGGTATTTTCTTTCATGAGTGGTTTATAATTAAGATAACGACTGTTTAAAAGCACTGGATTGTTGAACGGTATACACATGTATTCCTGTCCTCTTTTGATGTGCCTCCTACACGTTTTGTGTGATTGTTAACAGAAGCCATTCAATTACATCTTCCTTTCTAAGCCATTGGCTCTGAAATGCACACAGAGCTACCAATTCCACTTCGTCTAATGCACAATGTAGGGCAGACAGCGCAGCGTAGATAGAGGCAAAATACTGTAAATGAATCTTTCAATCTATCCCCTTTTATTTGAACGGCATATTCTACACAGTGCAAGGCTATAGCTCTGGCTCAAAGTTTCTTATCTGTTCCACCAGAAAGGAGGCTTATTTTCTTTTATTTAGCTTTAGCAGTTTGCCTGGATGCTGCACAGGACGTAAGATAAATGGACTTCAGAGGAAGAAAAGGTCACATGACAAAAAGAGGTTTCATTATCTTCCATTCAGTTGGGTAAACAGCTATTCCCAGTGTTGGTACCATATTCTGAATGTGCGATGGAAGTGAGTGTGAGGAAGAAATGGGACAGGGAGGGGGTTGGGAGTGTGTGTCAAGGTTGGTACAGTTTGACATCACATTGCACATTTTGAATGGCCTTGGTCGCAAATTGGAGAGTGGGGAGTTAGGGAATTGGTATGCGTGTTGTTGGGTGGGGAGTTAGGGAATTGGTATGCGTGTTGTTGGGTGGGGAGTTAGGGAATTGGTATGCGTGTTGTTGGGTGGGGAGTTAGGGAATTGGTATGCGTGTTGTTGGGTGGGGAGTTAGGGAATTGGTATGCGTGTTGTTGGGTGGGGAGTTAGGGAATTGGTATGCGTGTTGTTGGGTGGGGAGTTAGGGAATTGGTATGCGTGTTGTTGGGTGGGGAGTTAGGGAATTGGTATGCGTGTTGTTGGGTGGGGAGTTAGGGAATTGGTATGTGTGTTGTTGGGTGGGGAGTTAGGGAATTGGTATGCGTGTTGTTGGGTGGGGAGTTAGGGAATTGGTATGCGTGTTGTTGGGTGGGGAGTTAGGGAAATGGTATGCGTGTTGTTGGGTGGGGAGTTAGGGAATTGGTATGCGTGTTGTTGGGTGGGGAGTTAGGGAATTGGTATGCGTGTTGTTGGGTGGGGAGTTAGGGAATTGGTATGCGTGTTGTTGGGTGGGGAGTTAGGGAATTGGTATGCGTGTTGATGGGTGGGGAGTTAGGGAATTGGTATGCGTGTTGTTGGGTGGGGAGTTAGGGAATTGGTATGCGTGTTGTTGGGTGGGGAGTTAGGGAATTGGTATGCGTGTTGTTGGGTGGGGAGTTAGGGAATTGGTATGCGTGTTGTTGGGTGGGGAGTTAGGGAATTGGTATGCGTGTTGTTGGGTGGGGAGTTAGGGAATTGGTATGCGTGTTGTTGGGTGGGGCGGCGGGGAGGGGATGCGCATTATTTCAGGCTGCCTTTAGAGAGGTTCTTTATGCCTTGTTTCTAATTTGCCTGTTTGAATGTCTGTTTTAGTGTACATTGTGTTTTGTCATGCTTATCGTTGTGATAATGCCAGGTTGAATAGAGTGAATTAGAGAAAAAACAGGGAGCAAGTCATCTAAGAAAGAACTATTCTCCCATTTTCTTTCCCTTTTCTGTCCTTCCTAATTCTGCTCACTGTTGTGGTAATTACAGCCGAAGCATAACAACCCCATTAATAAGCCATAGCTGCTATCCAGTTGCAAAACACAATACTACTCTCTGCAGTTCAAATAGAACCCACCAGCTTCCTTTGTAATTCTCCCAGTGCATTGACAACAGACACGGAAGAGCAGGGAGGAAAAATCAATGCTGTCAAATGCGGAGATAGGAAAATGCCATTTTGACAAATGCAAGCCTTTGTGTACGCAGAGATTGAATTTTGATGGATTTCTCCCTAGGCGAGCCTTCCTTATTTATAGGTCTTCATATAAAAATGTTAAACAATGATGTTACAGAAAGCAGATACCAATGTCATCGTTTGGAAAATCTTACAATAACCTGGGTTAATTGTTTGCAGGGAAATATACTGTCTTTGTTGTATTTTGATTATAATCACTATTTTGCACAATACCTATAATCAATTTGATATCGTCTGTCATTGGATCTTCGCATGTAAAATTCTATGCAAAATTGCATTTGCATTTGTGCCAACATTGTTAATGAGTGCTAAAATGTTAAGTATTACCAGATGCTCATAATGGTCTTTATTCAAATCCCCTTCAGCTGAATTGTTACAAGAGCTAGCTAGGTGTCAGGCTGTATCTACCTGTAGTTTATGTAGCTATGTGACAGTATCTTTGTATGTGGTGATCTAGCTGAATACCATTGATCTCCCTGTTTGTTGTCCCTCTAACAGTAAACCTTTGGACTATGTTTCAAGCTGCTCAGAAACTCGGAGGATATGAGTTGGTAAGTGTTTACATATGTCCTGCTCCATACTTAACTTTTATTTTCTTTAGGCTGCCTCAGTCGTGTTTTTCTCCAAAAATCTTGGTCAGGCCCACATTTTGCAAAATGATGCCGTTGTTTTAAACCCCCTCTAAGTGGAAAACACATGTTACTCTCCCATGTCAAGGAAATTGGCGAAGTCTGTCATTTTTTCCCATGTTCAGGCTCTAAAATAAAGTGCACTATTATACACAGTGAGACAGCAGAGCAGGGACATTTCACTTGGCAGCCTACTCCACATTTGTTCAGTACTAATGTGGGAAGTGTTTCCAACATTTTTACGTCTTTTGATGTGAAGAGTAAACGCATTGCGAATGCCGGTTAGTTCATTTGCCACATATAGTCATACAGACAGACGAGCCGCAAACTATAAACAGGAAACTAGTCATGTAATCGGGATGTTTTTCCTTTTAAAGCCTTTTTATCTGCGGATGATTATCAGTCTTTCATGCCTGCTGCTGTCTTTGTGAGCAGGAAGTTGTGTGGTTGGTTTGAGTATATATTTAATGGTGTAACTCGTCACTCTGGCATCTTAATGCATATATACCACTGTACTGTACTTTTCCCTCTGTCCCTTGCTGTGGTACAGACGGTGGTTGCCAGCTACAGCTGGCGGCATGTTATGGAGATGGTTTTGCATTACAGTAGTGTTATAGTCTCTGTAGCAAACTGAATAACTTTGTTAATGTTATCCACTCACGTCGGAGAAATGACTAGCATCTATAACGATGTTGTTACAGCATTTTATTATGTTATATGATACAGCGTTATAAAAATCAGTTTCTCTCTCTCAGATCACAGTTCGCCGACAGTGGAAAAATGTATATGATGAGCTGGGTGGTAACCCAGGAAGCACAAGTGCCGCCACATGCACACGAAGACACTACGAGAGGTGAGTTATTAACAAAGCGCTGTCCCATTTTCCTAATGCAGTGGAGGAAGAGGAATGCTACTCTCAGCCTCAGTATCAGGTGCATGTCAACTTTGCTTAGGGAAGTAAGGCTTCCTTCCTATCTCGACATGATGTCCTAAGCCGTGCCCACAGACACTCTCTCACCCTGCTGCTCCATGCATACTAACACAGAGCACAACTATATTCACCAAACCAGTCACACATCTCTCTCTAACCAGCCTTTATTATTGAGAGGGTCCCTGAACCAAAGCAAACAGCAAACAGATATGATCCTGGGGGAGACTGGAGGATATTATGCATGCACACACACATTCTCAAGGTTAAACAAATGCTGCGTGCTTAATACAAGATAACCTCTCTTTCATAAAGCTTTCCTCTTACGGCTAGTCGTCTCTGAACCGTCGTCCCCCCCCCCCCCCAGGCTGATATTTTCATGCCTCCGCAATGCTATGGAACAGATTTACCTGTCAAAAGAGGGGCATGCAGAGCAATATCATGCATGCATATGGGTGAGTATGTGTATAAACCTAGGCAAATGACAAACAAAGTCAGGCTGAATTGCTCAGTCATTATGTGTAGGTTTATCTATGCTCTATGTACGAGTGCATACAAAATTGGATACAGTATTTGAATTATATAAAATAGCACTGCAGCTTTAAACCTCTTGCGCAGCCAGAAGGAGCTGTATTTGCTCTGCCATTAAAAGCCCTTTCACAGCCCTGCATGGTTAGGAGGACTGGTATAGACAGTGTCAGCACAGCACACAGCACAGGGGGCTAGAGGGGACCAGTGAAGTGTTACTGCTGGCCTTTCTCAATAGAGCCACAGAAAGCAGGGAAATTGTGCTGAATCAATACAAACCAATAATATCTCCACTGCAGTGAATATCACCCTGTCAGAAAGAGAGCGGGAAATCTCAGCTGAATCCAGACAGACCATGGGATGAGAATTTTAGCTGAGGCTCTCTATTCCAGTAGCTAGGAGGGCAATTAACCTCATTGTATTAGCTCAGCAAACAAAGCTATTCTCTCTCCCTTGGAAGTGTATGATAAATGACCCCATTTGTGGGTTTGGTGAAGTATATGTTTGGTCCCTGGTGGCATCTTTTATTTCTCTTAATGATTACTCAGCGTTGAAAACACAATGAGGAATTTAAACTGGAGCATGCAGCATTTCTCCCAACGTCTTTTGATTTGGTATTGGAACATTTCGGTTGTAATTGCACTAGATTAACTGAACGCACTCATCTTGGTCTTTTGTTCGGGACTTTGAATGTCCCCAAGCCCTGACTCTAATTTGAAATGATCCACATTATCCATTTTCCTCTTCAATGGAAGTCATCTGAAACGGTTGCCTTGGAGACATTATTTTGAATGATAAAGATGGAAATAATGACTGTATTTATGGTGTTGAGCAGCGGGCAGTAGAGAACATAAAACGAACAGAACACAAGATAACCTGAGGTACTTGTCATTTGGAAAGTTGCTCATTGCAGCCATTCTACTGTTCATTAGCTTAAAGGGAAAAATCAATATTTAACATCCAACCCAAGGTCTAAAGCTCCAGCTGGGAAAGCTTTAATGATATTTATTTAAACCGTTTCCCAAGATTAGCTGTCAGAGCTCAGCTCCCTGAATTAAAAATGAGGTCATGAAAAGATGGCATCAATAACCTTGAAATAGACTGCTGCATTCTCTCCCTGCATGTCACTTCATGCTAATTCTTTGATTATACAGGTCAATGCCTTTTAGCTGCCGTTAGTTATTTAAGCTCTCACTTTCTATGTGAGCTGCTGCTGCTGCTACAGAAACAGTACATTTATACCGTACATGTTGTTACTCTAATAGCTCCTGTGTTAATGCAGAATTAATGCCTGCCGTGCATAGGCATTTTTATGTAATTGCAGGGGGGAAATATCCATGGCAACAGTGGAGGCAATTGAGAATAATTTTCTCAGAGGTTGTACCGAGTATAACAAAGAACAAGGAATTCCACTCATTCTTTTTTAATACAGCAGCTAATTTCAGTTATTAACTGATGAATACCAGATGTGCACACTAGATTGTAAATATTTATTTGGTTTGGATGCTGGGTTTGTTTCTTTTGGATACATTGCAGACGATATTATTGATTCTTGTATGTATTCCTCGTGGTATTGGTGTGCCTCTGCACTCACTCAAGCTGCACCTCAGATTGAAAATATATCCCTTAGTGTATAGGCTCATAACAAATTGGAAAACCTTGGCCAGTCGCCACCCCGTGGATCATGTTAGAGTAGACTCAATCCTAAATAAAGCCCTTGCTCAGCGTTGCATCTAGTTCCTCTATGCAACACACTGGTCTCTTTGGCTATGCCATGGTGTTCATATTATTTAGTTACGAATCTTACAACATGAGTTTAAAAAGACACATTGCTGTAACAGCCTGATTAAATGACCTGCTATAGGAAAAACCTACGGGACAGATTACAGCTGTGATAGCACTCAGATGAATGACGTTTGATTGCTCTCCCTCATCCACCTGCCATAATAAAGAAATAACTTACCCACATGAAATATACTAGGCTTTTAAACCTAGTGCTTTTTGCAATTAGGGGCTTGCAAATGGTGCCATACTTGCGCAGTTAGACATTCAGAAATACTGATAACAAGTCAGAGGATTTGTTGTTGTTGCATTCTTGCCTTTGGCTTAGGAACAGTTAATTAGATATTTCTTCATATAGGACTTAATGATGAACAGACTTTTCATCATATTATAAATCTGGTCCTAATGTTGAGATTGGATCAAAGAACATAATATTCCACATAGTGAACTGCAGACATGATACAGTATCTAGCAGTTAATCCAAACACTTACCAGTCCATTGCTCAACACCTGTCATGATTAAGGTTTGCTGTGGACAGTTTAATGCAGTTTAGCCTTAGGGGAATGGTAAAGGTCACTTTTAGATCTGGTATTTCTAGACTGGACAAAAGGCCCTAGTTTAGTATTCCTTCAACGCCCTGTTTAACGGCATGAATCAGGATCACTTGAAGTGACAAAAGAAAGGCTTTGGAGCCAAATCTTTCCCGAGCTGAGGGAACAATGACCGTTTATCCCACTCTGATTTGGCTCTGAAGATCGATATTTGCATTTGCACAGACAGGAGTTATTGTTTTGCCAGTTCTTTGAAGCAGCCTAATCATAACACATGGTGATGATGAATATGGATTCGATTTCTTTTACTTCTTCTTCTCTTCCTGAGGTTGTAATACAAATCATTCTTTCCTGTAAATTATTTGGCAGCCTATGGGCCTGTCCATCAACTCTCAAGATATGATTCCTTTAATGAATTAAAGGTCAAATGCAGCGGTTTTTTTATCTAAAAATCATGTCTTGGTAACAATTAAGTACCTTACTGTGATCGTTTTTTAATTAAAATGTTCAAAAAGAAACAAAAATAGTGTCTTAGTAAAGAGCAATTTCTCAAACAAGAATTTAGCTAGGATTGTCTGGGAGTGAGTGGGGAGGGGAAAACTGAAAACTTGCTGTTGGCAGAGAGGTTTGAAACTCTCTTTCTTATTGTTCTATTAACTAATCTATCGCCTGGTGATGTCACAAGGCAGGCCAAAACTCCGTCCGACCAAAACAGGCTGAACTGTCAGGCGGTCTTTTCAAATAGCTCTTTCATTAAAAGGGCATTATCATATTTTTCACAATTTTTGGGGTATTATTCAAACCTACAGTACCAGTCAAAAGTTTGGACACACTTACTCATTCTAGGGTTTTTCTTTGTTTAAAAAACTCCTTTGTTGCCTTGGCCGTGTGTTTTGGGTCATTGTCATGGTGGAATACCCATCCACGACCCATTTTCAATTCCCTGGCTGAGGGAAGGAGGCTCTGACCCAAGATTTGACGGTACATGGCCCCGTCCATCGTCCCTTTGATGCGGTGAAATTGTCCTGTCCCCTTAGTAGAAAAACACCCCCAAAGCATGTTTCCACCTCCATGTTTGACGGTGGGGATGGTGTTCTTGGGGTCATAGGCAACATTCCTCCTACTCCAAACACGGCGAGTTGAGTTCATGCCCAAGAGCTCCATTTTGGTCTCATCTGACCACAACACTTTCACCCAGTTGTTCTCTGAATCATTCAGATGTTCATTGGCAAACTTCAGACGGGCATGTATATGTGCTTTCTTGAGCAGGGGGACCTTGCGGGCGCTGCAGGATTTCAGTCCTTCACGGCGTAGTGTGTTACCAATTGTTTTCTTGGTGACTATGGTCCCAGCTGCCTTTAGATCATTGACAAGATCCTCCCGTGTAGTTCTGGGCTGATTCCTCACCGTTCTCATGATCATTGCAACTCCACTAGGTGAGATCTTGCATGGAGCCCCAGGCCAAGGGAGATTGACAGTTCTTTTGTGTTTCTTCCATTTGCGAATAATTGCACCAACTGTTGTCACCTTCTCACCAAGCTGCTTGGCAATGGTCTTGTAGCCCATTCCAGCCTTTTGTAGGTCTACAATCTTGTCCCTGACATCCTTGGAGACCTGTTTGGTCTTGGCCATGGTGGAGAGTTTGGAATCTGATTGATTGATTGCTTCTGTGGACAGGTGTCTTTTATACAGGTAACAAACTGAGATTAGGAGCACTCCCTTTAAGAGTGTGCTCCTAATCTCAGCTCGTTACCTGTATAAAAGACACCTGGGAGCCAGAAATCTTTCTGATTGAGAGGGGGTCAAATACGTATTTCCCTCGTTAAAATGCAAATCAATTTATAACATTTTTGACATGCGTTTTTCTGGATTTTTTTGTTGTTATTCTGTCTCTCACTGTTCAAATAAACCTACCGTTTAAATTATAGACTGATCATTTCTTTGTCAGTGGGCAAACGTACAAAATCAGCAGGGGATCAAATACTTTTTCCCCTCACTGTATAGAAGACAGCCCTATTTGGTAAAAGACCAAGAACATATAATGGCAAGAACAGTTCAAATAAGCAAAGAGAAATGACAGTCCATCATTACTTGACATGAAGGTAAGTCAATCAGGAAAATTTCAAGAACTTTGAACGTTTTTTCAAGTAGTCTCAAAAACCATCAAGCGCTATGATGAAACTGGCTCTCATGAGGACTGCCACAGGAAAGGAATACCCAGAGTTACCTCTGCTGCAGAGGATAAGTTCATTAGAGTTACCAGCATCAGAAATTGCAGCCCAAATAAATGCTTCACAGAGTTCAAGTAACAGACACATCTTAACATCAACTGTTCAGAGGAGACATAGTGAATTAGGCCTTCATGGTCGAATTGCTGCAACAACAAAAATCACTACTAAAGGACACCAATAAGAGGAAGAGACTTGCTTGGGCCAAGAAACACGAGCAATGGACATTAGACTGGTGGAAATCTGTCCTTTGGTCTGAGGGGTCCAAATTTGAGATTTTTGGTTCCAACCGCTGTGTCTTTGTGAGATGCAGAGTAAGTGAACGAATGATCTCCGCATGTGTAGTTCCTATAGTGAAGCATGGAGGGGGAGGTGTGATGGTGTGGGGGTGCTTTGCTGGTGACACTGTCTGTGATTTATTTAGAATTCAAGGTACACTTAACCAGCATGGCTACTACAGCATTCTGCAGTGATATGCCATCCCATTTGGTTTGCGCTTAGTGGGACTATCATTTGTTTTCAACAGGACAATGACCCAACACACCTCCAGGCTGTGTAAGGCCTATTTGACCAAGAAGGAGAGTGATGCAGTGCTGCATCAGATGACCTAGCCTCCACAATCACCCAACCTCAACCCAATTGAGATGGTTTGGGATGAGTTGGACCGCGGAGTGATGGAAAAGCAGCTAACATGTGCTCAGTATATGTGGGAACTCCTTCAAGACTGTTGGAAAAGCATTCCAGGTGAAGTATGTGAACACTTCTTCAAATTAGTGGATTCGGCTATTTCAGCCACACCCGTTGCTGATCGGTGTATAAAATTGAGCACACAGCCATGCAATCTCCATAGACAAACATTGGCAGTAGAATGGTCTTACTGAAGAGCTCAGTGACTTTCAACGTGCCACCTTTCCAACAAGTCAGTTCGTCAAATGTCTTCCCTGCTAGAGCTGCCCCGGTCAACTGTAAGTTCTGTTATTGTGAAGTGGAAATGTCTTGGAAAAACAACTGCTCAGCCGCAAAGTGGTAGGCCACACACGCTCACAGAACAGGACCACTAAGTTCTGAAGCACAGAGCCCTGACCTCAACCCCATCGAACACCTTTGGGATGAATTGGAACTCCGACTGCGAGCCAGGCCTAATCGCCCAACACCTCACTAATGCTCTTGTGACTGAATGGTAGCAAGTCCCTGCAGCAATGTTCCAACTTCTAGTTGAAAGCCTTCCCAGAAGAGTGGAGGCTGTTGTAGCTGCAAAGGGGGGACCAACTCCATATTAATGCCCATGATTTTGGAATGAGATGTTCGACGAGCAGGTGTCCACATACCTTTGGCCATGTAGTGTAGCTACAGTAGTTGCCGTGGTAACCAAACAAACAGACTAGTTTAGCTAACCAAACTGTTATGAAAATCAAATTCAGCAAACGCAATACTGTTTTCAATTCGACTTTTGCTTTCAAAAGCAGCGCAAACAAAACTTGTAAAAATTAACTATAGCCATTGAAATCTATCGTGCATTATAGGGAAATAATGCACACTCTAGAATGCCCTTCAAGCCAATCAGAAAGGAGTATTCAACAATGCCATGGCATAATTAAGCAATAAGGCACAAGGTGGTGTGGTATATGGCCAATATACCACGGCTAAGGGCTGTATCCAGGCATTCCGCGTTGCGTCATATGAGGTGCCATATTGCTATTATAAACTGGTTACCAACGTAATTAGAGCAGTAACCAGAAATGTTTTGTCATACCCTTGTTATACGTTTGATATACCACGGCTGTCAGCCAATCAGCATTCAGGGCTCGAACCCACCCAGTTTATAAATATATTTCACAGTTTTATCAAGTTGGCTTGATATTATTTGGGTGGTGGACCATTCTTGATACACACGGGAAAATGTTGATCATGAAAAACTCAGCAGCATTGCAGTTTTTGACACCAACCGGTGTGCCTGGCACCTACTACCATACCCCGTTCAAAGGCACTTAAATATTTTGTCTTGCCCATTCACCCTCTGAATGTCACACATACACAATCCATGTCTCAATTGTCTCAAGGCTTAAAGATCATTCTTTAACCTGTCTCCTCCCGTTCATCTACACTGATTGAAGTGGATTTAACAAGTGACATCAATAAGGGATCATAGCTTTCACCTGGTCAGTATATGTGATGGAAAGAGATTTCTTAATGTTTTGAATTCTCACTGAATTCTCAGTGTTTTTTGAATTCTCAGTGTGTATATATATGTATGTATGTATGTATGTATGTATATATATATATATATATATATATATATATATATATATATATATATACACTGAGAATTATATATATATACACACTACTGTTCAAAGGTTTGGGGTCACTTAGAAATGTTCTTGTTTTTAAAAGAAAAGCCATTTTTTTGTCCATTAAAATGACATAAAATTGATCAGAAATACAGTGTAGACATTGTTAATGTTGTAAATGACTATTGTAGCTGGAAACGGCTGATTTTTTATGGAATATCTACACATGCGTACAGAGGCCCATTATCAGCAACCATCACTCCTGTGTTCCAATGGCACATTGTGTTAGCTAATCCAAGTTTATCATTTTAAAAGGCTAATTGATCATTAGAAAACCCTTTTTCAATTATGTTAGCACAGCTGAAACTGTTGTTCTGATTAAAGAAGCAATAAAACTGGCCTTCTTTAGACTAGTTGAGGATCTGTAACATCAGCATTTTTGGGTTCGATTTGATATGATTACAGACTCAAAATGGCCAAAAACAAAGTACTTTCTTCTGAAACTCGTCAGTCTATTCTTGTTCTGAGAAATGAAGGCTATTCCATGCGAGAAATTGCCAAGAAACTGAAGATCTCGCACAACGCTGTGTACTACTCCCTTCACAGAACAACGCAAACTGGCTCTAACCAGAATAGAACGAGGAGTGGGAGGCCCCAGTGCACAACTGCGCAAGAGGACAAGTACATTAGAGTGTCTAGTTTGAGAAACAGACGCCTCACAAGTCCTCAACTGGCAGCTTCATTAAATAGTACCTGCAAAACACCAGTCTCAACGTCAACAGTGAAGAGGCGACTCCGGGATGCTGGCCTTCTAGGAAGAGTTGCAAAGAAAAAGCCATATCTCAGACTGTCCAATAAAAAGAAAAGATTAAGATGGGCAAAAGAACACAGACACTGGACAGAGGAACTCTGCCTAGAAGGCCAGCATCCCGGAGTCGCCTCTTCACTGTTGATGTTGAGACTGGTGTAGACTGACGAGTTTCAGAAGATAGTAGTTTGTTTCTGGCCATTTTGAGCCTGTAATTGAACCCACAAATGCTGATGCTCCAGATACTCACCTAGTTTAAAGAAGGCCAGTTTTGTTGCTTCTTTAATCAGAAAAACAGTTTCAGCTGTGCTAACATAATTGTAAAAGGGTTTTCTAATGATCAATTAGCCTTTTAAAATGATAAACATGGATTAGCTAACACAACGTGCCATTGGAACACAGGAGTGATGGTTGCTGATAATGGGCCTCTGTACATCTATGTAGATATTCCATTAAAAATCAGCCCTTTCCAGCTACAATAGTCATTTACAACATTAACAATGCCTACACTGTATTTCTGATAAATTTTATGTTATTTTAATGGACATAAAAAATTGCTTTTCTTTCAAAAACAAGGACATTTCTAAGAGACCCCAAACTTTTGAACGGTTGTATACAATAATAGAATAATAGTAAAGACATCAAAACTATGAAATAACACATATGGAATCATGTAGTAACCAAAACAGGGTTAAACAAATCAAAATATAGTTTAGATTTTAGATTCTTCAAAGTAGCCACTCTTTGCCTTGATGACAGCTTTGCACACTCTTGGCATTCTCTTAACCAGCTTCATGTGGAATGCTTTTCCAACAGTCTTGAAGGAGTTCCCACATATGCTGAACCCTTGTTGGCTGCTTTTCCATCACTCTCCCAAACCATTTCAGTTGTGTTGATGTTGGGTGATTGTGGAGGCCAGGTCATCTGATGCAGCACTCCATTACTCTCCTTCTTGGTCAAATAGCCCTTACACAGCCTGGAGGTGTGTTGGGTCATTGTCCTGTTGAAGAACAAATGATAGTCCCACTAAGCGCAAACCAAATGGGATGGTGTATCACTGCAGAATGCTGTAGTAGCCATGCTGGTTAAGTGTACCTTGAATTCTGAATAAATCACAGACAGTGTCACCAGCAAAGCACCCCCACACCATCACACCTCCATGCTTCATGGTAGGAACTACACATGCAGAGATCATCCGTTCACCAACTCTGCATCTCACCAAGACTCAGTGGTTGGAACAAAAAATCTCAAATTGGACTCATCAGACCAAAGGACAGATTTCCACCAGTCTAATGTTCATTGCTTGTGTTTCTTGGCCCAAGTAAGTCTCTTCTTCTTATTGGTGTCCTTTAGTAGTGTTTCTTTTGCAGCAATTTGACCATGAGGGCCTTATTCACACAGTCTCCTCTGAACAGTTGATGTTGAGATGTGTATGTTACTTGAACTCTGAAGTATTTATTTGGGCTGCAATTTCTGAGGCTGGTAACTCTAATGAACTGATCCTCTGTGGCAGTCCTCATGAGAGACAGTTGAAGAAACTTTCAAAGTTTGACTTACCTTAATGTCTTAAAGTAATGATGGACTGTCATTTCTCTTTGCTTATTTGAACTGTTCTTGCCATAATATGTACTTGGTCTTTTACCAAATAGGGCTATCTTCTCTTTGTTTCATTGTCACAACATAACTGATTGTCTCAAACGCATTAAAAGGAAATAAATTCCACAGATGAACTTTTAACAAGGCACACCTGTTAATTGTAATGCATTCCAGGTGACTACCTCATGAAGCTGGTTGAGAGAATGCCCAGAGTGTGCACAGCTGTCATCAAGGCAAAAGATGGCTTCTTTGAAGAATCTCAAATATAAAATATATTTTGATTTGCTTAACACGTTTTTGGTTACTACGTGATTCCGTATGTGTTATTTCGTAGTTTTGATGTCTTCACTGTTATTCTACATTGTAGAAAATAGTAAAAAATAAAGAAATACCCTGGAATGAGTAGGTGTGTCCAAACTTTTGACTGTTCTGTATATGTAAAACACACATATAAAATCATGATTTTGGCTGCTCTGGGCCTTTAAGAAAGCCTCTGAAATAAACAGAGCGCCAGCTCAAATTAATTTCAGCACCAGGAAAAGTGCTTAATGGAATAGTCTGCAGGGGTTTTCCACCACTTTGGTGACTTGGCCTTTCCTGGATTCCACAAACCAATCCCCCTTTAACTCAGATGAAAGACCAGCTTATTGTTTTTAAAAACATAATGTTATTGCTTAGTTGCTTGTTTGGCATGTAAATCCATTATTTTAATAGGACGCACATGCTTAATTGAATTTGTCACTGAATTACAATTGTATTGATTTCCAAAGAATCTTACAATAATAGGCCTACATTATATTAAGACATGTAGTTGTAGCCTAATTACATTCCAATATGAAAGAGAAAGACCTGTCTGTCTCTTTTGCCTATTTAACTTTTGTATTTTTTATTACTGGTTAGGTTGCATACTGGAATGTACTATGAACATCATGGAAAATGGCTGCTCATGTAAAGAAAGGCTCAATAGCCACAACCGGAAGTTAAGTATTTATTGACCTCGCCAAAATGTAAGCTCTTGTTCCCTCATTGAGTTATTCCCTCATTGACTTTTCCATGTCTGTCATGTTGTGCTCTTTCTGCCCTCTAGTGTGCAAGAAAATACCTTGCATTTGATTTTGATATTGTGTCATATTCATTACTAGAAGTGTTCCTCAGAGACACATTTTCTGCTTTGAACTCCACCAAGGATTTATATAAGAGAAATCCCTATATTTACATAAATGTAACCTATTAGTGTCCAAAGAGCCTTCATAGGGGACTGAATTCCTTTCATGGCCTCTCGATTGTAGACTGTCCCAGGCACCCTGCTTTCAGGAAATTACATAAGTCATATTGTATTACCATTACTGTATTATGTGATCAGGAGAATGTTATATGCTCTCCCTGTACTTATTCTCTCAGTGAGTCTTTTACAGAGCGGGTGCTATTTATAGTGTGACTCTTCATAGTTAACTGTTCAGCAACAGAGAAGCAGAAAAGAATCAAGCACCCTGTCGTGCCAAAAGAACATTGTTATTTTTAGTTAATTTCAGAATAAAATTTAAATGACAAGATACTGTGTCTGGAATATTGAGTTTAACACTTTGTGTGATGTAACATGGACTTTAGGAGAATGTTCCACCGAGGTGTGATAACCACACCAGTATGGACGGTACCTTCACCTCTCAATGGCATTCTTGAGAATTGATATAGGGAAAAGCAGTCATGTTCTTACCCAGATATAAGACAATGGGTCTTCATCTCCCAACACAAAAATGCCGGATTATGTCATTCTCATCCATGTCTGCCGATAGATACTGATTTATAATTGGTATTGCTAGGTGCCAAACTTAGCATGGCATGGTATTCAATCTTACAGCAGATGGTTTCCTCACAGATTGGAAACGTGAGAGCAGCTCGACAGTGTGTATATGAAATTACTCACTATTTTCCTCACCCTATTTATATAGTTAGTCACGTCGAGTTCACCACATTATTTCTCAACGGTGCAGTGGTTTATGGTGAATAATTGTTTCACTACATTAACATCTGTCTTTTCTTCTCTCCTCCCTCTCCCTCTTTCAAATAAGTCACATTTAATTGTATATTTCCTTTCTTGGCCTGGGGCCTGGTGCCAGCTGTATGAAATGTAGTTTTACTGCCTCTGCTGCCAGCAGTTTGGTTTGTAGAAAAAATAACTAAATTCCCACTGAGCCACTTCAACTCTTAAAGGCATTTCTCTTTGTGAAGAAGAAGCAAACCACTCATGCATGATTCCTTGTTTGTTCTACCACAATGTCCCTTAAAGAGGAAATTGAGCAACAACTTTATGTGCACACATGAGAATAATTCTATGCCTTGAGAAGGTTTGCGAAGTTATTTCCAAATAGCATTTGGATTGTTGTTATAATAGCTGGCCTTAAAGTTATGGGCGAGGCTTTCCAAATAATATTGAACATTCCATCACTGGTTGCTACTACCTCTGTTTAATATTTGATACTCTGTTTTGTGGTGTTCCACCTGTACAGTATTATTCAACATGTTTTTCTCAGTATTTTTGTTGGTTCATATTTTGTTTCACACATTTGAAAAGATCTTGGGAATAATAACCCCCTTCATGTCACAATCCACCCTGTAATTAGTCTCATCAACAGCACAGCTTAGTCAGAATGGATGGTTCTTTAGTTACTCTAGTCTAGCAGCTGTAGTGTGTTAACCGTTTCCACGGTAATGTGATGTAAAGATTAACAAGCCCTGACTGGGGGCCTCTGCCTTGCCTCATCTGCTGGCTCAGTGCCAGGTGTTAGTTGGCTCCCCAGCTCTCTCAGCACATACCAGCTCTGTGTTGCAGCATGTTCTCTAGTCTATGCTAACTGACTCACATCCACCACCACTGTGTACTCTGGTCAGTCAAGTGTCAAAATGAAGGTTGAAGTTATGTGTCTTTGTCTACGCCACAGTTGTAGGCCTAGCATCTCTGGTAAAGGGATACTTCGGGATTTTGTCAATGAGGCCCTTTATCTATTTCTCCAGTCAGATGAACTCATGGATAGCATTTTTATGTCTCTGTGTCCAGTATTAAGTTTGAGGTAGTTTCGCAAGCCAATGCTAACTAGCGTTAGTGCAATAACTGGAAGTAATAACTGTTAGCATTATGCTAACACTAGTTAGCAATTGCACTAGTTCTAGTTAGCAACTCCCTTCAAACTGGACGCAGAGACATAAAAATGGTATCCACGAGTTCATCTGACTCTGGGGAAGTAGATAAAGGGCCTCATTGACAAACTCCCGAAGTATCCATTTAATCTTAATATAACTTCCTAGAGCGAATGTCCTCTTCCAATATAAGTTGGAGCTTTTCATTATTGTGTGGGGGAGTTATCTTATAAATTGATTTATTTTTTATTCCCAGACCCACGGTGGTTTGCATGTAAACATTCATCTTTAGCCTCCCGAGTGGCGCAGCGGTCTAAGGCATTGCAACGCAGTGTTGTGGCGTCACTACAGCCTGGGTGTCGTTACTGACCGGGAGTTCCATAGGGCGGTGCACAATTGGCCCAGTGTCGTTAGGGGAGGGTTTGGCCGGGGGGGCTTTACTTGGCTCATCACGCTTTAGCGACTCCTTCTGGTGGGCTGGGCACCTGCAGGCTGACTTCGGTAGTCAGTTGAACGGTGTTTCCTCCGACACATTGGTGCAGCTGGCTTCCTGGTTAAGCGAGCAGGTGTTAAGAAGCGCGGTTTGGCGGGTCATGTTTTGGAGCACGCATGACTCGACCTTTGCCTCTCCCAAGCCCGTTGGGAAGTTGCATCGATGAGACAAGATCGTAATCACGAAATTGGGGGTAAAAATATAAAAGAAAAAAAACATGAATCTTTAAAGACTTGTTGATTCTTTGACATGTTACGTTGCAGCTACATGGGCAGGGTAAGAGGTGATAAATCCATATTAACTTTGTGTCAGATTTAGGTTAACTCAGTCTCTTCCACTCTGACCTTTCCAGGCTCCTGCTACCTTACGAGAGGCACACCAAAGGAGAGGAAGACAAACCCCTCCCCTCAGCAAAACCCAAAAAACAGGAGCATGGGGCCCAAGAGGGGGGTGCCAAACACAAAGGGGTCACAGCGAAACGACCTAAAGGTGGACTACACCAGAGGCAGGGGGCCAGGAAGAAGAGGGAGAGAGGGGACACTGCAAAAAGCCAGGAACTCTCACAGGTCAGTCCCACTAGTTTTCTGTCCGTCTGTCTCAGGCTCTCACAAACACTGGTTCACACACACTCTTTCTTAGAAAAGATAACATATGCTAACATCACACACGCATCATGTCTATGTATTGAATAACAGTATGGAGGCCTCCCGAGTTGTGCAGTTCTCTAAGGCACTGCATTGCAATGCTTGAGGTGTCACTACAGCCCCGGGGTCGATCCCAGGCTGTGTCACACGGGTTAAGCAAGCAGTGTGTCAAGGTCGTGTTTCAGAGTAAGCATGGCTCTCGACATTCGTCTCTCCCTAGTCCGTACGGGAGTTGCAGCGATGGGACAAGACTGTAACTACCAATTGGATATCACGAAATTCAGGAGAAAAAGGAGTAAAAAGTACACACAAAAAAGAATAACAGTATGGCATGTGTTTTCCCACTAAGGTATCTGAGAAAGGGGACAACCAGGAGCCAGCAGCCATTAAGCAGGATCCTCTGCCCAGAGAAGAGCCTGAAGAGGAGGAGTTACAACTCACCCTGAAGAAAGAGGAGACATTGAGCGAGGAGGAAACATCGCGCCTGAATCCCCCCAACGCAGACTGCCACAGAGCCACACCTGTCCTCCACAGTGAACTGTCTCCACTGTCCGAGTGGAGACATCCCCACCAGCCACAGTCAGACAAACTCAACCCTGAGCAAAGGGACGAAGCTGATGGAACCCTGTCTAAGACCCCATATCCATACCACTGGGACAACAACAGTAAACCTGGGTATAGCAGTCTACCTGACACAAGCAAACCTGACATTACGGTAGCTAAAGACACAGACAGTCACAGTTATGGACATGGTGGGAGGGTGGGGAAGGTGCTGCCCATGTGTAAGCAGAGCCCACCCCCACTGCAGCAGTACTCCACAGAGCTAATCACAGACAAACAGGACTCCCCCAGTAAAAACAAAGAGATGAATCAGTGTCACATGCCCATGCCAACAGCGTACTCAAAGGACAACCTGGGGGTCATGTCTCCACTAGCCAAGAAGAAGCTCCTCTCCCAAGTCTGTGAGACAAATCATTACTCGTTCAGTTCCCCTCCTCTTCCTCCTCCCACTCCGTCAGCCAGCGTGGGTGATGTGAACGACAGTTGTGTTGAAGAGGTGGTGAAACTGAGGCAGGACTCCCTGCCAGATAGCCCAGAGATGGCTCCCATCTTCAGGCCTTCTGTCATCCAGCACGCCCAGAGCATCAAACCCCAGCAAGAGAGGAGTCCTCTGGGGGATTTGTCTGAGCCCTTCACTTGCAGAGTGAGCCACTTCCAGCCCCAGCTCCACCCCCCCTGGCACCCCTACCTCCACAGGACTGAGACCCAGGATGGAGAGGAGAACGCAGGGGAGACACGGATGCACCAGCAGCAGCCCAGTCAGGCACCACCAGGCTACGCAGGTGACTGCTACTCCTCCCCTCACTTACACAACCTCTACCGGCAGACAGAGAACTGTCTGAGTCAAGAGCGAATGGACAGCTATCCCAACAGAGACAAACATGGACATTTTATCAGGGAACGCCAGAGCAGCGAGGTATTCACCTCAAACAATTCTGACAGAGAATGTTTGACTTACAGAGCTCCCCACTTCTCTGAGAGGACACAAACACATGGGGATAGACTAATGGAAGAGGAACCTCGAGATTTCAGTATTTCCAAGCCTGTCTCTCAAAGGATGTCTTTCACAAAGCCCTCTTTCTGTGGTCTCCCGTATCCCATGATGCACCAGAGTTTAGACTGTCACCCCAAAGCGTGCAGAGTCCCTCCAATGACTATATCTACCACCAAACACCTGGAACCCCTTCAGCCCTTCTTCAACCCTAAAGGCCACGCTGAAACTGTTGGTGCCTCTAGACCCAGTAAGAGAAGCCTGGGGGAACTAGAGAACGAGGGGGTGCCAGACCGCAAGGTGCGAGTGGTGACCCCCATGCACCCCGCCGGCTCTGTCCGCCGAGGCGACCCACAGGGAGAGGAGCTCAAACCAGCCGAACCGGCGCACGCCGTCCACTTCCACCTCCACAGCCACATTCCCGAGGGCCACACCTACCCTCCCCACGCGCCCTTCTACCCAGGGATGTACCCCGGGATGCAGGACGCCCTCCATCACAACCTCCAGTACCTGAAGAGCCAGACAGCCGTGTCCCCTCTGGTCCCTCCGCTAGCCTTCCACTCCATGATGCTACAGAGGCAGTTGATGGCCTCCCAGCCCAGCCCCCACCACTTCTACAGGCACCCTGGGGGGGCGGCCCTGTACGGGGACCTCCTGCACCACCTGTACCCCCTGTCCACCCTCACCCACCCACAGCTGTCCTCCATGCACCCCAGCACCAGACTCTAACAGATGGACCCACATGGAGCTTAACCGTCTCACCCTGGGACAGGGGATCTAGTGTTCTATTCTTCAGTAAGCATGACAACACTGATTAACTGTAGATGGTGGATTAACTCTTTAGTCAGGCACACAGTTCCATTTTTGTGTATTTTTTGTTTTTTGCACTGTATCACCACTTAGTTACTTTGGATAAATTTGCACTCTATGTAGTGTTTGTGTTCACCAACCAGGTTGTTTCTCTCACTCAACAGTCAGGTTCTTATTATCTTTGAGTGTGGAGGGAGACAGAGAAAAGCCATTGGCATGCATGTCAGGGGGATAATCATATTTGCTGGGTCTCCAAAGGATTGGATTCCAAATCACTGCAATGCGACAACTTCATCCTCCAAATGTGTTCTGGGGATTTTTATCAGGTTGAAACACTTAAAAACATGAGGGGACTATCTAAAATAAACTATTTTCACAAGATTTACCATCGGAAAAGTTCATGCAACTGTTAAGCATTCGGCTACTCCACCTTCAATCAATGTTCTGGATCTGTTTACAGCTCTCTAGTGTGGTGCTGTGGCCTGTTTGTGTTCATGTATTAGACCACTACACGTCTTAGAAATGACTGTGTTAAAACAAGGTGCTGTACAAAACCACAAGGTGCTGAGGTATTGTATGTAGATAACAGCTCATTTTCATCAGAACACCCAAGCTGTGAAGAAACCACATTTGACGTTTTTCATCAGTTGTTTTTAAGGCAAGTCGTATCGTTTGTCAGGAACATTCTCTCAAAATGTTTTGTTGACCCTTGAGAGGTGGGAAAGTGACCCAGATACATTAATATATTGAACAGAAGGTATTTATACTGCGCTTAACATGAGTCACTGATGCTGCCTACTGTGACATCTGACAGCTCTTATCTTGACATAGCTCTGAAACATCACTGGTCTAAGGCTGTTTACTGCGCCTCCTTCATTCAACAGCATAATGCATGATAAATACGAATGTGTCTTGTAGATTATTGCTTTGTGAATATCTGTGCCTTTCTTAATCTTCGATTAGGGGTTGCAGCACTAGTTTTCTATCATGACTGACTTTCAGGAGACTGTTGTAGGCTTGGCCTACAGTATGTGCAGCCCACCGGAGTTGGATGTGACCTGGACGCGCCAGCCTCTGTTGAAGACCATTGTCCAGCCCAAGAACTGCATGTACTTTAGTTTTTTGTTTTTAAGCGTATTTGAGATTATCTGTATAATGGAAAGCGCTATATAAAATAAATCTATTATTATTACAGTTATAAGGTTCCATTCTATCATCACATTGCAGTACAAACTCATTGGACTGTAATTGTATAGTACCATAGTTACCGTTTAGCACAGGGATAGTTAAGCACTGGTGTAGAGAATGGCTACTATAATAGATTTATGTGCCACTGCCAGACATAGTGATCAAAAGGCAGCGTGTAGCGCCCGAGGAATAATAGCACCTGGTCTGGGTTAACAACCATCATAACTGCTTTTAATGGGTATTTGGAACATGTGAAATATAGGTAACACATTTGCTGTTTAAATTTGTTTTAAAGCCAATCGACTGAGATTGAGCAGACACTTAAAGGAAAACTCCACCCAAAAACTATATTTTGCTATTTGTTTCATTAGTTCATTGTTGATATAGTCCCAACATGTTTTGCATGACAGCAATCACGTTTTCAAGATATACAACTTGCAAGATGCAGGAATACAGCCGTTATGATGCATTTCGCATCATATGATGCTGCGTATTTCTGTATTTTTAATGTTATACATCTTGAAAACTTGATTGCTGAAATGCAAAACATTTTGGGACTATATCAACAATGGACTAATGAAACAAATAGCAAAATATAGTTTTTTGGGTGGAGTTTTTTCCTTTAAGATAAACATTCATTCACAATTACATGCTCTTAATGTCATATTTGCCTCAGCAGCGTCAGTAACTGACGTTTAAGTTCCTTAACATTCAAATCCATTCTCTGGCATCTTTCTCTGTCTGACATTTTAATAATGTAAATACTGTTGACTTTTGACTGTCTGTTATCATGTGTAATATGTTATAATCTGTAAATAGTATAAATGCATACAGCTGGTTACACAATCTAGATGTCACAGGTCACCTTACATTTAGATCTGAACACTAAAGTTAGGACTTTTTTATTTGCTTGTTTTGTGTTCTTGTTTTCCACATTGTTTCCATGTTGTTTTTCTTTAAAGTGTTTTTGATACTATGTGCCATCTGTTTACCAATGATTCAGCTGGCAAACAAGAAAAACATTTTGTATTATATGATCCTCTGTATATTTAATTAAAATATTTTACTATCTACGAATGTCTTTCTCCCCTTAATTGTGGTGGTACTATACCACAGATGGGTGGGATTGGGAAATGGAACTCATTTCCTGAGATTCATTGTGAAATATTGAAATGTCATGTAGACCCAACTACAAATCTATTCCAAGGCGTTTTACCAGTGTTGGTCATATACATAACATCTTAATGCAATTTGCTGACAGTATGTCTGGAACAGAAGGTTGCTAATAATTCAAAGAAAGGTTTTGTGTTTCCATTAATAGTGGCTGTATGCAGACTGGTAATATGTTTTCAGTTGAGAGATATTCTCGGTATTTCTAAAAGTACAGACCTAGGTCGGATTAGGGAGTGATGAAGTGTCCTTATATTAGAATGGTATTAGCTGATATTGGGTGTTATCTTCAAATGCTGTTATCTAGGACAAGCAGTATTATTCACATTAAAACAGACTGCAGTGGTCATTTATATCAGATAGTTATATGCAATGTTACATTAGTGAGTCTGCCCTTTCTAAAAGTGATTTGAGTCACGTTACCCAGAACTGATTATACGGCATTTGCTGCAGTGTGTGGATGTGCTTAGCCTGCTTAAGGTGTTACCGCCACCTACTGGTACAACTCCACTATGACGGAGGATATTTTGGTTACTAGTTTTTACATTGGTAAATGGCACAAGACCGTCAACAGTCTAAAGTCAAAGCTCACATTAAGCATTAGTTGGACCAAATCAACAAAAAGTTAAAAACATTTTAAAAAGTAGTAGAAATGGGTTTTAATCCACAACATCAAAGACCGTTAGATATCTTACAGTATATGAGAGGGAAACAAGAATCGAATACGTTAGGGCTACACAGACCATCAACAATACACATTTAACAATAACAAATCAGAAATCTCTAGTATAACCATTAACTTTAAACATATTCCACCGAATATGGTTAACGAATACTTAAATTGTATTAAAAAACGACAAACAGCAAGGTGCTTTGAAATCCTGTGTATTTTAGCAAATGCTAGCCTAACTACTAAACAAGTGCTAACTACTAAATAAATTGCTAGTTATTTGGTACAATAATGATACGTCTACAATTCCAAAACAGTTCCTTAAAACCCATTGTCGCTCTACTTATTAAAAAGAGAATAGAAAACAAAGTGAAAACTGGCTCAGGCCACAGTGTACTGTGCATTAGTTTGGGCCGCTAGAAAGTGTCATGTCCCATTTCAATCTTCAGGCCACTGCTTATATTGAGTGCAGCGCAAAACTGAAATCATTTTCTCCTCTACTGGCCAAAAAATCATTTCATGCAATGCTTACATTAGATCCACTATTCGCTGTGTCTCTGATAAGTGTTCAATATATATTGTTTCAGTGATATATTCTGGTTAGAAAGGCCAATGCATTAAGGACTATTATCATAGTCTATTATCATAGTGGTTAGGTACACCATGTCAAAAGAACCAAGAGAACATTATTTATCCCTAAGGTCCCACATTCAGAAGTGTATTTGCAGTCCATACATGCTAATATTCCTACAGTGAGTAATTGGACACACATTGGAATAAGACAGTTTCATTAAAGGAAGGTTGCTTAGTCATTAAGAAATGTCCCTAAAAACACCCAAATAGGTCCTATTAGTAAAGGTTAAAAGGCATATTTGGGCCACTGGCGACCCTGGCTTCAGTCTTTAGTCCCAGGTGAGGTCCCTTGTTCAGTCAGTCACCAGGCTTTAGGGTTCATCTTCTCCCTAAAGGACTTGCTCAGTTTGTTGCGTGGAGCAGGGACGGGGGCAGGCCTGGGGGGGACATCAGGAGTCTGGGGGTACTCCAAGTCCTGCTGGGGAGGCTCTATCTGGCCCAGGGGGGCGTTCTTTCTGGACAGGCCACCAGGGTTCCTCTGCAGCTGCTGGATGATGGCAGAGAACTTGGCATCCAGCGAGGGTCGTCCCGTCTTGGTTCGCGCCCTAACGTTCTCCTTCTCCTGATATGGAGGAGGGGGTCTGGCTGGCGGGAGGCCGAAAGGCTGCTTGTCAGCAGGTGGGGGCGGGGCACGCCTCTTCTTGTTGCCGTTGGAGACAGCGCTGGGAGTTGGGCTGGGACTCTCTTTGCCCGGAGACAAAACACTCTTCTGCACCACCATGGGGATGGACCCGTCAAACAGAGTAGACCATTTAGGAGGCTCCCTTGCCTCCTCCTCACCAATGAGGAAGTGGCCCCCTGTTTCCTCGATTTTGTTGTGGATGATGTCGGTGATACTCTCAAACTTCCCAGGAGAATTTATACCTTTAGAACAAAAGGGAAAATTGACTAAATGAATCATATAGTATATAAATAGTGTCTGACAGCCAAAAGGTGCCAACACTGGTTTCTGTAAGGCAGTTTTACAGAAACTTAATTAGTGACCTCTTCAGAGGAGTTCACATGATCTGACTGATTATTTGATTATGTGATGGATTGTATTAATATTTGATTTCTTTATTATTTGATTGACTGCATTTTATATTTAATTTGTGTTTATTGCAGGGCTCATTTGAAAAATAAGTAAGTCGTATTTTCTCACCCAAAACTGCATATCAGAAAAATCTAAGACAATATGTAGTCAAAGGTTCAGGGCACTGGACTTACTCAGGTCATTGTAGACAGAGTCAGCCTGTTTGGTGAGAAAGAGTGGGGGTTTCTTTGGTGACGTAACCTCAATCTTCATCAGCTCACTACAGCAGTGCTGCCACTGACCTGGGAGAGAAGATAAATCAGATCAGAGCATTGGGTAGAGATATACAATTTGGATTAAATCTGTGAAAGTAACAGCATGAGATTAAGGTTTTTGCTAACTCTTCCAAACACTCACTCTGGTCGTAGAAGTGCTGCCAGAATGCTTCCATCCAGTCCTCCAGCTCCTCCCTGCTGTCAGTTGTGAAGATGTTGGTCAGAGCCCCCCCCACCACTGGGTTGGTGATGGTCAGACTGTTGGACCTCTTCTGAGGGCCCTTATCCACCACACGGATCCTAGTGTCCTGGACAGAGAAACAGCAGGAGAGCCAAGGGATGAAAAACTGAAAACTAACAGTTATGTGCTGTTCTATCACAATCATCTGGGTCGGTTACCATGGCAACGTCTACCTTGTTGGTGGGTATGACAAGGCTGGGCTCCACCTTGGCAGTAATCTCCTCAGGGGTGTAGTAGCAGAACAGACTCCCAGCCCTGAGCACACAGTACAGGCTGCAGTACCGGGACAGCCCCTCCACACTTTGCTGGAATAGAAGACAATTATTATTTATTATGGGTATTATGTGTTGAGCTACGGTAAGACATTGGTTTAATCATCTACGCCATAGAATGGTATGTTAGATGACTAAAGAAGGTTTTAGCTCTACTTATCAGGGCTTGACTGGCAGGGCCAGATAGGGTACTCTATAGTTTGTCAGGGAGCAGTCAGAGAGTTGATAACAGTTAGCTCACCTGCTGAATCAGATAGCCATTCATCATGTCCTGGGTCATACAGACGGGCTGGGCAACTAGACGACAGCAGAGGTTCCCATAGAGGGGCAGCCAGGAGGACGACTCAGCTAAAGAGAAAACAGTCCAAACAAGACATATTGTGACAATCCTTTCTGAAGCCAAAAACATGCAATGAAATGTATCTTTAACGCAAAGCGGTATATAGGAATGTCCAATGAAGTGTTGCTCTTACCATCCTGGAGGACTATGAGAGAATGGGACTGGAAGCCCCCATCGGCCCAGGCCAAGCCCAGAGAGGTGTACGCCAGCAGGCTGTACCTTGCCCCCCTAGGAAGGACAGACAGAGACCCAAAGTGATTTAACATACAAGACTAACCAGATGACTGACTAGGCAAAAGGCAACAACTGCTAAACCAAAAGGGGTGACTACAGTACAGTAAATCTGGGCCCTACCCATTACATATAATCAGCACCCAACGTTGTTCCTGACCAGGGAAAACTCTGGGCCTTAACTGTACAGCTCACGTACAGGGGTATTGGGTTGGACTGCAGGAAAGCATCGGGGTCTCCAGCTTCAAGCAGGGGGCAGAGTTTCCTCCCAGGTGCCCTGCCGAATGAGCTGCGTAACTTCTTGGCCAGTTTCTTTGGGGTGTTGACCAGGATGGTCTCCTCCTCTATGGCACAGCTATACAGCTCCACTTTCAGCTCGAAGGCAGGCCCAACACTGTTACTGTCAATCAGTAGGGAAATGTCGAATTCAGAACACTTAAAGATGCATTCTCAAACTTTTGTATAATTTCAGCCAGTAGTTTTGATAGTGGTGCTCACAAGCCAAAAGTGGTCCCTGTTTTTTTGTGTACTACGTCATCCATTTTGTATGATATGTTACGAATTTTGCAATTTGTATGATATCATACGAACTTTGTAATTCGTTTGATATGTTTCGAATCCAATTTATGCAATACGTTACAAAATTTGGATCCCGGAGTGCATCATTAACAAGAGACTGGAGAGAAGATGATAGGGTCCCATAGGCATAGAACCAAGGTATCCCATTTCAACAATATGAGTTTGTATTTGTGGTGAATACTTACAAAACTGTTACACCCTCAAAACAAACATCGGTCATCGATCTGTCCACAACCACCATCTCAGTGTCAAAAACTTCAGATCCAATTCTCATCAGGCAGAAGATGGCAACCCGCCGCGTGCCTAAAACCAGGATTCACAACCATAACTACATCCAGACTCAGAATACATATTTTGAATATTGGCAAGGACATGGCTTGTATATGAGAATTGCTTTAGTTATTAGGTTCAGTCTCAATGAACTGAAGTGAATTTCCAGAGCGTCAGTTTCTCCTATGTTGCTTTCCTTTTCCTTCACTGAAAACTATAAATGACAATCTACTCACTCCCTTTGTTATTAAAGTGGTCAGAGTCTTTCCACATCAACGGTATGCGCAGCCCTACAGTGGAGGACAAAGACAAACCTGTCAGTAAATGGAAGAATCCCAGTATACTTTCCAACAACAGTGATAAGACAAGCGGCTCGGCTCAAATATCTAATGATCTTCATGAATATCAAAAGGAAACGTATGATACAGGAAAGCCCTTGTTCCCTTCTGACAAAAAAAAGAGAAGGATCTTACCAGACAAGGCCACTCTTCCTCTGCAGGCCACACGATCATCTGAAACTCGATCTGATAATCTATGGCACACAAAACACATTAGAAATTCAACTTCACTTACGGAGCATGACTCCACAAACAAAACACACATAACCAGACAATAGAAGGTTCGATATCTTTACCTCTGAGATGCGACTCTCATATCGTGGTTCTCCTTGTGCATTTCTGTCATGTAGGCCTTGACCCGAGTGTTGCAGGTCAGGAGGTTCTTGGAGGCAATCAGGATCTGCTCTCTATTGGTGCTGGCCACCAGAAGCTTGTAGGCCCCGTCCCGCATGCGGATCTCAAAGTCTATCTTCTCCTGCATGTTAGTGTCCTGTAGGAGGGGGATAACACCATAGTAATAGAGTGAATTACAATAGTGTGGATTCACAGGAGACAGGTAGCTAAGGAGTTTGGTGATATCCTCTAGCTAAAGGATGTGACATGTCACAGACAGGAGACAGTGATGGGTTCTGGGTGAGAGAGGGGGGAGGACACAGATCTTGATGAACGAGGGATACTGGAAGGCAAGTCAATAGAGCAAAGACAAAATGTGAAGAATGTTAAATGGTTCGAAAACACTCATTTGAAACAGAATTTAATCCCTCTGAAATAAAGAAACTCAAAACATGACACAAATGTATGGTTGGGCAGACAAAAGATTGACAGGGTTTGATGTGCATGGCATGTTGGGTGGTCTTTGCTAGAACACAAGAGGAAAGACAACAAATAAACCATTAACATAGGGATTATGATGACGTTTATTAAAGGACAAAATCATTTGTTGTAATTTCTGTTTACACCACAGACATCTGATGGTGGGTAGAGGCTAAAGAAAGTATAGGCTATAAATAGTACACTGTTTTCTGATTATTTAGCCTGAATCTCTTTCTCCTCTATTTTGTCACCTGTAGTTTCTTAGAAATCTGTCTTATGTACAACAAATTCATGTCCTCTTTAATTTCATGAGTGTCTTTCATATGTAGACATTTTCATGCATTTTGCCTGCAAGAACATTCGTTTGTTAATAGAGCAAAAAAAAATGAACGTTTCGATAAACATGCAAAGCAGAAGTGTTCTTCATGGCCACTGAAAAGTTATGTAGGAGAGAAAAGGGTCCAATCTATACAGCTAACATACTGTAACGGGCTATGTGACGCTCCATTAGCCGTCACAGGACAGGTGCTATTTGCCGTAGCAGAGATTTTTCGACCAACCTTTAACAACATAGCCCGATACAATCTGCTAGCCAGTGGTGGAAAAGGTACCCAATTGTCATACTTGAGCAAAAGTACAGATACGATAATAGAAAATGAATCAAGTAAAAGTCACCCAGTAAAATACTACTTGAGTAAAAGTCTAAAAGTATTTGGTTTTAAATATACTTAAGTATCAAAAGTAAATGTAATTGATAAATGTACTTAAGTAGCAAAAGTATAAATCATTTCAAATTCCTTATATTAAGCAAACCAGACAGCACCATTTCCTTTTTTTAATTTACTGATGGACAGGGGCACACTCCAACATAATTTACAAATGAATGATGTATTTAGTGAGTCCACCAGATCAGAGGCAGTATTAATGACCAGGGATGTTCTCTTGATAAGTGTGTGAATTGGACCATTTCCCTGTCCTGCTAAGCATTCAAAATGTAATGAATACTTTTGCCTGTCAGGGAAAATGTACGGAGTAAAAAGCACATTATTTTATTTAGGAATGTAGGGAATTAAAAGTTCTCAAAAATAATAATAGTAAAAGTACAGATACCAACAACAAAAAAACTACTTAAGTAGTAGTATTTTTACTTAAGTACTTTACACCACTGCTGCTAGCTAGGTCCTATTCAGAAATAGCCACTATCAGAAGGAAGTATACATCTCTATAAGTGTCAGTATAAGTGCCTAGACAGGCTATGTAGCCAAGTGAAACTCCACATATCGTGGAGATGACGTTTAACATGACATAACTTGGCTACAGCGAGGCTGGGTTGTTTCTGGACAGGGCCAGAGTGGATTTAGTAACGTATCACATAGATTGAATGGAGGCCAGTGTTTTACAAAATCAGTGATCATAAAAGAAAGCATCGGAACAGTTAGCGAACCACTAATATTTCGGCATTTACGTTAGTTAGCTGGAGCGCAAATTATAACACTACTGTAACGCTATGTAGAATAAATCGTAAACTCAGCTGGATACGTTAGTTGTTAGCTAACGTTAGCTAGCTGACGCGTTCGTTAGACAGGCATCAGTTACAGAAAAACGTCAGTTTGCTAGCCTAGTAGTTAGCTAATCGGTTGACAACAAACAAACTGGCACATTACCTTTGATTGCAAGAACACAGTGCTCTCACTTATCTTCTTTCTTTTTATCTCCATTGCGAGAGAGGAACACGAGGACCTAGCACTTGCATTTCTCCTGAAATTTTGAACGTCCCGCTGATAGTCCATATTCGCCATTCGTCCAGACAAGCCCCCAGTGCTTTTCCTATCAATTCAGTGATGACGCGTTCCGCTGCCAAACAAAACTGGATTCTACCATTTTCAAATTCGAATTTCAAATTCGATTCTAGGATGTCTGATAACCACAACAGTGGCGTGTGTTTGAAATTCTCTGTATGTGTTTTACCTCCAAGTAATAAGTGAAACATTACATTGATTCATGCATTTTACCAAGATATGGTCTGATTTTATACCCCGTCTGTCTCAGAGAGTGGTCACGCCGAATTGTCTGAGCTGCACATTATGGGATACAAACAACAATAATAATTCAATGGCCTGACAGTTAATAATTTACAATTACTTATTTATTAACTTAGTTGGCAATTTGTACAATTACATGACTATTTATTCCATTCAACAAAAACTTATTTTGCGCCGTTATATATGCCATCATGTGCAACGCTACTGTTCTGTTTCAGTATCCATTAAACGCGACATTGTAGCAATTTACTAGCAACATTCCCATTGATATTTTGTAGCTGATCGTCACTAGCTAGTATTCTTTCCCTCCGCAGCTTCCCAGACGCGTCTACTATAAAGGAAGTTGGGGAGGCTGTGCTCATTACTCTCACTGACTAACATTTTCAAAAGCGTTCGCAGGGGGAATTCTTTTTTTGGCATGACACTGTTATTCAAATACAGGTAAACTATATGCACACGAGATTACATGTATACACAGCTTAAAATAGATCATGTTGTACATTTATTAAACACCATATGGGGCTATGTATCGGCAGCAGCCGCCTGGCTAGCTAGCTAGTCCTGGTGAGCCATGCATGGGGTAGGAAGAGATGCTAGCAGCGTTAGCTAATAACTAGCCTACATAAAACATTACCTGTTACATGTACGACATAAGCTATTGTACACAGTTAATATTGAATGCCGTTATGTATCATTGCTTAGCTAAATACTTGAATTGCATGTGCTTGAGTCTGCTGTCAACCCAGCCTGATCTCATAGACTAGACGTAACATAGTAAACGTACATCCGGGTAATTCAAATTAGTATGATAAGTTTGGTAAGCTTACATAAGACCAGGGGTGAAAGTAAGGTGGTCTGGTATTGTGTCCCTGCAAATTAATAGTGGGGGTACACCTTACCGGTAAAACATGAGCATATCACAATTAATACATGCCTCAAAAAATAGGCTACTACACCATTATTGAACATTACTGCATGTCAGCCTCATGAAAAATTTGCAAATTGAATGGAAACTGGGTGGTATATGCACCAAATTGCGTTGTGGTTTGAGGACACCACTTACATTTTGTCAAGGTGGAGATGAGTGGCTGAGACGCTCACGGTCGACAAAGCGGAGATAAGCGGCCGAGACCGAGGTGCCCATGGACAACAGTGGATGCACCAATTCAGGCTACAAGTGTAGGCCTAATGACAATCGCAGAATGTCATTAAAATACACATACAGTACCAGTCAGAATTTTGGACACACCTACTATTCAAGGTTTTTACTATTTTCTACATTGTAGAATAATAGTGAGGATGTCAAAACTATGAAACACATGAAATCATGTAGTAACCAAAAAAAAGTTAAACAAATCAAAATATAATTTATATTTGAGATTCTTCAAAGTTGCCAACCTTTTGCCTTGACAGCTTTGCACACAGCCAGCTTCATCTGGAATGTTTTTCCAACAGTCTTGAAGGAGTTCCCACTCTGCGCTCCAACTCATCACAAACCATCTCCATTGGGTTGAGGTTGGATGATTGTGGAGGCTAGGTCATCTGATGCAGCACTTCATCAATCTCCTTGGTCAAATAGCCCTTACACAGCCTGGAGGTGTGTTTTGGGTCATTGTCCTGTTGAAAAACAAATTATAGTCCCACTAAGCGCTAACCAGATGGGATAGCGTATCACTGCAAAATGCTGTGGTAGCCATGCTGGTTAAGTGTGTCTTGAATTCTTAACAAATCACAAACAGTGTTACCAGCAAAGTACCATCACACCTCCTCCTCCATGCTTCATGGTGGGAACCACATATGCAGAGATCATCCGTTCATCTAATCTGCGTCTCACAAAGACATGGCAGTTGGAACCAAAAATCTAAAATAAGAACTCCTCAAACCAAAGGACAGATTTCCACCAGTCTAATGTCCAATTGCTAGTGTTTCTTGGGCCAGGCAAGTCTCTTCTTATTGGTGTTCTTTAGTAGTGGTTTCTTTGCAACAATTTGACCATGAAGGCCTGATTCACACAGTCTCTGAACAGTTGATATTGAGATGTCTGTTACTTGAACTCTGAAGCATTTATTTGGGCTGCAATTTCTGATGCCGCTAACTCTAATGAACCTATCCTCGGCAGCAGAGTATTCCTTTCCTGTGGCAGTCCTCACTAGAGCCAGTTTCGTCATAGCGCTTGATGGTTTTTGAGACTGCACTTGAAGAACCGTTCAAAGTTCTTAATGTTCCGTATTGACTGACTTTCATGGCTTAAAGTAATAATGGACTGTCATTTCTATTTGCTTATTTAAGCTGTTCTTGGCATAGTATATACTTCGTCTTTAACGAAATATGGCTCAAACGCATAAAGAAGGAAAGAAATTCCACAAATTAACTTAACAAAGCACAACTGTTAATTGAAATGCATTTCAGGTGACAACCTCATGAAGCTGGTTGAGAGAATGCCAAGAGTATGCAAAGCTGTCAAGGCAAAGGGAGGCTACTTTGAAGAATCTCAAATATATTTTGATTTGTTTAACACCTTTTTGGTTACATGATTCCGTATGTGTTATTTCATAGTTTGTCTTCACTATTATTCTGCAATGTAGAAAATAGTCAAAATAAAGTGCATTCGTAAAGTATTCATACTTTTACTTTCCAAATTTTGTTACAGCCTTATTCTAACAGTGATTCAATTATTTTTCCCCCCTAATCAATCTACACACAATACCCCATTATGAAAAGCAAAAACAGGTTTTACAACAAAACATTTTTTATGGAAATATCACATTTGCATAAGTATACCCTTTACTCAGTACTTTGTTGAAGCACCTTTGTCAGCAACTAAAGCCTTGAGTCTTCTTGGGTATGACGCTACAAGATTGGCACACCTGTATCAAGGGGAGTTTCTCCCATTCTTCTCTGCAAATCCTCTCAAGCTCGGTCAGGTTGGATGGGGAATGTCGCTGCACAGCTATTTTCAGATCACACCAGAGACGTTATATTGGGTTCAAGTCCGGGCTCTGGCTGGGCCACTCAAGGACATTCACAGACTTTTCCCGAAGCCACTCCTGCGGTGTCTTGGCTATATGCTTAGGGTTGTTGTCCTGTTGGAAGTTGAACCTTGGCCCCAGTCTGAGGTCCTGAGCACTCTGGAGCAGGTTTTCATCAAGCATCGCTATACTTTGTTCCGTTCATCTTTCCTCCGATCCTGACTAGTCTCCCGATCCCTTCCGCTAAAAAACCTCCCCACAGCATGATGCTACCACCACGCTTCACCGTAGGGATGGTGCCAGGTTTCCTCCAGACGTGACTCTTGGCATTCAGGCCAAAGAGTTCAATCTTGGTTTCATCAGACCAGAGAATCTTCTTTCTCACAGTCTGAGTGTCCTTTAGGTGCCTTTGGCTGTCATGTGCCTTTTACTGAGGAGTGGCTTCTGTCTGGCCACTCTACCATAAATGCCTGATTGGTGGAGTTCTGCAGATAGTTGTCCTTCTGGAAGGTTCTCCCATCTCCACAGAGGAACTCTGGAGCTCCTTCAGTGATGGCCAGGTTCTTGGTCACCTCCCTGACCAAGGCCTTTCTCCCCCGATTGCTCAGTTTGGCTGGGCGGCCAGCATTAGGAAGAGTCTTGGTGGTTCCAAACTCCTTCCATTTAAGACTGATGGAGGCCAGTTGTCTCAGTTGTCCTCTGAGTCATTCAGATGTTCATTGGCAAACTTCAGACGGGCATGTATATGTATTCTTGAGCAGGGGGACCTTGCGGGCGCTGCAGGATTTCAGTCCTTCACGGCGTAGTGTGTTACCAATTGTTTTCTTGGTGACTATGGTCCCAGCTGCCTTTAGATCATTGACAAGATCCTCCCGTGTAGTTCTGGGCTGATTCCTCACCGTTCTCATGATCATTGCAACTCCACGAGGTGAGATCTTGCATGGAGCCCCAGGCCGAGGGATATTGACAGTTCTTTTGTGTTTCTTCCATTTGCGAATAATCGCACCAAATGTTGTCACCTTCTCAAGCTGCTTGGCGATGGTCTTGTAGCCCATTCCAGCCTTGTGTAGGTCTACAATCTTGTCCCTGACATCCTTGGAGAGCTCTTTGGTCTTGGCCATGGTGGAGAGTTTGGAATCTGATTGATTGATTGCTTCTGTGGACAGGTGTCTTTTTTACAGGTAACAAGCTGCGGTTAGGAGCACTCCCTTTAAGAGTGTGCTCCTAATCTCAGCTCATTACCTGTATAAAAGACACCTGGGAGCCAGAAATCTTTCTGATTGAGAGGGGGTCAAATACTTATTTCCCTCTTTAAAATGCAAATCAATTTATAACATTTTTGACATGCGTTTTTCTGGATTTTTTTGTTGTTATTCTGTCTCTCACTGTTCAAATAAACCTACCATTAAAATTATAGACTGATCCTTTCTTTGTCAGTGGGCAAACGTACAAAATCAGCAGGGGATCAAATACTTTTTTCCCCCCACTGTATAGCTAACGTCTAGCAACCCAATGGTTGCGAGTTCAACTCTCATCACGGACATCTTTAGCATTTAAAGTTTTCAACTACTTACTACTTTTATCTACTTTGCAGTTACTTAGCATGTTAGCTAACCCTTCTCACCCTAACCATAACCCTTTTCTCTAACCCTTCCCTTAACCTAACTCCTAAACTTAACCCCGATTTCGAACTCCTAGACTAGGTAAAGTTAGCCAGCTAGCTAATGTTAGCCAACTAGTCACCTAACTAGAATTCGTAACATACCATACGTTTTACAAATTCGTAACATTATACGAATTGTAATTTGTAACATATACGAAATTGGTGATGGACATCCACAAATTAATACATACAAATCGCAACATATACTAAAATGGAGTGTCTCGAATTTTTTACATACAGAATATTATGAAATGCTCAGACCAGGTAACAGCAACCCATATTACTGTCACTGTCATCTATTGTTGGCTGGTTGTTGATGGGGATCTGCAGGCCTTTTTATTTTACGACGGTATTTGTCGGTTAGGTGACATTGATTGAAGAGCATCTTTATAGGGACAAACATAGTCAATGGTTTTGATTCAAACAAATGTAGGATTGATTTGATAGAATAGCCTACTATAATATGAATATTAATCCATTGCAGTAATATAGCTGAGTGCTGTATGCATGAGGTGTTAGCCTTATCATAAGTCTGCTGTAGTTGGATTACTTATATCAAAGTCATATCAGCCGTTATGTGTTTGGCTTCCAGGTCGTAGGAGAAATGCAGCAGAAGGTATGTGCCAGGATGACCTCTCTCTTCACTGAGAATGGGCAGGCTTGTGGGGCATCTGCTGACCCCCAGCTCCCATTCAGGTGCCCTCGGTGTGGGGAGCATAAGAGGTTCCGTAGTCTGGCCTCCTTGAGAGCCCACCTGGAATACAGCCACAGCTACTACCACACCATGCACGAGCTGAGCCTTCCGACCCGCAGGGGGCATTCTCACCCAGAGAGAGCCCTGCACGGACGCTCCCTGAGTGACACACGAGAGGTCACTATCTGCATAGAGGGGTGTCGTATGCCTAGTGTGGGGACGCAGGCAGCTGAGGAGATAAAGACGGAGGAGGAAGAGGCCAGTAAAGATGGTCTCAAAATCCACAAGTCCAGCCCTGGGACAGATCATATCCCTTCCCCCTTTCTATTTGACGAACCTCCAGACCCAGGCAGCAAGCTTGAGGTAGTGTTTCCAGAGCGGAATGTCTGTACCGAGGAGATGTCGCTCCAGTGTAGGCTGGCCAAGGTCCTACGAGCAGTGGACAGCACCATGCAGAGGAGGCTGCACAGGGTCAGCACGGAGCTTGCCAAGACGGACACAGAGCTGCTGTGTGAGCGTGCCCTCTTCCAGCACCTGGAGCAGGAGAGGCAGGAGGTACAGGAGAAGGAGAGGGCGCTGAGCCGGCAGGTGGACGTGGCCGTGATGGTGATTGCCACGCTGAAGGAGCAGCTGAAGGAGTCAGAGTATGAGCTGGAGAGGCGAGAACAGTGAGTGTCTGAGCCAGTAACTCAATCTTAACCTAAACCTTTACTTACTGTATTTTTAGTCACAATCTTAACCATGAGGTCAAATGCCAGACAACAGTTACCAATACACTAATCTGGTAACTCCTTATATTGTTGCTGTTGCAAGTGGAGTAAGACTGTAATCATTGCAGTAGCAACATTCTTTAGTATGTTACTAGCTACTCTCCTCATTGTTCCCTTCATGTTTTCATTTTGTATCGTTTTTAAAAAAAAAAAAAAAAAATTTTTTATAGAGAAGTCATCACCATTCAGAATTTCCTTGAGGCTGCCACCCAGCATGAGATATGTGGTAAAGTTCGGATCCGAAGTTTCATTGAGAACCTGCTCAAACGCATCGCCCTGGCTGAGAGGCTACTGGAGTACTATCAGAGCTCCCCCAGTCCACCAAACTACACAGATTACATGGTACTGTACAATATCAAGCCTTTTTCCCTACTACTGATGGCAATATGTTTACAATGGCAAATATATTTTCTGTGGTAGCTGTTATTACATTTTTGGTTTTACGCTTGTCATGCATGGCCATGGAAAGACTGTCAGGGAGAGAGTAGAAGATATCATAATTGTTACACATTTGAACCCTCGTGAGAACTGTTGATCCTAATTGGCATCCCAGATTCAGTTTGGGAATTGAGAAGAATCAGAATCACCTTTATTTGCCAAATACATTTGCCTATACAGGAATTTGACTCTGTGAAATGGTGCTGTCACAATAAACAGAATATACAGATAGCCTTTCAAATGTGTTTTCTTCCGTCCTCCCTACTGATCTAAAAAAGGGAAACATGATAGTTTACCAAACATTTCAGAACTGGATAATATCAGCTTTTGCGCTTGGGTGTAAACAGTATAAATACCTGACATCCTTTTCATCTCCCCTGCAGCACCAGACAGCTGAAAACAGACCTCATAGAATCCCCAAAAGCAGGCAAGTTTGTGAACTAGATGTTTTACTGTTGATATACATGATCTACACTTTCCATAGTAGGCCCATGTGTTTTTGACCATGGCTTAGTGTCTCACTTTGATTATAATCCTACATTTCCAGTTTCAAAGGTTAGTACATGGTTACATATAAATTATACATATGGATCCCTTGTCACCAATGAGATTTTGTCAGCCTCATTCATTAGTAATGATTCTACACATGAGACGTTTTATCTTCTCCACTAATCCTGAGTCTGTCATCGTTGCCTGCTGTTTGTTGAAGCATTGGTTTCGTGTCTGACGTTTGTTGAACTGTCCTCTGATTCTAGGTCAGCGGGTTGTCAGCTGTCACAGTCCTGTCCCCAGGAAGGTAGAACGCACCCCTCCCAGGTAGGACGGAAAGTGGGTCACTCTGGCTACTTCAGACCTGATCGCAGAGATGAAGTCTGGACCCAGTGCAGCAAATCAGCTGGATTTGAGGACTAGGTAACCTGACCAGGGCCGACAAATGAATGTAATATATGATATGTATTTACTCAATGTATAGCTAATACTGAGCAGGGTTGCATCAAAGTCTTTATGGCCATGTGTACGCTGGTTTTTGCTCCATTCTCAAATCTTATTTTGTCACATGCTTCGTAAACAACAAGTGTAGGCTAACAGTGAATTGCTTACTTCAGGGCCCTTCCCAACAATGCAGAGAGGGAAAAAAGAAATAATAGAAACATTTATAAATACACAATGAGTAACAATAACTTGGCTATATACACAGGGTACCAGTACTGGGTCTATGTGCAGGGGTACAATGTAATTGATGTAGGTATGTACATATAGGTATGGATAAAGTGTCTACGCAACAGGATAGATGATAAACGGTAGCAGAGGCGTATGTGATGAGCGCAAAAAGGATCAATGCAGATAATCAATAGCTACCCGGACTAACTATTTAACTAACTATTTAGCTGTCTTATGGTTTGGGTTAGAAGTTGTTCAGGGTCCTGTTGGTTCCAGACTTGCCATGCGGTAGCAGAGAAAACAATCTGACCTGGGTGGCTGGAGTCTATGACAATTTTTAGGGCCTTCCTCTGACACCGCCTGGTATAGAGGTTCTAGATGGCAGGGAGGTTGGCCCCAGTGATGTACTGGGATGTACGCACTACCCTCTGTATCGCTTTGTGGTCGGATGCCAAGCAGTTGCCATACCAAGCGGTGATGCAGCCAGTCAAGATGCTCTCAATGGTGCAGCTGTAGAACTTTTTGAGGGTCTGAGGGCCCTTGCCGAATCTTTTCAGCCTCCTGAGGGGGAAGAGGCGTTGTCTTGCCTTCTTCACGACTGTGTTGGTGTGTATGGACCATGATAATTCCTTAGTGATGTGGACACCGAGGAACTTGAAGCTCCTGGCCCGCTAGGTTGTCTCATCGTTGTCGGTGATCAGGTCAACCACTATCGTGTCATCAGCAAACTTAATGTTGGAGTTGGGCGCGGCCACGTAGTCGTGAGTGAACAGGGAGTACAGGAGGGGACTAAACATGCACCCCTGAGGGGCCCCTGTATTGAGGGTCAGCATGGCAGATGTGTTGTTGCCTACCCTCACCACCTGGGGGCGGCCCGTCAGGAAGTCAATCCAGTTGCAGAGGGAGGTGTTCAGTCCCAGGGACCTGAGCTTAGTGATGAGCTTGGAGGGTTCTATGGTGTTGACCGCTGATATGTAGTCAATGAAGTCTCTTGTCCTAGAGGCATCTACTGTCCTAGTTGCAACTTTTGAAGTACTGTAGTAACTTGATGGATAGGTATTTCTGATCCTTATTGTTTTTCTTTTAATTAGTATTAAGTCATACTGTTGACTAGTGTCAATCTAAGAAAACACAATGTTTAAAAAAATGTTTTTACTAGATGGGCACAAAACAGCTGATACAAAGTAGTATTTTATTCCAGCCCAGGTTTACAGGTCTATATTGCGCTTCTGCACCTAACCGTATATATTAGTGTAATTAAATTATTCACAAATCATATACTGTAGGCCTAGGTTTGTGAACTGAGGAACAGTAGTGAGTTCCAGTAGAAGTCTATGAAATGAAAACACCCTGGTACCTGAGCATGCAGCTGTGTCTGCCAAGCACAGAGCCTAAAGCTGTTGTTGTCAACAACAGGCTGATCATGCTTGCCTTGTCATATTTCATAACAGGCGTTAAGGTTCCATATCACGGTCCTCTTTTTTAATATACAGAGATGCATACTTTGAATTAAAGGCCTGAGATTTTTTCCATCAACCAAAACACTTTGATCTGGTAGGTCAGAGGCAGTTTTTTTGTTTCAGGCCTAACAAGCACACATATTAAAAAACAACATTTAAATTGAAGTGTGAAGGGTCATCCTTTCTCTTGTAAAAAATAAATGGAAACTAGATGAATGAAGCAAAATATACATTTGGTATCACTTTACTTGACACCCAGTGTCATAACACAGTCATAATGTCATAACAGCTGACATAACTTGTCATAACCTGTCATAATGTGGTCATAAAACTGTCTTGACCCATATATTTACACCTGTTGTGACATATTGCCTTATTCAAATTTGTTTTAACCTGCCAAGAAGTTCCCTTTAGTTTGATACTTTGTTGTTGTTATACATTTTTTACGGTCATGTTTTTTCAACAAATACACTTTGACAATTTCATGAAGCATTATGAGCATCCTGTGTCACTTTACTTGGACTAAGAAAATACACTTTATGACACTGTCAAAAAGCATTATGACCATCAGACTCATATAAGCAAGATAGGCCTATCACGTACATTACCTTATATCAGTCATCAGTCAAAACGTGGGTGTCTTGTCCTGCTCCTGAAATCTGCTCCTGCATCCATCCCAGTCATCAGCAACAGAGCAATTACAATGATAATTTTGATATGGTCAATTAAAAAACGCATGTATACACACTGTAACATAAATATACTGTTGACATGTAGGCTCGGGTGTAACAGAATGTTTTGCCTTGTGTGGTGGGTTTTGACACTGTTATGTAGGTGTCATAACTAGCCATAAAATAATGCTATATACAGTGCATTCGGAAACTATTTATTTATTTATTTTATTTATTTGACCTTTATTTAACCAAGTAGGCAAGTTGAGAACAAGTTCTCATTTACAATTGCGACCTGGCCAAGATAAAGCAAAGCAGTTCGACACATACAACAACACAGAGTTACACATGGAGTAAAACAAATATACAGTAGAAAAATAAGTCTATGTACAATGTGAGCAAATGAGGTGAGATAAGGGAGGTAAAGGCAAAAAAGGCCATGGTGGCAAAGTAAATACAGTATAGCAAGTAAAACACTGGAATGGTAGATTTGTAGTGGAAGAAAGTGCAAAGTAGAAATAGAAATAATGGGGTGCAAAGGAGCAAAATAAATAAACAAATAAATACAGTAGGGGAAGGGGTAGTTGTTTGGGCTAAATTATAGATGGGCTATGTACAGGTGCAGTGATCTGTGAGCTGCTCTGACAGCTGGTGCTTAAAGCTAGTGAGGGAGATAAGTGTTTCCAGTTTCAGAGATTTTTATTGTTCGTTCCAGTCTTTGGCAGGAGGAATTGGCTTTGGGGGTGACCAGAGGGATATACCTGCTGGAGCGCGTGCTACAGGTGGGTGCTGCTATGGTGACCAGTGAGCTGAGATAAGGGGGGACTTTACCTAGCAGGGTCTTGTAGATGACCTGGAGCCAGTGGGTTTGGCGACGAGTATGAAGCAAGGGCCAGCCAACGAGAGCGTACAGGTCGCCGTGGTGGGTAGTATATGGGGCTTTGGTGACAAAATGGATGGCACTGTGATAGACTGCATCCAGTTTATTGAGTAGGGTATTGGATTCTATTTTGTAAATGACATCGCCGAAGTCGAGGATCGGTAGGATGGTCAGTTTTACGAGAGATGTTTGGCAGCATGAGTGAAGGATGCTTTGTTGCGAAATAGGAAGCCAATTCTAGATTTAACTTTGGATTGGAGATGTATGATGTGAGTCTGGAAGGAGAGCTTAGTGTAACCAGACACCTAGGTATTTGTAGTTGTCCACATATTCTAAGTAAGAACCGTCCAGAGTAGTGATGCTGGACGGGCGGGCAGGTACGGGCAGCCATCGGTTGAAGAGCATGCATTTAGTTTTACTTGTATTTAAGAGCAGTTGGAGGCCACGGAAGGAGAGTTGTATGGCATTGAAGCTCGTCTGGAGGGTTGTTAACACAGTGTCCAAAGAAGGGCCAGAAGTATACAGAATGGTGTCGTCTGCGTAGAGGTGGATCAGAGACTCACCAGCAGCAAGAGCGACATCATTGATGTATACAGAGAAATTGAATTGAAGAATTGAACCCTGTGGCAGCCCCATAGAGACTGCCAGAGGCCCGGACAACAGGCCATCCGATTTGACACATTGAACTCTATCAGAGAAGTAGTTGGTGAACCAGGCGAGGCAATCATTTGAGAAACCAAGGCTATTGAGTCTGCCGATGAGGATGTGGTGATTTGACAGAGTCGAAAGCCTTGGCCAGGTAAATGAATACGGCAGCACAGTATTGTTTTTTATCAATGGCGGTTACGATATCGTTTAGGACCTTGAGCGTGGCTGAGGTGCAACCATGACCAACTCTGAAACCAGATTGCATAGCGGAGAAGGTGCGGTGGGATTCGAAATGGTCGGTAATCTGTTTGTTGACTTGGCTTTCGAAGACCTTAGAAAGGCAGGGTAGGATAGATATAGTTCTGTAGCAGTTTTGGTCAAGAGTGTCCCCTCCTTTGAAGAGGGGGATGACAGCAGCTGCTTTCCAATCTTTTGGAATTTCAGACGACACGAAAGAGAGGTTGAACAGGCTAGTAATAGGGGTAGCAACAATTTCGGCAGATAATTTTAGGAAAGGGTCCAGATTGTCAAGCCCAGCTGATTTGTAGGGGTCCAGATTTTGCAGCTCTTTCAGAACATCAGCTGACTGGATTTGGGAGAAGGAGAAATGGGGAAGGCTTGGGCGAATAGCTGTGGGGGGTGCAGTGCTGTTAACCGTGGTAGGGGTAGCCAGGTGGAAAGCATGGCCAGCCGTAGAAAAATGCTTGTTGAAATTCTCAATTATAGGGGATTTATCGGAGGTGACAGAGTTTCCTATCCTCAGTGCAGTGAGTAGCTGGGAGGAGGTGTTCTTATTCTTAACTATTCACACCCCTTGACTTTTCCACATTTTGTTAGGTTACAGCCTTATTCTAAAATGGGGTATTGTGTGTAGATAGATGAGGAAAACATTTAATCAATTTTAGAATAAGGCTGTAACGTAACATTTTTGGGGAAAGTCGAGGGGTCTGAATACTTTCCGAATGCACTGTATGTTACAACAGGTCTAAATATGTTATGACAATGTTATGACATGGTTATGATCGTGTTATGACACTGAGTGTCAAGTAAAATGTTAGGGTACATTTTAATGAAATCCTGTTTTATGAAATCATGCATCCTAATTTGCTGTGATATAGTAGTATCGATGTTTACAAGTCATTGCACTCCATCAAACCATGAGAATATATTAGAAAGAAATCAAAATAAAACATATCTCTTTGGTATTTGTTGTAACTGTATGTTTTGTTAATCTTGTTGATATTTTCTATAGAGCTACTGGATGTCTCAAAGTGAAATGTAGTTTTATGGGGAAATGAAGGCAATGTAGCAAATGCATGAATATACCCAATCTTTTTATAGTTACTGTTATTTACTTGGTGCTGCTGTGTAGACCACGGTTGAAGTCTAAATTCTGAAAAATTATTTTATTTTCAAAATGGAACTCCTAAATTGACTGGAATTGACATAGCTTTATAGTTACATTTACGTCATTTAGAGGTGAAAGAAACGCACACCTATTTAGGTGAGATGCTGGCTAGCGGAGTAGAACACTTGAATAATTAAAGGACACTCTAGGAGCTCAGATGCAATAATTTAATAACCAACGTTTTGACAGACAAGCTGTCTTCGTCAGGGTATAATGACAAACACTGCGGGGTGACTAGTTTATATAGTGTCAAAGGACACACCGGTGTCTATAATCATGGCCGGGTGTGGCCTGATATCAATGGTTAATTCTCATATATAAAGATACCAAAAACATGAATGGATAGCATAGGATCATAGATACAATTTGGTTACATTTCCGTCATTTAGCAGACGTTCTTTTCCAGATTGACTTACAGGAGCAATTAGGGTTAAGTGCCTTGCTCAAGGGAACATTAGCAGATTTTTCACCTAGTCGGCTCAGGATTTGAACCAGTGATCTTTTAATTACTTGCCCAACGCTTTAACCGCTAGGCTACCTGCTGCAAATTGGCAGCAATCCTTGTGTAGACAAAGTCCTATTTTTTGGCTTTGATATTGAATGTTGAGCAATACTGTTCATTTGGATATTTTTCTGACATTTCATAATGAAATTGTGGCACACCGGCCATTCACACTGGAAGTTTACGTATTGTAGATCATGGGGAATGTCTATTGAACAAGATCAGAGTCTCGTATGTTGATTTTGACAATGCATAGAGGGCCCTGGAAAAAGTCATCAAAAGTGGTTAACGGATTGCTTATACATTGAATCAGATTCAAGACTGTGATATAGTGACTTTGTGTGTGCTTCAAATACGTTTTTGTTGCAGGTGTTCAGTTCGTTACCTTTGTCTATTTTTGCATTTTGAAAGTCATTTGCATTAGGTGCATAGCTATTGTCTATTGTGAGAGCATGCTCCTTATATAGCAAATGCATTATGTACTTTTGTAGCAGAACAAGGTTTATTTTAATGGCAACAGAGTTGCACAATTGAGTAAAGAGCACTTTGGGGCTTATGGGTCTCATAAGGAGATTGTTGCTAGCACTAGACAATCAGAAAGAGAGAGGAGGATTCAGGTGTTGAATATGACCAGAGATAAAGTTAGTTTAATTATGTGTTACTGTTATATTTCAAGTCTAGTCTCCCTGGTTTATGTTTGTAGGTAGGCGGGTTTATTTGCAAGAATAGTATCTTGTTTTGTGCCTTCACTTGAAACACTGTAGTCTAACACTGCGCAAAATGCAATACTGTGAACAATTATACTACTTTTGTTTAAACTTGATGGTTTGATGTGTGACATGAAGATTAAAGAACAAATTACTCAGACTTTTGTTTTCAGATGTGAAAATGATTGATTTCCTGTATACATAGCATATGGTTGTTCTCCCTATGTAGTTTTTGTAGTGTGGATTTATTTCTGTCTTTTCAGTCATCTTTGGTGACATTTAGAGATTCAAGAGCAGTGTTGATGGTGGGATATTAAGCTACTACTGTACTTGAAACACCATATTACTCTACATCAATAAAGCACTTAAGCATGATCATTCACAGAAGTGTATAGAGTGGAAATTGAAATCTTTCATCCTGCATGCAAATCTGTGAGTAGTTTAAAGGTTGGAGATGGAGAGAACAGGCTAGTCTTGTTGAGAATTAATAGGTCGCTCTCATTTCACTTGAACAGTGCGTCACAAAATACTGTTCATTTGACGTCAGCCCTTTGTCCAGTGCCCTTTCATATTCTGTGTGTAGTGGTTGGAGCTTTGGTCATCCATGCACACCAAGGAGTTTGTGTGTGCGCGTGCGCGTGTGTGTGTGTGTGTGTGTGTGTGTGTGTGTGTGTGTGTGTGTGTGTGTGTGTGTGTGTGTGTGTGTGTGTGTGTGTGTGTGTGTAATGAGCTGTCACATGAAATAACAAAAATGAATGTATGAACACTGTTTTAATTATTAAATGACCACAATAGTGTGTAATTAAGAGGCATTGGGAAGTCATGATTATTAGAAGTTGATGTCAGTTTATCAGAACATATTATTTGGGAATATATAAAAACATATCCTATAACAGGATTTCCCAAACCTGGTCCTGGAGCCCTAGTCCTAGTTTTTTGCCCTATACACAGCTGATTCAAACTCATCATTGAGCTTTGATTATTTGAATCAGCTGTGTGTAGGGCCAAAAAACTAGTTTGGGTGACCCAGGACCGAGTTTGGGAAGCCTTGGCCTGTAACACACACAAATGGTTGTTTTTGGAAGTGCCACATAAACATGCAATACTCACTGGTGCCCACTGAGTGTCTCCCCTGCTACAGTTATAATAATGTACCTGACTAGCAAAGATTGATATACTCGTACCCATACCCTACTAACAAAGATTTTTGGTAGATTGTGAAAACCTGAAATTAAATATCCAAAATGTTACATAAAAATATATATCCATCCCCCTTCTTTGAGTGACAGAACTTTGAGTAAGAGAGTTTTCCCCATAAAATCATATAGCATGCACTGTAGTTGCTACATTGTAATTGCAATACTGTCAACATTGCGAGAACATAATAAGACAGGATTCATGGTAGGCAAGTCCTTTGTAGACTTTTTCTATTTGATTCATATCTGCCTACTCTACACTGTTTCCAAACGAACCCTTGAATGCCCTATAATTGTTGATCCATTCACAAAACTGCATTTTGAATGAGATTCTTATGAGGGGCTGCTTTGTCCCTTTTGGGGGGGCAATTGGTGAGACAGTCCCCTCTCCTTTCTCTCAGTTCCCATGAAAAGGTTGGCAAGTTCAAAATCTCATAATGAATGAAAGTGTTGTGGATGGATCATAGAAAAGAGAAAGAAAAAAACTTTGCAATTGTCCAGGCAGGAAGTTCACAGGTCAGGGTGAGATCTTTAAAATCTGTGGGGATGGCTGTTGGCCTGGTGCAGAATGAATGAATGAATGATATGATCCTCCAAGACTTACACACTGTATCTCTCATCGAAAACTAGTGTTTGGAAAATGACAGCTCACAACTGGCTTGTTCTCAACACAATACAGAACACTGATATGGTAGAGATGAGCAATACTTACATTTTGAGTTGTCATCATTAAAACTATGTGGACATTTTGTTAATTGTTGCATCATGGATGCAGTGGATTCTTCGCTGATGTCAACCTCTATGTATCAGGTTGACCTTTCAAACTACACTGAACAAGTGTTGGTCCCATGTTTCATGAGCTGAAATGAAAGATCCACAAATTTCTCCATACACACACAAAGCTTATTTCTCTAAAATGTTGTGCACAAATTTCTTTACGTCCCTGTTAGTGAGAATTTCTCCTTGCCTAGATAATCCATCCACCTGACAGGTGTGGCATATCAAGAAGCTGATTAAACAGCATGATCATTACACAGGTGTACCTTGTGCTGGGGACAATATAAGGCTCTAAAATGTGCAGTTTTGTCACACTACACAATGCCACAGATGTCTCAAGTTTTGAGGGAGTGTGAAATTGGCATGCTGACTGCAGGAATGTCCACCAGAGCTGTTCATTTAATGTTAACCTCTACCATAAGCTGCCTCCAATGTCATTTTAGAGAATATGGCAGTACGTCCAACCGGCCTCACAACCGCAGACCACGTGTATGGCGTCGTGTGGGCGAGCGGTTTGCTGATGTCAACATTGTGAACAGAGTGCCCCATGGTGGGGTTAAGGTATGGGCAGGCATAAGCTACGGACAACGAACACAATTACATTTTATTGATGGCAATTTGAAAGCACAGAGATACTGTTACCACCCATTTGTTTTTTAAGGTATTTGTGACCAACAGATGCACATCTGTATTCCCAGTCATGTGAAATCCATGGATTAGGGCCTAATAAATGTATTTCAATTGACTGATTACCTTTTTCGAACAGTAACTTAGTAAAGTCTTTCAAATTGTTGCATGTTGCTTTTATATTTTTGTTCAGTATAAATTGAACAGAAATGAAAGCCAATGCTTAGTGGATTGATTATTAGAGAATAGAACATGTGTACATGAAAATGGAATACCTGTCAGACAAATTACATAACTTGTTATTACGAGGAGTATTAGTAATACCGCTGCTGCTTTCCAATGTGAAAAAAGGAACTGACCATGTTCATCATTCTATCCAAGAGTCATGTGTGGCTCGGATGAGGGACATTTAGCTGTTTACTCACCCAACACTTATTTTTAATCCTGTCTTCTCCCCTCACACACGCACCGATGACACACACGAATGATGTACCAACACATTGGCTAACCGTAACTAATAATAACATTCCTGATGACAAATCATGTTGATTGACAGAAATGGGATGTAAATAGGTTATGTTTCTACACATTGCTTGACAACAGTAAGTTGATTGTGTGGTGTTACCATTTATCGCTGGACCTTCACCATATGCCAGCCGTTGACATTATCATCTCAACTCTGCTTCATACATTTAACAGGGACTTGATTTGTGTGCACTGAAACTCATGCAGTCCATTTGGAAGTGACATTCTAAACATACACTATATATACAAAAGTATGTGGACACCCCTTCAAATAAGTGGATTTGGCTATTTCAGCCACACCCGTTGCTAACAGGTGTATAAAATCAAGCACACAGCCATACAATCTCCATAGACAAACATTGGCAGTTGAATGGCCTTACTGAAGAGCTCAGTGACTTTCAACGTGTCACTGTCATAGGATGCCACCTTTCCAACAAGTCAGTTCGTCAAATTTCTGCCCTGCTAGAGCTGCCCTGGTCAACTGTAAGTGCTGTTATGGTGAAGTTGAAACGTCTAGGAGCAGCAACGGCTCAGCTGCGAAGTGGTAGGCCACACAAGCTTACAGAACTGAACCACCGAGTGCTGAAGCGCCTAGCGTGTAAAAATCATCTGTCCTCGGTTGCAGCACTCGCTACCGACTACCAAACTGCCTCTGGAAGCAACGCCAGCACAATAACTGTTTGTCGGAAGCTTCATGAATTGGGTTTATATGGCCAAGCCTAAGATCACACAGCCTAAGATCACCATGCGCAATGCCAAACGTCGGCTGGAGAATTCTGGAGCAGTGGAAACGTGTTCTCTGGAGTGATGAATCACGCTTCACCATCTGGCAGTATGACGGACAAATATGGGTTTGGAGGATGCCAGGAGAACGCTGCCTGATGCATAGTGCCAAATGTAAAGTTTGGTGGAGGAGGAATAATGGTCTGTGGCTGTTTATCATGGTTTGGGCTAGGCCCCTTAGTTCCAGCGAAGGGAAATCTTAACGCTACAGCATACAATGACATTCTATAGGATTATGTGCTTCCAACTTTGTGGCAACAGTTTGGGAAGGCCCTTTGCCGTTTCAGCATAAAAATGTCACTGTGCACAAAGCGAGGTCAATACAGAAATGGTTTGTCGAGATCGGTGTGGAAGAACTTGACTGCCCTGCACAGATCCCTGACCTCAACCCCATCGAACACCTTTGGGATGAATTAGAACGGCGACTGCGAGCGAGGCCTAATCGCCCAACATCAGTGCCCGACCTCATTAATGCTCTTGTGATTGAATGGAAGCAAGTCCCTACAGCAATGTTCCAACATCTAGTGGAAAGCCTTCCCAGAAGAGTGGAGGCTGTTATAGCAGCAAAGGGGACCAACTCCATATTAATGCCCATGGTTTTGTAATGAGATGTTCAATGAGCAGGTGTCCACACACTTTTGGTAATGTAGTGTATAGTGTATATCAGTATCTCGTTGGCTCTGTATTTATAATTTTATTTATATGTCACCTTGACTATAGGATTCATAAAGCCACCTTGGTTAAGTCTAAATATCTGCTCAATCATAACTTTTCACCCTGTAACACGAACTCAAACGGACAATATGAAATCGAGCATATGAAGTCAGTGGGCCTGGCCAGCGAGAATGTTTGAATATTCCTCTGCCAGAGATAATAAAACTCTCAAATAGGAAACAAGCCCCATTAGTAACAGAGCCCAAGTCCTCGGAGTCCCCTGGTCACAGTGCAGGGACCCTATGTCGAGAGGAAACAAGCAGAGAGAATGAGCTGTTAGTGGATTGGGGCCAGGAGGCCCTGCACTTGCAAACCAAATCTTAAGCTCAATCTTCTCCCCGCCTCCCTCTCTCTATCCCTCTTCCTCTTTTTCTCCCTGAAAGGCCAGCTTGGATCCAAGGCTCCGGCCAGAACCTTTGTTTTCCTTGGAAGCTGTGTAAACACATTAAGGGGCTTTATGAAACCAGTGGGCTGGATTCTTAAGCATGAAACAAAGTCAGAAAGACAATCAGTGATGACAAATATGACTTTTTTTGCATTCAATAGCGTTTTTCAAATGTTTCTCTGTTGACAGAATGTAGTGCATGCAAGATTTTGCCCCCCTTCACCCTAGAATACTTTGTCGTCAATGAGTTGTTGTTTTTATCTGATTTACAGTGCCTTCTGAAAGTATTCAGACCCCTTGACTTTTTCCACATTTTGTTACATTACAGCTGTATTCTAAAATGTATTAAATAGATTTTTCCCTACACACAATACCCCACAATGACAAAGCAAAAACAGGTTTTTAGAAATGTTTTACTAATTTAGAAAAAATTCTAAACTGAAATATCACATTTCCATAATTATTCAGACCCTTTACTCAGTACTTTGTTGAAGCACCTTTGGCAGCGATTACAGCATAGAGTCTTTTTGGGTATGACTCTATAAGCTTGGCACATCTGTATTTGGGGAGTTAATCCCATTCTTCTCTGCACAGCTATTTTCAGGTCTCTCCAGAGATGTTTGATCGGGTTCAAGTCTGGGCTCTGGCTAGGCCAGTCAAGGACATTCAAAGACTTGTTCCGAAGCCACTCCTGCGTTGTCTTGGCTGTGTGCTTAGGGTTGTTGTCCTTTTGGAAGGTGAACTTGAGGTCCTGAGCACTCTGGAGCAGGTTTTCATCAAGGATCTCTCTGTACTTTGCTCCATTCATCTTTGCCTCGATCCTGACTAGTCTCCCAGTCCCTGCCGCTGAAAAACATCCCCACAGCATGATGCTGCCACCACAATGCTTCACCATAGGGATGGTGCCAGGTTTCCTCCAGACGTGATGCTTGGCATTCAGGCCAAAGAGTTCAATCTTGGTTTCATCAGACCAGATAATATTGTTTCTCATGGTCTGAGAGTCTTTAGGTGCCTTTTGGCAAACTCCAAGGGGGCTGTCATGTGCCTTTTACTGAGGAGTGGCTTCTGTCTGGCCACTCTGCCATAAGGGCCTGATTGGTGGAGTGCTGCAGAGATGGTTGTCCTACTGCAAGGTTCTCCCATCTCCACAGAGGAATCTAGAGATCTGTCAGTGACCATCGGGTTCTTGGTCACCTCCCTGACCAAGGCCCTTCTCCCCCGATTGCTCAGTTTTGCTGGGCGGCCAGCTCTAGGAAGAGTCTTGGTGCTTCCAAACTTCTTCCATTTAAGAATGATGGAGGCCACTGTGTTCTTGTGGATCTTCAATGCTGCAGACATTTTTTGGTACCCTTCCCCAGATCTGGGCCCCGACACAATCCTGTTTCGGAGCTCTATGGACTATTACTTTGACCTCATGGCTTGGTTTTTGCTCTGACATGCACTGTCAACTGTGGGACCTTATATAGGTGTGTGCCTTTCCAAATCATGTCCAATCAATTGAATTTACCACAGGTGGACTCCAATCAAGTTGTAGAAACATCTCAAGAATAATCAATGGAAACAGGATGCACCTGAGATCAATTTTGAGTCTCCTTGCAAAGGGTCTGAATACTTATGGAAATAAGGTATTTTTGTTTTTCCAAAAACGTGTTTTTGCTTTTTCATTATGGGGTATTGTGTAAAGATTGCTCAGCTGTTTTGTTTATTTAATCCATTGTAGAATAAGGCTGTAACGTAACAAAATGTGGAAAAAGTCAAGGGGTCTGAATACTTTCTGAAGGCACTGTATCTACAATTGATATGTTCCATATAAACTGTGGTAACAGAAGGAGACAAAACCAATGTTGTCAACTGATGTTGCCCCGAGTATCAGTGTCATAATACCATGTCAGTGTAAAAATACCATGTCAGTGTAATAGTACAATGTCAGTGTAATAATACAATGTCAGTGTAATAATAACTGATCGGTCCTCTCAAGCCCTCTACCTTATAGTGGCTCCCGATTGGCGCAGCAGTCTAAGTCACTACATCTCAGTGCTAGAGGCGTCACTACAGACCCTGGTTCGATCCCAGGCTGTATCACAACCGGCCGTGATCGGGAGTTCCATAGGGTGGCACACAATTGGCCCAGCGTCGTCCGGGTTAGGGGAGGGTTTGGCCCGGGGTAGGCCGTCATTGTAAAATAAGAATTTGTTCTTAACTGACTTGCATAGGCAAAAATAAAGGTTAAATGAATAAAATAAAAAAAATGCTGTTGTTGGGACCAACTGTTCACTAACAAAGATTGGGGCTATAAGTAGAAGTTGTTAATAAGACTGTGTCAGTTAGCAGTTAGCCACTCCTTATTCATCCTTAGGGATAAGATAGCATGTGTGGAGACTGTACAACAGCCCTGCTTCCTGCAAATACCCAGCGGAGTGTCGGGAGAGCACACATTGACTCTGGTTTGAGAGACCCGACAACTCTAAGCACATTATATCCATCATGACCTTGAGAGTGATTCTGGAAAACATCAATCCTGTTTATTGCCCAAGTGTAGCATTTGATGTGAAGAGTTTTTGGGGATATAGGCTAGTCTTGCCAAAGCACAGTGGATATCTGTTTAAGATCAAACCCCAAATAGTCCTATGTAATTTAACTGCAACAATGCCCTATTACCATACTGCTGTTTCACAACAAATCAAGCCAAGTGGAGTCCTCCACAACTCATTGCAGGCCCAGAAGCATAACCTTGATGTTGTTTTCAAAGATGCTACTGCTGCTCTCGCAGAATTTCTAAGACACAGTGATAAATATACAAGTGGCGTGTGGGGTTTGCTGGCAAAACAAGTCCAGAAATAAACAGCTTCTTGCATATATAAATCGTGCTTGTTTTGCTTGGACAGAAACACCACAATGGAAGCAAGGAGGCATGACAGAGTCCTCTTGCTTTAACTATGCTTCTTGCTAAGCTTTGCTTTAAATTTAGCTCTCCAGAGTTTCCACCTGCTTCCATTGAGTTGATACCTCACACAAACCCCAAATAGGGTATCAACCTATTCAATCAAGGGTGCAAAACCCATTTATAATGTGGTTAGGCTATGCATAAAATGATCTGTTGCTGGAATACGCTGATCTGGGAGCCAAGAAGAAGAGGAACAAGGGAATGGACGGAGGCGTTTGTTTAATTTCCTATACATGAGTGTATCCTATTTTTAGATTTTAAAGTTGACTGTCATGGGTGTGTGTGTGCGTGCTCTGAATATTGAGAATTCTGGAGCGAAAGAACAAAAAACAACCTGATGAGGAACGATTACCAAATGTGCCACCATCTGTCACTCTTTTTAGATAACATGCAAAATAGCTTCCACGACAGGTCACACATGATTCATAAAATACATTTGGGTGGCCAAATTGTTAAAAGGCAATTCGGTTGTCATAACCTACATTGGGCTTGCTGCTGGGTGAGATTAATAGACCCTCTTATTTTCCGGAGGAAATTCTACCATTCTTTCAAAGTCTAATGCTGCTCAGCTTTTTCCATTGATAGAATAATAAACGAGTTTAGTCTTATATGGTAGGCCTTATATGGTAGGCGTACTCATACTAAACTGCTGGCACTGCTGCTCTCTGTATGGTCCAGAATCAGTAAACTTACGTAGAAAGGTCAAGAACCTCACTGCTGTTCCCCTTTAATGAGATGAGGAATGGTATTTTGGTTATTGTAGTACATAATTAAGTAATAGTATTATCTCTCACAATGATATATTATTTAAGACGTGTAATTGAAAACAGTATCATAAAAAATAGCATACACATTTCATATGCATTATTTTTTTATCTAATAATTATGTGTTTTGGGGGAAGATAAATACTAATACAGTCCATTATTAAACCACATTTCCCATGATGCCCCGCGTTACGTACGAAGCATTTTCTTTGCGGACGTGTGTGAAAGATATCCATGAATGGTGTGATGGGAGATACATTTGCGGTTGTGCCAGGCAGTGTACCCCTCACTTAAAATTGTATTAGACTTTCTTCTTTATTTTTTTATTCATTTGAATGTGAAGTTGTCATATTTCACTGGGTTTAATCAATCATTATCAAGGAGAGAGAGGCAGGCAGAATCATCGGCAGCTGTGCTTGAAGCCCTTGCCTGCTGCTAAAGCTAGCAAGCGCGAGACTTGTGTAGAATTACAGGACAGCGCTTCACGGGCTAGTTAGCGATCATGCTTCGAGACAACATGACCTCCATCGTACAGAAAATTGCTAGACAGGCGCTTGTAACTTTTAGAACCCCGTCTTCATTCGGTGATAAAGCGTTTTTGGGTAATCAATGTAAACTCCAAAGCCTCATGACCGAAATCAGAGCTGCGGATCTGAAGATAGCTCCAAGGAAAGTTGACAGCGTTTCTACGCCTTTGCCACACAACCCCCCGGTCACATACATGCACATATGCGAGACAGACGAATTCAGCATGGGGGTGTTTCTGCTAAAGAGCGGTGCTTCCATCCCCTTGCACGACCACCCGGGAATGTACGGAATGTTGAAAGTTTTGTATGGCAAGGTCAGGATCACCTGTTTTGACAGGTTGGACAAATCAACTAGCGTGGCCAGTGACACGCAGTTCAACCCTCCCCTGCTACCTTTTCAGAGAGGTGCGCTGAGGTCGATACTCGGGTCTGTCGGGGAGTTTACAGAAGAAAGCGGACCGTGTATCTTGACCCCTGACCGAAACAACCTTCACCAAATCGATGCAGTCGATGGGCCCACCGCTTTCCTCGATATTTTGGCACCCCCATATGATCCAGACGACGGGAGAGACTGTCATTATTACAAAGTTCTGCAGTCTGCCTCGGATTCTGAGGACAAAAAGGCAGAGGGTCAAAAAGAAGTTTGGCTGATGGAAGTATCCCAACCTTCTGAATTCTGGTGTGGTGGTGAACCATACCCCGGCCCTGAAGTGAAGATCTGAAGCGCACTAGCTATGAACGCTGAATTGATTTGTGAACCATTGATTCTCAGGACCATGTGAAAACAATATGTAAATGTGTGACGATCATGATTCCTACAGTGATGGATTATGGAATGGGATGTGTCACAGTGCTGTGTAATGGGAAAACATGTCTTGTGAGCTAAAAGCACTTATCCTAAGTTGGACTAAGCATTCTGCCTGTAATGAAAGTACTTAAGCAGTTGATAAATTGTGATCTTTGCACATCATCTCTAATGTATGTGAATTTTTGATAAGCATTTCATGTCTTGAAATGAACTGAAACCATACACATTACTCAAAATAAAACAAAGGTAGATAAAAAAAAAAATGCACTGACTAAATGGTGGTGTTCAAGCACTTTAAAATGTCAAAAGCCATGATTTGCTCTAAGCATGTTTCGATTGGATCAAACTCCATTATTTGAGTTAGTCCCATGGGACATGGATTACTGAATGACCATTTTATAAATTGCTTCATTAATTGAGCTTCCCTAATTAAACTTAAAACCCATACTAACCTTGCTTGCTTCATCATTTTGGGAGCTTGGCTCAATGTGCTGTGCTTTTAGGAGAGCACTATTGAATTCATTGCTTGTGGCCCAGGGGCCTCTTGTGGACATACTGGGTATTACCTCAGAAGGACAATGTGACTCGTAGCTCACTGTACAGTTGGAGTTTTTACAGCATAAACCTTGACCTATACAGTAGCCTATAGTCTACTTTCAAATGACCAAAATTAGACAACAAAAAAACATTCTACAACACAAAGTGGATTTCTTTTTTTAAATAATAAACCATGTCCTTTGCCCGGTTATTTAATTTGGATTAGGTTTAAGAATGCATTTGTGAAACAATGAACAAACACACAAACAAGCAGTTATCTTTGTCACCAATGACAACACATTCTACATTTATTGCAAGAAGCATCAAGTCAGTTAAAGAACAATGCTCAGTGTGTAAAAACACGTAAAATGACGCATGTAAAATAAACGTATTTCCCCTTAGTTACTTTCTGTAATGATCTTACACAGATTTTACTTTCATCTTCATCCAACAAGTAACAGGAGATTTAAAAAAATGAAAACTTAAACAGTTCAGTTCTTAATTGTCTCTCTTGACAGTACAGGGATCCAGTTTTTACACATGGGACTCTAACCCCCCACTCTCAAAACTGGATGTGAGGATAATATACAGAACACACACGCCCCTGGCCAGACCACTCAGCTCGGTGATATTGGTCATGGCACTCCTTTTCCAGCTATAATGCAGGAATACCCATCATGGTCTCATCTATTGTGGGAAGTCTCTCAACACTGGCAAAAGTGAGGCTACTTGCTGGCTGATACCCCTCAGTGTTGGAGCTGAGTCTTGCTGCTTGCCTGTTATTCAGCATCTCTGTGACTATTTCCCCACCTACTCTATTTAAACACTTTCTATACTGAGCACTTGTGTTTGTGCACATTTACAGTTAAGTTATGAAAAATGTATTCTATACCTAATATAAATGTGATAGCTCCGTCCGTTTATGTTGTTATTCATTCAGCACCATATATCCAAATGCATTAGTCACCCTAATTAACCCTAGTCTGCTAAATTCTGTGTGAATGTTTGATTAGGATATTATTTAATTACTTGGTGCTGCAGGGAAACATCATTTATCTGAATGTTAAAAAACATTCTGCCTGGTTCATTATGATGACTTTTTCTCTTTCTGTCTTAAGTGGATTTTCGTGTGTCTCCTTCTTTCATCACTCCTGGCAAACTTTCTTCCACAGTGGTCGCAGGAGAAGGGTTTTTCTCCAGTGTGTGTCCGGATGTGTGTAGTGAGGTGGTCGCTGCGACTGAAACTGCGCATGCAGATCCGACACTGGAAGGGTTTGTGCCCTGTGTGGATCCTGACGTGTCTGCTCAGCTCGTCCGACCGCGAGAACCTCCTATCGCAGCTCTCTGCTGGGCAAGGGTATGGTCGCTCATGGACAGGCGTTTTGCTTGGGAGGTTTGGATACTTTCTCGGTCTCAATATTGGCCTCAGGGGTAAATTCGGAGTGTTATAGGGATTTGGTGGACAGGGGCCCTCTGTCGCAGGTCCCCCAAGCGTAAAATTCCTTATTGTGTTCAGAGGTGTCAGAGGTGGTGGAGCCCTCAGAGAGTCCAGTGAATATGGTAACGCTTTCCTGTCAGGAAATGCCTGGATGTCTCGTTGGCAGTTTGGCTGGAAGAACCCGCTGTAGTCAGGCATGATGTTTAAGAGTGCGCTGTCCACTGTCGACTTTGGTGATGTATAGGATGAGTATGACGGCTGTGGATAAGACATGGGACAGGTCGACGTTGCCAGGTAGGTTGATTGATCCTGGTACATTTCCCCGGTACAAGAGTAAGACGGCGTAGCATACATGTGGTTTATATCGTGTTGACTCTGCGCCATGGTGCAGCTCACAGTTCCTGCGTAAAGGTTTGGTGGTTCAGACGAGGGCAAAGCAGACACCAGGGACGAAGCTGCCACCCTTATGTCAGCACTAGCTACGTTAATGGCACCCCCGGGACTCCAGTATCCTCCTACACCTCTAGAATTGATCGAGAACTTCCCGGTGTATGCCACAGCCTGAGTGCGCGGTGGCTGCGTAAAGTTGCCGTGGTAAGTCAACTCGAGGGTGCCCTTTTCTTCACTAAAACAGTCACCTGCGAAGCAAAGAAAAATAAATGTTAGTTATGTGTCCAAAAACCGCTGATTATTGCTTTTACGCAAGGGTTTTTACTTTAACGCTTTTTGTTTTTCGCGCGGTTGCGCACCACTTTGTGGTTTTGTAATGGGTATGTAGGAGGTTTGAAGTCACATAACGATTTAGAAAAAATACATTGATTTACCATAGCAGACCATCTACTTGATTAATATTGACCAATAATATGGATTATCCTCAATTTAGGATAATTTCAAATATGACTAATAATGCATTTTAATCCTAAAGTTTTTGTAAAGTTGATGAGGACATATGGCTTCTTTTCTATTGGCCATAACAGCAAAATAGAAATGAATATTTAACAAAAATATATTAAATGAATTCTTACCCCCCTCGGTTTCACCCAATTGGCCGCGCTGTTTCCAATATGACTCACCTTTTAACCCAGTTCCCGTCTCTGGCAATGATGCGGATATTTCCTCTTCCATTGAATAGATTACCTCTTGAATGTCTCGTATAAAACTACTGGTGGGTAACCAAACTTTGTCAATGGTTTTAGCTGTCATTTTTTTGACAAGACTGTGCGCTTCAAGCCTTTACGCGCCTTTACGCACACAGTATATAACCTTCAGCTGTCATGGTAAAAACTCTCTAATGCTGTATTCACTGCCATATCATAATGTGTCCCCTACGCATGGGAAATATCATCTCATCTCGATATATTATGGGGATGCAATATTGTAATATGCATTTAAAGGGAGTCTCTGAATGTCCCGAACGTCACTGACCATACAAGGACTTGGTGGTTAATAAGGGAAAAGGTTGGGCTAGGGTTGGGCCTCAGGCTTGATGACGACATCAAAGAACACTTGTCAATGAATAAAAAAAATACATAACCAAAATTACTTATATTTTTGCATCGTTGTTGTTAGCCTGTTTAAGTTGAGTAAATATTAACACATGTATGGCCTATTTTATTATCAATATAATAATCGGTATGCTGCCAAAAGCTTGCAGGAATTCCGGTAACACTTCACCAAAAATGGATTTATCCGGTTTAATAGACGACACCCTCTTTTTACTTATATGGAATACATCCGCTAAATTGGGGTTCATGAAATATCGGGTCGTGCCAAGGAAGAAGCCCACACAGAAACATACGAGACGAGCGACTTCCGTTTGGCACTGTGGTTTAGAGTGGAGCGTTCCTTAGGAAAGTTGGATCAGTTGGTTAAATTAAGTATATTAATTTATCATTCTATAGCCATTTATCGTTCTATATCCTTTTATAGTCTGGGCTAACATTTTGCAAAAATGGAAACTTGAATTGATCGAAGTGCTTTATCTACGTACATGTTTTTTTGTTATTGTTGAAAAATACGTATAGGTAAACAACACATTCATGAAGCCTTCATAAACCCTAAATTAGGCATGTGCTTCAGGATGCTTTATAAGACATATTCCTTAGCCTATAGCATCCTTTATGTAGTATGACTGTTTATAAATGATTTGTGCACTATATATGTAGTGCCATGAGTTGTCCATTTAGAGTTGTCTATTTAAAGTTGGCCCATTTGTAGCCAGTGTATAGGAGGTTCATTAGATAGGCTATTAATCATTTGTGAATCTTGAGTTATGGGTTGCCCATATGTATAGACTGAAAATATGTATGACATATCTCTCCACCTACTCAAGACCCCACTGTATTGAAGGGATCATCTTGGGACAGTAACCCCTTCCTCTCTTCTCAGCAAGCTGCCCTCCGTTGGTGTAAATGACACCTGGCTGATGTCTGTAGGTTTACATGTGACAGGGTTGTTGATCCAAGGGCTGTGGTAGATAGTGATAAAGCAAGGGGAAGCCCTTTAAACACTGTCTCAAGCCCTGCACGTCCACTATGACACACAGGTAATGAGACTGCTCCTCACGCAAGTAGAGCTAATTGCTATTCTGTCACAGGGGACACTGTCTCCTGATAATGGAGATGATCTTTGGTCTTAATATGCAAAATGTGTCTGACATGTTCGTAATGACATCATACTCCCTAGAAGTTGTTGGCATATTTGTTTCCGAAGGTAGGAATCCTTAAAAGACTGGAAACTTTCCACATATGCCACTGTAGGCTAATGTATGTCATTTTCTATACCCAATATGACAATGTAGGAGACACAAAAAAATAGTGCATAGGCTTTTTCATATTGTCTATAACACCAGCAACAACTTTAACACTTGTCCAATTGAACATGATAGACCTACTTAAATAAGACGAGAATAGAAAAGAGAGAGGAGAGAAGAGAGAGTGGAGAGAAGAGAGGAGAGAGAAGAGAGAAGAGAGGAGAGAAGAGGAGAAAAGAGGAAGAGAGGAGAGAAGAGAGGAGAGAAGAGAGGAGAGAAGAGAGAGAGGAGAGGGGGAGAGAAGAGGAGAGAAGAGAGGAGAGACAGAGAAAAGAGAAAGAGAGAAGGGAGAGAAACAGAGAAGGGAGAGATGAGAGATAAGAGAGAGGAGAGAGAGAGGAGAGAAGAGACAGATAAGAGAGAGGAGAGACAGAGAAGAGAGAGAAGAGAGAGTGGAGAGAAGAGAGAAGAGAGAGAGAAGAGAGAGAGAAGAGAGGAGAGAAGAGGAGAAAAGAGAGAGAGAAGAGAGAGTGAGAGAAGAGAGGAGAGAAGAGAGAGAGAAGAGAAGAGAGAGAGAGGAGAGGGGGAGAGAAGAGGAGAGATAAGAGAGAGGAGAGAGAGGAGAGAAGAGACAGATAAGAGAGAGGAGAGACAGAGAAGAGAGAGAAGAAATACAGAAGAAAGAGAGAGAGGGAGAGGAGAGAAGAGACAGACAAGAGAGAGGAGAGAAAGAGAAGAGAGAGAGTGAAGAAAGAGTAGAGAGAGAGCAGAGAGAGAGAAGAGACAGAGAAGAGAGAGAGATAAAAAAAGAGAGAAGAGAAAGAGAAGAGAGATGAGAGAGAGGAGAGAAGAGAGAGAGGAGATGGAAGAGAGAGGAGATAGAAGACAGAGAGAAGAGAGAGAAAGAAGAGAGAGAGAAGATAGAAGATAGAGAGAGAAGAGAGAGATGAGAGATAATAGGAGAGAGAGAGAGAGGAGAGAGAGAGACAGAAGAAAGAGAGAACAGAGAGAGAGAGGAGAGAAGAGAGAGAGAAGAAGAGAGAGAGAAGAGAGAGAATAGAGAGAGGGATGAAAGAGAGAACAGAGAGAGGAGAGAGAAGAAAGAGAGAAGAGAGAGAGAGAAGAAAGGAGAGAGAGAGGAGATATAGAGGAGAGAAGAGAG